>NW_017100190.1:1281965-1287527 GCF_001263275.1 Habropoda laboriosa | reverse complement strand
AAAAAACCTTTGAAACTTGCCTTTGTTAACCTTCCTTTTAAATAAACGCTCAACTTTGACCATTGTTGTTAACTCTCGTTTTTACGACCGATGGTAAACGTTCATCCACTCTGCATCGATTGATAACCTGTTCTGTTCCAGTGGAGTTACCATTCGGCGGAAACTTTGAATCTTTACAGGCTTCTTCGTTGTTTGGTACCTATAATAGGTCGAAAAGAACGAAAGGTTTGCTACGCTAACGTAAAGTGACGAATTCTCATTATTGACAGATCTCAGTTGTACATATCGATACATAACCTCTTCTCTCACGTTCTACTCATCGTCATCGTTCAACTCCCTGCGTATAAGAGAAAAAGAAAGATCTCGCAATTGGGGGTAGGTTTTAACAATGCACAACTCCCAGAGGAGTCGTACAATTAAAATTGAACAATTCTCTCGCAGTATTTCGCTCGTTACGTTTCTGCGTGACGCGTTATCTCACGGCTGGATCGCGTACGTTACGAGCAAAGTGCAGACGTCGAATGCTCGAACGTGTTTCACAACGCCTTCGCCGCAAATAGAACTCCATTAGGATACGATAACGATCCACGGACAACCGTGAGTACACGTTGGTATCGCGCATCGGTGTAAATTACGCGGATGTGGCCCCTTAACCGCACATGTTTCGCTTTAACGTAATTCACGCTGCGCTAATCCACGATCATCGTTTGCTGCTTGGTTGGAGAAGAGAAGGTGTGAGCAGGTTCGAGAGGCAGCGTGTTGCGTTTAGGGAAACGAAATTTGTGATGATCCCTCTCCTAACGGTTGGACGAACAACAAACACCGTGTTCGACTCTCTCATTTGCATTTGTCCTGAGGTTCGCTGAGATCGCGCGCCCTAACTTGTGTAAAACCGGCTAGGAGAAACGTTTATGGAGCGGCGCGTGCGCATGCGCAAGTCGCGGCCAATTTTACGCCCACGTAGGACCCGCGGATACGAGTGTGTGCACGCGGAGGAGCACATGCTCGATGGGTCGGTGTCGATAATTCTTTCTTCCTTTGGGCGAATTGCGTGGCTCGTTGCTCCAAATACTTTGCACATTTTATTCAATGGAATACGAGCAGAAAGGGTTCGATTTTCTTCGGTTCGTTATGTAAGCTTTCGAGTGAATAGATCAATTAGTATTATTAGAATAAGACATTTTAACTGCGCGACACCTAACGTGCTGTCTTCGATGGCGATTGAATGTCATCCGGCACGTGGGAACCGGGCCACGTAGATTTTAGGATAAACGTGTGAGTGTGTGAACGAGGAATAGACTGATCTATAAAGGAGTGCAAGAAGAGCAAATGTGGGACTTGATTATGAACCATCGTAAGAGTGCTCCATTAGTGCTGCAACAGTGCTGCATTAAAAATTAACCTTCCATATTTCTCCTTTTAGGTTATATACATACACGAAATTACTATTTTCGTAGGTGAAAATTAATTAACGATGCATTTTCAAAAATAATTGTCTTTATATAATCGAAATATTTCGTCAAAGAGGTACCAACTTGTGTACAATATTTTTTACAAAATTTAGCATCTTTTTAATTCGATAAATTCTTTGTATATTTCGGCACGATTCAGCTGCACTATGGCCTAGTTTAAATTCATATAGGAAAACTGTTCTAAATTCCATCAGAGGCACGATATTGTTTGCCTACGTAAAGCAGTTAAACAACCACGAAAAATGATTCGATAAAGGACCGAAATAACTTCTACAGTACAAGTTCAAATATAAGTTATATAGAGTTTACTAATCACGGTTGATTGTCCATTTCACATGGCGCAACCTGATACATTCAAAGTTAATTGCAACAGCAACAAACAATCGTCTACAGAGCACGTATCACGTAAATCCCAAAGAACTACAGTATCTACGTAGCAAATAAATCAAAAATCTCAATCGAAAAACTAACCCCATTATCTCGCACGTCATGTCACTCTGACGTCTCTAATGTAACTACCGTTCTCCTAAAAAGAAATCGATATTCAAAACGTTCGTAGCCCGTTCACGTAACTCATTCATCAGCACACACTCTTACGATCGATCCTACAGAATCGAACCGTTCTTTCGAACAACCCAACAGAAATCCTGGAAAGTAAATGGGCTCAGCTTAAAACTATCCCGTATTTTGTTATTGAATCGTACGTGTTGCATCGGCGCATGCAAGCTCCGCTGGCATCCCTTCAAGCCGTCCTGGAAAAGTGTGCAATCGAGCTGGCGAGCGTCTAACGGTGCAGCCAGCGGCCAGGCGGAACGTGTGTGACCACGAAAGAGAGGATTTTCTCCGTGTGACGATTTCGGGGGGCGCGTGCGCCCGCCTCGTCCAACTCGGCGGTGCGCTCGCGCGACACACGCACACATACCGCCCCCCTCTCTCCGTTCTTTTGCACACACGAACGCGCGCCACCTCTCTTCGTTACACGTGTCCAAGAAGGGTGCTTGGAGCGTGTCTGTGCCTGACGCGCGTTGCACACAGAATCATGTACACGTTGCTAAAAACTCGGAACGAAGCCAGCAGCAGCAGCAGCAGCGCCGTGTGCCTGGAACGTCGTATCTGGAACTGGGAAAATTCGACTAATCGCGCGTACAGCCGCGCAAGGCCAATAGGATCTCCCTACTTCTTTCTTTTTTCTCTCTTTCTTCTTCTTCCCTTCTTTTCTTCGTCCAACCGAAGAAAAGGGATCGTTTTTCCTCTTCGGTCCGAACGAGACGGAGATACCTAGAGAAAAGAGGAGAACGCGTGAGAAGGGGGAGAGAACAGCGAAGACGGAGAGGAAAAAAAGGGAGGAACGAATGGGTGAAAAATGTTAAGAAGAGAGCAGAGGGGATGGGGTGGAACGAAGTTGGGTGGTACCTTAGATCGTGGCAGCACGATTTACGATGGTTTGGCGGGAACGTATTTGGGTCAGCGTTTGTTATCGGTCGCGCGGGGAACTCCCGGCTTTTCCAGGACGGCGTGTTACGTAATCAAGGATGACCGATCGTTCCGTAGGTTTGTGTATAGGCGTACATACCTTGTGTGTACGGATTATTCCATGTTTTTCCGCCTGAAAGACGTGTCGTAAAGAACTCTTTACATACTCTTTTTTTTTTCAGGAAGATTTGTGCGAGATGTGTTTGAAGGAAGAGAAAAAGCGAGAAAAGAAAGAAGAAGTCTTCTCGGAGGGCAAACGCACGGCCTAGGGGATGGTGAATCGGCGCGGCGGCACTGCTGCTGGTAGCAGGACGTTCGATAATGGGGGTGGTTCCACCTTTCGACTAGAGAGACGTGGAAACTTTCGAGGGTGGCGTGGCGTGTCTGTATATATATATATCTAATCTGTGGATACTAGCTGGTCCTTTGTACACACTCTCTCTGCACAGTCTGTACACGAGTTGCTCTATCTTCGTCTCTATCATCGAGGATCAGAACATCGTCCTGCTTCTGATGCGTCCCTCGTAATTGGATTAACGACACATACAGACACACATACGTAAAAGCTGTACTTATACCTTTCTACTTCTGACGTTCGTTTCGATGTTCTCTCCCTCCCTCCCGAATCATTGTCTTATCGTATATACTTGTACTGGTAATTGTTATCATATCCGATCGAGGGTAAATTAGACAATCGGTTCAGGAGGGAAGTCTGCGGGCTATTCTTGTTACGGAACACACAATCTGAGAGTTCTGTGTGTGTGTGTGTGTTTCATAGAACGTATATTTCGCGATAATTTCGGACTCGTGTTCATATTACCAAGTTGACGCGCCTACGTTCTCTTTCCTGGTCGATATTGAATAAGGGAATAGACCTAGCAGAAACGTTAGAAATGACCAGCTACGTGCTCGAGATTGATACAAAGGAGACGACGCTCGCACGGTTACAAATATAGATGGGAAAGAAATGTTTCCAACTTTTGAATCAGTCGATAAATCCCGCTATTATTCGTGCAAACCAGCGACGACGACGACGACGACGACGAACAGTTTAGTAATGTTTATACGAAGTAACGACCTGGAAAAAAAAAAGGGGGAATAGTTTGCTCGAGATGAAAAGTAGCGTTCAGAGGGCTGTATTGCTGTTTTAAAAGCCCGACAAAAAAAAGAAGAAGCGACGTTGCATCGAACGGTTTTGTGCGTCATGTTGGCCTCGAACGAACGTCATTATTTTTTATTGCGCCTCCCTAATGAATCGCGACGAGGTGACGAGTAATTACACCGAGCCGACAGAATGATACACTTAGCTGCAATAATTCCTCACTTTCTGCCGGTCGTGATTATCTGCTCGTTATTTCCCGATAAGGGTGCTTTCGCTCCCCGATCTCGATGTAGTATTTTAAGACGTCTCTCCCTCTCTCTCCCTCGTTCTTCCTCCTCGCCTTTTGTCCTTCCGCGTTCTCCTTGTTCCACCGACGACACGGCGGCCGCTGTACATCGGACACGATAACGCAAAAATTCGCTAATACTCCCGATCAGCTCTCTTTCGGGGAGAAGAATGCCTCTAAGACGGCCTAAATCGATGCCGAGATACCAGACCCGATGTATTTCCGCTTAGATGTCCAACTCAATAGCAAGCGGTGGCCTCTCCCCGGTTTCAAACTTTTACTCCGTTGAACTGGAAAATTGAGGATACGCTTCATTTTTCTTCTCTTTTTTTTCCTTCTTCTCCCTCGACGAGTAATTGCTCCTGTTTTATCGTTTTCGAAACCGGCGAGGGAAGATTGCGGCCGCCGCACGATTCATCCCTCTCCTTTGACTAATAAAACTGTTAATGACGGTGTATGGTGTTTCATCAAGTCCGCGGACTGAGAGCAATTCATTCCGCCGAGTTACGACCTCGAATTGCGAACGGCGAACGGTTGTACCAGTTGGACTGTTAACTATTTACCTCCAGAGAATATGTATGCATCGGAGCTGAAATATCGCAGGAACGATAGAATTTCGTTCGCGACTGTTCCAGCCTGGATCGAGAGCTGCGTGAACGAAGAATACTTGGAGCTAGAGCGATAGAGACGCGAAAGTATAGTCGGTGAAAGAAATATAGCGAGGAAGAAAGTTCTTTCTGGCGTGAAAATTTACACGTTCCAACGTATCGACGAGCGAATCGACGGACACCTGAGAAGATAAGGAACGAAAATCTCAGTTAGAGGTATGTCTTTAACTTGGATCACTGCGCCGCTGCTTAATACCTCGATTTACGACCTCGCTGTATTTCTTCCAGAGACTATACTCTGTTCGAACGAAGGGTGCGCAGCCACCCAAGGATTTCGTCGGACGTGACCGAACATCTCCGTGGAATCTCTGCGTGAAGCGAGAGAAAATAGCAACAGAGGGAGGATAAACGAATGCGAAAGATGCGTGCGCGAGGTCAGTGTGGAAAAGACAGGGCGGAGATGTATGGGTTCGAGGGAAGATAGAATAGCGTCTCGGTTGGGAGATCTGTAAAATTCAGCTGTACCGTTTTATTTTCTCTCGAATACATTTGATTTCGAACGACACCTGACCACACTCCAATTCATAGATCAGACGGAATAAAGGTCGACGAGATGTCGTT
>NW_017100190.1:1279259-1281628 GCF_001263275.1 Habropoda laboriosa | reverse complement strand
GACGACTGTGCGGAGGTCTCGTTTAGCAGAGAGAGAAAAAGAGAGGAAAATCGGGCCGCGGCGTTTTTTGCGAGAGAATTTGCTCTCACGTGTCGGCTGGTAGGAAAAGCGGATGTCGCGGAAAGGTGAAACGAGGCGAAAGCTCGAAAGTCTCCGGTTCCGGCGTTGGCCTCCGCTAATAACTGTGTAACGACCCCTGGAACGTAACGAACCGACTTTTAAGGAGGTTACAGGAACGGCTCCATGCCACGGGTAACCGTGTGTCTGTCGTTTTCTACGCCATGGCGGTGCAGTTTCTACACGTGCCTCCGGGACAAACTTTTCCTTCAGCTCTGCGTGTGCAACCGTATTCTCCTTCCCGTTCCTCCAGCGATTCTTCCTCGCGCCCGCCACACCAAAGGAAAAAAGGTCAAGAGTCAGCGGTGGGTTGCGACCGGTCTAAAGAACTGAAAATATAACGACAAAAATTACAGTGCAGATTTCCTACCACTGTTCTTCGATCCCTTACACCTCGCTTCTTTTTTTTTTCTCCTCAGGTGCGGTGTGTTCCTTGGGAGAAACGTTTCACGCGGGGCCGTGAAGAAGAGGTCTCTCTCACCGGTGACGAGCTTCTTCCTTCTCTGAATCGAGAGAAAATCTAGGAGTCTAAAGAGACGTTGAAAAGAAGCAACGCACCAGCCAGAGATGAATTCACGTCGTCTTCGTTGTCCAAGCGAGATTGTGTTCCTCTGATTACAAAGTTTACGCTAAGCTCGCTATTGTCGTCGCCGTGGAAACGTTGAATTAGATATGTTAAGTCTGCGAAAGCGAGTACATGTGATAGTTGGAGAGAGGTTCCGGAATTAACCAGCCACGGTTAGACGTCGTTTGTTGTTTCAGCAAATATATCTGATTTATATTTACGTTAATATCGCGAACGACGACGCACAGGGAGCACGGTATCCGCGCGTGTAAACACCCAGGATCGCGTCTTGTCTATTAAACATCGATCGGTTGGGTGTATAGTTTCTAGTCAAAGGAAAAGAAAGAGAGAGAGAGAGATCTAGAATTTCTTTTACTCGTAAGTAGAGTTTAAAAGTTGAATCGTTCGAGAGTAAAGTATATACCTAACTATTTAAGGTACTGTCCAAAGTTTCCACATTAGACGTCGCTTTACTCGTGTATCCTTCCAACGATACGGACGAAGGTTGAACGTTGTCCTGTTTTGAAAACACACCGATTAGAAACGATTCGTGCTCCCTTCGACCTACAATCGCCATTAACGGTGTATATACGCTGCTCGCGTGCCGTCGAAATTTCAACAGTCTGCTTCAGCTGCATCTGTTGTCTTCCATAAATTCATTACTAACAGCACCTAATCGCGTAACCACCAAAACCGAGATTACTCTCTACTATATTCGATTATTCCACGTATATACGTTTATCGTATACAGAAGCATCGATGAATCACGAGCGACAATATTTTCTATCTATATGTACTAAATTGAAGTTTGACAAATGCTGAAAAAACGAGCATAATCTTATCAGCAAAGTACGACACCCGTCGACTACCTTCTTTAATACTCAGCGAAAACGATCCTCGATCGCGATTAAAAGCAGTCTCTCCTCGTCACGGTTGTGGATCGAAGTTAGCGAGCAAACGACGAGCATCGGGATGATCGAGGCGACACCCGGTATAATATGTGGATTCGTAGCGTAGAGTTGTAGAGCTCCGATATCGAGCGGGAGGCCCAGCGAGGATTGCGCGCGCGCACACTCACCTACACACACACTCTATCGTACGCGAGCTTACACGTGCGCAGGCTCCCACCTCTACGACCTACCACCACCTCGAACGTGTACGAAGGGTATGGGGCAGGAATTTCGAGAGGAACGAAGAGGAAAGTAGGGTGGCAGAGTGAAACAGGGGATGTCAGAGGGTGGCTCCTCTGCCCGTGGAGGAGAGAGGGCTCTCCCTCTATCTCTCTCTCTCTCCCTCTGTTTCTGCGCGGGGGAAGAGAAAGGAGAAAACGAGGAGACACTGACACACAGTGCTGGTGAAAGAGACGGAAACGTAGAGAAGAAGAGAGAGTGGTCGAAAGTTGAAGGGAGAAAAAGTCAGAGGTGGTAGAAGAAGAAGAGAGACGGATAGAGGGTGGAGTATAGGACGGAGAGGGACTGGTGGGAAAGAGAAGCAACGGCACGTAGACGAAAAAGGAAGAAAGACAGGGCGAGTTTGAGGGTGGGGAAGTGGTAAGGGTGTGGAGGGGACGCGTCGAATGTCGATGAAGGAGAATAGAAGAAGCTGAGAGGAAGCTCTGATACGGGGGTTAGAGCGTGAAGGGAAAAGGAGAGGAGTATAGGAGCGAGGGGCGAGAACGAGAGAGGAA
>NW_017100190.1:1251269-1278865 GCF_001263275.1 Habropoda laboriosa | reverse complement strand
TGGAAAAGGTGGCGATGGTGGGAGGAAGTAGAGAGAAAGGAACGGAACGATGGAACAGGGTTGTTCCAGTGTGCAGCGGGCGGGCATCGCGGCGGGGGCGCCGTTCTGCTGCTCCTGTTTATCCATCCAGGGTTATATGCACCATCCACCGCATCCTAGCGACCACGACGGCGACGACGACGAGGACGAGGACGAGGACGGTGACGACGACGACGACCACGACGACGAAGACGAAGACGACGGCGACGACGGCGACGACGCCGCCGGGAAGCAGGAGGAAGGAGAAGGAACAGGATATCCGGCGACATCGTTCGCGTCGAAGAGCAGAGAGTGACTCTTAACGACCAAAGAGAGAGTATCTGTTATTACCGTTAGTACCACAGTAGAGAGTTTTTAGTTAGAGATAGTATACGATAGCACGCGTCTTTCGGGTTCGGTTTCCCCATCGGCGTTCATCGTTATTATTCGGTCGTGACGGGTGTCGTTACGCCAGTGACTTTGTTTTGATCGAAAGAAAGGACGACAACGCGAATCTTGGAGACGTAGAAACGAGGGAGAGAGAGAGAGAGAGGGTGAGGGAGAGAGGGACAAAGGAAGGAAGACGAGTGAAACGAAAACAGAGACTGCGCGAAGAATAAAATAGTGTTTCCGGGGGGATCGAGAGACGGATCAAGACAAAGAAGACAAAAGGGAGGTAGCGAGAGGAAGAGTAAGGAGACATAGAGGAGTAGCGTGGTTGGGAGAGGAGGTTGTAATAATAAAGAAGAATAATAAGAGAGAGAGAGAGAGAGAGGAATAATAAGAGTGAAAGGTAGGTCGACTCGCCGGAGGGAGCCATCGAAGGTGGAGGAGCATGCGAGAGCTGCTCCTCGGTGTTCCAACATGACCCAGCCTTAGTAGGGTACCTCTGCTGGCGTACACCCTCCGCGCCGCGACACGATACGACACGCAGAAGGAGGTGGTGGTGGTGGAGGTGGTGGTGGTGGAGGAAGCGGAGGTGGAGGAGGAGGTGGTTGTGGTGGTGGCGAGAGGAGCGGTGGTGGGGGCGGCGGAGGCGGTGGACGGGGGGCTGGAGGAGGACGGAGAAGAAGAAGACGAAGGAGGAGAAGGAGGAGGAGGACGTCGGAGGACTCGCTAACGACGACGGCGAACGTCCTCGAGGGTGCGAGATACCAGCACCAGCAACACCACCGACGACGATGATCGTGACAGGCGGCGAACGGCGTACATGCTGTTGGAGGAGGAGGCGGCGATTCGCGGCGGTTGCGGCACTGGCCTCCGTTCTACTTGGCCTGACGATCGGTCCCGTACCGACCCAAGGACACAGGCCAGCGCCGAACAATCCGATCATTCTTCAGACAAGCACCAGTACGACAACTACACCTTACTCGGTGCATTCGGTGAACGGTACAAGTGACAACAATAACAATGAGTTGGACGTACACGCGGACGACGGATACAACAGTACCATTCATCATCACCATCACAAGAAGGTCGGGGGTAACATGACCGAGGAGAAAGCGCCCCTCTTCCCGGAAGATCTGTTCACCATCCATCAACGTAGACGCGGTGCCGTGATACTTCACGTAATCGGTGTGGTGTACATGTTCGTCGCATTGGCGATCGTCTGCGACGAATTCTTCGTACCGTCGCTGGACGTTATCATCGAGAAACTGGAGATCGCCGACGACGTTGCGGGTGCTACGTTCATGGCGGCCGGCGGTTCGGCCCCGGAACTCTTTACATCGATAATCGGCGTGTTCGTGTCGTTCGACGACGTCGGTATCGGCACCATCGTCGGATCCGCCGTCTTCAACATCCTCTTCGTGATCGGCATGTGCGCTATATTCTCGCGTACCGTGCTCTCTCTCACATGGTGGCCTCTGTTCCGAGACTGCACATTTTACAGCGCCAGTCTCATCACCCTGATCTGTTTCTTCCGTGATAACTACATACACTGGTACGAGGCCCTCGTACTCTTCGGTTTCTACCTGGCGTATGTCAGCTTCATGAAATGGAACCAACCGATGGAGAAGCTCGTCAAGAGAATACTCTACAGGAACAAGGTGACCCGGGTTAGGTCTACCGATCAGCTCATGCCCTCGGTATGTACGCTCTTTATATTCACTTTAAGTCACGTTAATTTTATGCACACGAAAACAAGCAAAGCAAAGCAAAGCAAAAAGGAAACCGCGATACGTGCTCTTTCTCAAAAAGGACAGATCGCCTAACCTAAACTTCAACTCTTCCAACCTTCTTCTTATACGTGTCCCCTCCCCTCCACACCCTCCTTCTTTTTTTTATTCACCGCGTTACATCGATCTAACGACTGTTTGAACCGCGTTACACCGTCTCAGTTTCGTCCTAAGGGAAACCGTCGCGTGACTTGGCTTACTCGCACGGCTACTCGTGGGCGGTGTTTTGTCTCGTTGACGGACATTGCCACATTCGCTTTCTTATCGTCCCTTACACCTTTTCTTTCTCTTCTCCATCCTTCTCAGGGATATCACCGTTGGAGCAACGAGGTCGCGACATTGGCCACGTTCACCTTTTCCATTCCATTCTCCCTATCTTCTGATTGCTTTTAATCGAACGATTGCGCCGATCTTCTCTATAGACCGCGGGATATATATACTCCTCTTTCTCTCTCTGTGTACTTTAGTTAATAGAATAGGATTTGCGAACGGGCCATTTTATTACTCGAACATCGACCAACGGTTTTACCACTGTTCCATCGATTCTTCCGTTCCTACGACTCTTCTGCTCTCAATTGGGCCAAAGAATCGGGTGTACTTGTGTAATTTTCCCCCCTTTTCTCCACGCTTTCGAGTGGCGGAAAAGTTGATGGAAAAGAGAGGAGTTGTGCTAGGTTTAGCGAATGGAAACGCTTGGCCCGGATCGTCGCCACGCGCTCTTGATATCCGCACTTGGCGCAAGGTCGATCTTGATGAATAAATTCAAGCGAAAGATCCCGATGCGCCACAAGATGGTCCAATTACGCGTGTTGCACCCACTCGCGCGCTTAATTAGTGCACTTACCGCGCGTACCTGCAACGCAATTGGAGAATCGCGGTCTCTGTCGCGGAAAAACGAGCATAATTGACGATTTCGTTTCGCTACACTTTCCTCCACGTTAAAGACGAACGATTTAATCTGCCGTTGGTGTAACCCTTCTCGAACATCTTCGATCTATCTAAATAGATATCTCGTCGAAGACTGTTTCCTCTTTTCGAACGATAGAAAAATTGAACAAGTTCGAAAAAACGAAACGTGTTTAGTCAAGTCCAGTTTCTTTCAGTTAGAGAAGACGAAGTGTCGTGAATAATGAATCGGTTCAGTCTACAACTGTACTTTGCGAGTTCTAATTAAACTTTCTTATACATACTCTCTTTACTCGAGCATTTTCAACGATGCACGCTCGATTAGGTGCATTATACGCGTGGAAAAAAAAGGCGCTCGGACGATTGGACGGCGAACAGTGGAATTTATGGTTCAATCGGCGGGCACGTAAACGCGAATAAATCAATTGTCCGAATTGAATTTTCCGCGGCCGATTAATTTACGCTCGCGAAGGACGGAATTTTGATTTATCCGGGGAACGTTTCGACTATACCTGAACTACGATCGATTTCACCTGTGCGAAATCGATGGAAACACCGTCTCGACACAGTTAAAGGGGGAAAATTGGTTATCGAAAGCGCGTGTCTCGCGGAGGAACGCGGAAAACGTTTTTTAATTCCCTTCCTCCTTGAAACGCATCGATTGATCGTCCCTGAAAATACCTGTATCCTCGAACGATCGCGCTCACTCGAGTCTGTATTTTATTACTCGCGTAAAAGTGTCCAGAGCAGAGATTGAGAACCTGCGGCCTTTTAAGGTTTATCGCGTCAATTATGTATCTTTATCGTCTACAAATTTTCACGTCCTAACAGCTGAAGTTCTAATAAAAATGTAATATCCTAATATCGATATTTATATATATTTATACTTATAGAATGTCGAGAAAATTTGTAAATATAAAGAATAGTTGAAGAAGATTCTCCCAACTCTGGTCTAGCGTTTTCTCTCGATGAAAAGAAGGAACAACGATAGGAACCGTGTATCGAGGATAAATATCGGTCGAATCCATCGGAGATTTTCGTACTCGTCAATTGAAACGCGTTCCATGGTGTCTGAAAATTAGGCCAGTTGATCCTGTCCATGTACGGATCTTCGTGCCACTTTTTCGCGACCCGATTGACTATGGACGCGGAAGATGGCCGGAAAACTAGAGTCGAACGTGGGCCAGGAATAGGAAGGCTGAGTGCTCACGATCTATCCATAGTGTTTGCACGATTATGCAACATGAAAGAAGGATTCTCAATTAGGGGATGCGAGCGAGATCAGCCGTAATCGATACTACTCTCCCCGGCTTCTATTATCGTTCCGTGCACGGTGAAACTGGCGGAAAGCGCACCGCGTTCATAATGAAAAGCGTTGCATAATATTTCGCCGACGCGATTACGTTTTCATAATGGCGAGACCGTGGCCTGTGGAGAGTGTAAAAAAATTTTTTTTGCCGCGCGTTAGAAAGATGGATCGCCCCGCGGCCACTGTCGCAATGCTAATTGCGTTATCAAGATCGTGCCCGATAAAAAGCGACCCCTCCGTGAAACAATTCACTGTCGTGAGACAGTGCAGTTATTCTTGACTCGTTTTTAAAAAGTCAGTCACACGATTCCACCGGGGAATTATTGAATTATCGCGAGTACGGTCGTTTTATCGCCAATTAAAACGGTTCGTTTGTTAACATTTTTATATTGTTTTATTTTACGTTTTATTTTATAGGAACGATATAGACGAATAGGTGAAATTCTTCCGGTTAAAACGAGCCCAAACACGACCATATTCGGACTACGTTCAACTAAAAGCGTTGTACCGGGTGTGCTTTGATTTTCGAAGCGAGTTTTGAAAAAGTGTCCGAATTAGGTCGTGTTTGTACTCGTTTTCATCGTGAGAACCTCACCTATTCCTGTGTACCATTTTCGTTACGATAGTACGAACAATGAAGTGAACACAGTGCTCAACTTTGCTGTCAGAAATGGTGTTACTCTGATGCAGGACGACGGGCTCTTTGTCTTTATCAGAAAGTGTCGTTCAGATCGTGTTAATTGCGCGTTGTCGGTTTATCCTGCGTTGCTGTTCTCTCGCTTCGTTAATATCGTGGAATGTTGAAACGCCGCTGTCAATCAGACACAACATCGCGGGCGTGAAATATAATTCTCTTATTGACACTGATTAGTGATTGGTGAAAACGGATGGTCGGGCACGCTAATGACTGCATAATTGTATGCAGATAGAGCCGCTGATCGGAATTTATGCTGCCGCAGGATATAATTCCATTACGAAAATTGTGCCACGCCTCCCTTTATTTATATTCCCTAGAATAATTTCACCCCCCTCCCCCCACAATTTTGTTCGTTGCAAACGAAACACGGATTACCGTGTTTGTCTCCGCGTATCAAAAATTTCACCGAGTAATACCCGAACAGTTCCAATAGTCGCTATCTGAATGTAAACCGTCCAAGGATCGCTGCAAAATGTTTACTTAGGACTAGGGAAACAATACGCAGGATGTTTCGAGAGGCACGCGCGAATTTCCATTCGAATTGCAAAGCTGTTGTAACCTTTGAAGTGCACCGTAACCATTGTCGATACGTACCGAATATTATCGAAACGGGCATAAATATCGTACACATTTGATTTAATTCTACACGACAGAAAAAAAAAGAAGAAAAATCGTCATCCGTACTCAAAGTTCAGCTTCAATGTACATTGCAAAAAGGTTAGGTCATAAAGAACGTCGCGATAGAGTACACGGTGGAAGCAATCGAGAGATTAAAGCGTTTAATTAATATAGGGGGTGCTCGAGGATCTGCGAAATTCGCGTTCTCGCGAGAGGTTTCTGCACAGACGACACGGGGATCGAATAAGTGTGGAAAAGAAAGGTTCACCGAGAGCTGCTTCCTCTCGTCATCTTTTACTCTTCCCACTTCCATTTCCATCTTTTCCCAATGGTCGTGGCCGTCGTCGCCGCCGCCGCCACTGGTGCTTCTCTGCTTTCTCGTGAAATCTTCCTCCTCGGGGAAGTTACGGCATTGCAGTGTGCAGGAGGCCCTCCACCCATCGTTGAATCGATTCGACAGAGGCCCTTCTCCACGCTTAACCTCGCCGTGACGATATACAACCAACCGAGCTCGTGCACACTCCTCTCTCTCTCCTTCCTCCTCTTTTACGTTACATAAAACGTATGTACGTTACGCCGATCAAATGCACGCTCGAGTTACCAGCAATCTGCCTACAAAACCCGATTGACCGGACGGAAATCCTAAAGTGTTTTCGAGAGTGTGCCGTGGTAAACGGAGGGGATGCTAATGATATAATTAACTCTCGCCTCTTGTTTGTCCGAGTGACGACGCTTACTCCCCGGGAACACGCGAATCTGCCCGGTTCAAAAAAAAGAATCCTAGATGCAATCTTTAACCTCTTCTGTCAACGTTCACTTCAGTCGACATGTGCTCTTTCAGATTTTTATAATTTTCTCATTTCTCAATCGGTTGGAATTCAGAGTTCATTTTCGCCTCGTAAGACCACGTATCGCATTGAAATGTCTGGTATATCGGATAGGTTAAGGGTTCGTTATAACTTCCTGGAGAAGCGATCCAGTTCGCGGCGGATTCCTAATTAATGAGTCGGAAAGAGAGAAATCGTAGGAATCGCAGGCTGGCGAATGATGAATTACTTAGCGCGTCTCTTTTTATTCATGAACCAGCGGCAATTTCCGGGAGAAAGCGAGGCAGCATCGGATTCAATCTGACGTGTAAACGCTTAAAGGCGGAATGAGCTGTGAAATTTTCGAGGGTACTTAAACACCGGGTGCGTGGCAGAAGGAGGCAGGATCCTTGAAAGGAGGACGGGGGGGTTTCCGGCGCGCGAGAATATGGAAATGGAGGGCGCGGCCTCTGAGATGACGCGAGGCTATTTAAATTCCTGCGACGATTCGTGGACATTTGTGATTCTGATACGGTGCGTCTGAGAATTATCGCGACAATACGTACACACTGTGCGTGACTTCTTCGGAAAGAGAGGAGAATTACAGCGGTTCGAGATGCCGGATAAGTTTGCTCTCGAAACAAGATCCTCGGGAGTGTTTCTCTTCGAGGGAGAATTCGATAGTAAGGAGTTTGGCTGAAGACTATAGACAACTATACACCGGTCGAGATTTTCAAATACAGACTTCGGGTCACTAGACTTCTACGATTCTTCTCTCTCTCCGCAAATGAAGTTGGAAAGTAGCGAAAGAGATTTTTTTTCCAGAGAAATTGCTTCGAGATTAATAGCACACGTCTGCTGTCGACGTTCTTATTATTCGACCGTTATTACTCTTAGATCGTTTAGATTCGTCTATAACGCGTTGTACAGGTTGGTTCACTTTCGACAACTTCGTTTCTCGATTTCGAAGTGAAAGAACCCATCAGACTGCTGCAAGGTTTCATTTATCCTCTAATTAGGGATACCTGTCGCTCGGAATTAAGCGTAACTTTTGATTAGATTCTCTTCGGAAGTAATGCCCCGCGGAATTATGGTTCGTTCCGTTTTATACGGTGTATACAATTAAAGCGGGCGTAATTAGGAGAACAATCTTCCACCGGCAATTGTTTCCTTCTGCTGCCGGGGCAAAAAAAAAGGGAAAATTAAAAAAAAGAAAGAACGATACGTACGCTTACCTAGTTAGATTGTTAGACGAATTGTTCGGTGGAGAAAAAGAAGAGAGAAAGAAAAATTAGGGAAAATTGTTTCAATCCGAACCACCACCGCCTGTTTTTCTTTTCCTTTTTTTTTCCCCTCTTTTTCGCTCTCTATCCCAGGAAGGGGAAAAAAGTATTTTCGTCTGCTAACGATAATGCGCGGCCGAGATTCTTTTGTTGAAATATCGATTCGCGGCTTGGAAATTCGTCCCGTTACCTTGACCAATGACATTTCCGCGCTTTTTGAGAAAAGGATGCATTTTCGGTGCATATTCCTCTCTCTCTCTCTCTATTTCCCTCGGCAGAGCTTTTTCTCGCTTTCTCTCTTTGCTTGGAAAAACGATCCTCGTATGAATGCGCGTACAACAATCGATCGGTACCCAGTTCGCAATAATTGACCCGGCCGTACCGAATTCTCGCGATTCGTTCGCTGGTTTTTATGAAAGGAAGCAGGTCGAAGAAAAAGGACGAGGAGGTGAAAACCGAGAGGGAGGGCGGAGTGGAAGAAGAAAAAATATTTATGCGTCCCTCTTCCTCCCGAGGTAGTCACGGTTGTTTCGTTCTCGATCGCACGGCGACTCTCGAGAACGTGAAAGGTCGGGTACGTTAAATCCAACGATAATTCGCCGCGAGATGATAACTTCGATTCGGTGTGTCGTCTGATCGGAAACTATCGTTATTAGCGTTACTGCGAGATGGACAGGTAGCTGGACGTGTGAAAGGACGAACAGTGGGATGAAATTAAGAATGTATAGTCAGTGGAAGAAATATTGCCAAGTCGTAGATTAAGCCTTTGCGCTCCAAGCATTTCTCGATAAGATTAATAGTGAAACTTTTAAAAATCTAAAAAATTTAATCTTAATTTCCATTATTTTGCTAATACAAAAATACCGGAATTTTACGTATTAAAGTTCTCCATGTCGCCATAACAGCGCCATTGGAGTGCAAAGGGTTGAAGAATTAATTGATGCGCTAAAAAAGTTTCTTACTATGAACCGTTTCCTCGATACCTTACAATACTATTTTATGCAGATTAAAATAAAAAATATTAACATCAGGGTCGAACGAGGAATTTTTCGTTTTTTTGCAAATGATACACTAATATTCACCATTTTCCCTTTTCTCCTAATAGAGGCCTCAGGTCCTTATCTCCTCAGGTTTCTGTCGATTTCCTTATCTACGCTGTATTTCTTCCATCGACTGTACCAATTAAGACGCAACCTGTTAACTATATCAAAAGCAAAATCCCCAATTATCTTAGATTCTAAAACGACGACAGAGAATTCAGGTGAGCTTTCTATCGCAGATGTCGACTGAAAAGATTAGGGTAATTAGTATCTTGGAACGAGAGATCCGGTGAAATCGTTCGTCGAAGCTTCTTCCTTCCCAATCGAAGTCGACTTTTCATCCCAGTTCTTCCTCTCTGCATTTACACACACACACGCGCGCGTAATCGGAACGCGATGCTCTCGCAAAGTCCACAACTTTTCCTAATTAAATTTCGCGCATTGTCATAGTTGGAGCGGTTTTGTCTGGCGCGTGCATACACCTACACACAGAGGGAAATTGCGTTCGAATCAAGCTCGTTTCGGTCCTTTTGTCGTCCGTCCCAGCCGTAACTAACTTGTCGTCGCGCAAAAATGATCGACCTCGAAGGGGGTGGTTCGTCGCGTTCCGCCGGTTTAAACGAATCGCTTCTCCAACGACGAATATAACCAACCTCCTCTCTACGCGTCTTCCATATACCCCGATGTACACGTACATATATCCCTCGAGCAGGTTTT
Source organism: Habropoda laboriosa (assembly GCF_001263275.1). Classification (NCBI taxonomy): domain Eukaryota; kingdom Metazoa; phylum Arthropoda; class Insecta; order Hymenoptera; family Apidae; genus Habropoda; species Habropoda laboriosa. Next base: position 1,269,294 of record NW_017100190.1, on the reverse strand, counting down.
TGCTGGACGTGGAAACATGCAATTAAGGAATTCTCCGTTCTCGTTAAGAGGCGGAAGAAGCACGAAAACTTGGAGCGAAACCTTCTCGCCTCGGATTTGCTAGTGTAATCTGGTCGTCGAAACGTTTAACTACACTCGAAAACGTTCGTGTATCTTTTTTTTTTATGTTTTATTTTTAACTGTTTTAACAGGGTTAAGGATTAGGCTGAATTCGGCTAGGTGTTTAAATATACGTGCTCACGCGAGCATTAGAATTCACGATTTCACTTCATCTTTACTTTGTCCTGTTTTTAACAACAGTCGAAGCGTTGTAATTAAAATGATTCCATTTTTTTCTTCTGTCAACGGTTGCTGCATCTCCGAGTTCATTAGGTTCACTGGTTATCTCGAGAGCGTCTCCTAACGTTCTATACCGATCCAATCTACCTGGACAGCGTTGACTTCTTTGCTCCTAATCATCCCTACTTCGGAAGCTCTCCGTCCACTCGATATCTCAATTTACATTCCCCCTTTTTCCATCCGCCCTTAACGGTTAATAACAGCGCTGCTTCCGTTAACAGCAACGTGAATAAGTAAATAAAACGTTCTCTCCCTGCGCTCCTTTTTCCCTCCGCCCTGCGATATCCTCCTCTGCCACCCGGTGGGAGTTGCTTTTCCTTGACGAAACGCCAGCTTCGTGTGCTACCTGGAATTTGATCGCGTGAGCAATCTCGAATTCTCGTGTTTACCGCGTTTTCCCTGCGTTCTTCGAAACGAAACTCGGTCTTGTGCTAATAGAAAACTCCCTCGTCGTCGTCGTACCTAACCGGAACGGAGTTTGAAAAGTTGACGAGCGGTTGAAAGGACGAGACAGAAAAAATCGCAGCCGTGCGAGATAGGTTTGTTCAGATTGGAACGTTGCGACGAGGAAAGCACGTTAAATCGCGGCAGTATCGCGGGAGTTCGTTTTCAATTACCAGCCAGGCCCAGCAAGCGAGCACCGAAATTACACTATCGATCAGAATCGAACACCTCAGAACAGCACGCGACCAATCATCCTGCCTCATAATTACTACAGAGCCGAGCACTTGTTGTCGAAGGGAGCCTCTCTCCCCTCAGCTTCTCTCCTTCGTTCCCTTGCGTAGCTTGCGAGATGTCGCGACGATGCAAGAAAAAAAGGAAATAATGAAATAAATAGAAAAAGAAAAGGAGAAAAAAAGATAAAGAAACAAACTGCATTGGGGAAACGAGATGTCGTCGTATCGATCGAAGGTCGCAATTATTTGCACGGCTGAAAGTAAGTTTCAAGGATTTCGCTTCTTTTTTTCCTCTTCTTTCCTCTCACTCACTCTTCTTCTTCTACTTCTTTATACACCACTTCTTCCGTTCTTCTTTTTCTCCCTTTCTTCTTCTCGTCCCACCCCGTTTTGTTCGCTAATTAAGCTGCGCGACCTTCGACCAGGCTTACGACGCTGCCTACTTACACTCGTATCTCTCCTAACGCATAATTTCTCTCTTTCTCTCTCTCTATATCTCTCTCTGTCTCTCTGTTTTCTCTGTCCATGTTTCTTATATATGTGCACAATTCGATGTGAATACGCTTTCGCGAGCACTGCATTGTCGTGTGAACTGTGTGTACGCGCGCAAGCGCGCCGCCGCCGCCGCTTGCGAGATCACGAGATCCATCTTTACGAAAACAATTACTCGATTGTCGTTACCTGTGATTGATTGTAACTGGGTGTTTCTTGCTTGCAGCACCAGAGCGCCGCCCAGGCATTGGTGAGTCGCATGTCTCTATCTCTTTTTTCTCTCTCTCTCTCTCTCTTCTTTCTCTCTCTCTGTCTCTACCTGCCTCTCTCTATATCTATATCTTATCCCTGCGTTTATCATTCACGATCACGTTAACATGTGTTACTGTACGACACGGCTGCTGAACTTACCACTCTCTCTCTCTCTCTCTAATAGAGACGAAATATCTCCTCTCTGTTCCGAGTAAACGAGGGAGGATCTCTTTGACGTGCACGTGTATACGTACGTAAGTTCAGCAGTGGTGGCAACGATCGACGCGATGCATGATTCTGTGTCTCGTACATTGCAACGTCATGTGCCTCTCTGATCGATGTATTTATCCATGACAGGATCAAACGGAGCTGCGTGTTCCAGAAGTCAAGCAGACCCGACGAGTTGCGTTTGTCCGTCGGGCGTACGCCAAAGGGATGCCTGACTTTTGGGGCATGAATCGCGTGAAATGGTAGTTGACCCATAGACAACCACGAATTTCACTAGTTCTAATTACGTATCATCGTGTTCCAGTAAATTAATTCCGATTAGATTCATCACGAAATGTAGTCGATATTGTGTTATAGTTGGAAATTTCATTATTAGAAATAGAAGTTAAAAGTGTTGCGGCGGTAATTCCCACGCTCCGCCGCTAGAGGGACGGAGTAACGTTATCCTTTCTCGCTAGTTCTCACTAGACCTCCTCTTTCTACGTACAGGGTGTCCTAGTTGTTTCGGATCGAACTTCGTCGGTGTATTCTAGGGGTAATGGTGAGAAGAAAATGTCGTATGAACATAGGTGGTGGTTCGAAGCTTCGTTAAAAAGTTGTAGCAGAAATACGTAGCGAACTTGCGGTTGCTATGATACAGGACAAGGATGACACTAGGAAATGTTACACTCGGCACCTTGAACTAACTCTGATTGTAAACACAGCTTGCATAAACAGACTAGATGTACGTATCACCGATTTATTCCTATTTTGTATCATAACCTCACTTTTCTTACCGTTTCCTTAGTATTTCGTATTTATCGTTGTAACTTTTTAACGAAGCTTCAAACGACCTACGTTTATAGAACATTTTCTTCTCACCTGTACCCATAGAACACACCGACGAAGTTTGATCCGAAACAATTCGGGACACCCTGTATATATGTACAATTTGTAACCTAAGGCACGCATCTTTCTTCCCCCTTTCCTTCTCCGCCTGTTTACTTCCTCGTTCCTCGGCCAAACCGCCATAGTATTTCATCATTGTGTAATAATAACGTTTAACCTTTCAGTTAATTTCTAATAATAAAATATTCTTCTAATAATCTATACGTATAAAATAAAACGGTTGATCCACGAACGGTGGTATACCGATATACCACTTAACGGTTGTCGATGGGTTAAATACACGTAACACTGATGGGATGAATTGAAGCGAATGGAATGGAAGTTTTGAAGGATTTCAAGGTATCCGGAGGAATGAAAATGGGAAAAGTAAAGCGGAATTATGGGAGGATTACAAATATCGGAGGGCGGAGAGAATCGTCCGGGGGTGTTTTCAACCCTCGATCACTATTCTTCGACCCGGCGCAGTTTCTGATCTATCTACGTTCTCATCGAGCACCCTCGCTCGTTTAGGATGCACCGGTTCAGCCGAGTTGGTCGTCTCGCGCATCACAAGTGGCAGCTGCGACAAAAAAGAATCGTTTATCCACGCCCTCAACCCCGTTTCCGCATAATAGATACGTGGACACGTACACATACGCAGCATCCACCCCGCTCTTCGACACAACTACTACCCGCGTGTAGAACGTGTGTAAGAAAGGAGAACAAGTGAAAAAGAAAAAATGAGAAGAAAATTTCTTCGTTCGATAACTGTACACACATTCGTCGTAGCTACACGGTAAGTACGAGAACAGTTCGAAAACCACTTTCGATCCCTTACGAAAAGGTGGATCGATCCAAGTGATTCTTTTTTTTCCTTCTGAATACGAAAGAGACTCGACTGCGATACGTATCGAAATAATGCAACGATTTATGCGGTTGCAGAGCAGAGGCTGCATCGGTATTTTCCTCTTTGATTAGCTCCGGCGTATCGAGACGGCAGTCCCGACTGAATTAATCAGTATCGATTCCGGTCTTTCTTTGCCACTCTCGCTTAGTCCCTACGCTACTGGGTACTCTTGCAATTCTATTTGTACGATCTTGGATGTTTCGAGGAGTTGTCGATAATCCATCCCGATAATTCTTCTTATTATTGTTACTGTCAACAGCGTATTTTATTATTTCCAATTGTTTCGAGTTCTCGTGCAGAGGTTGTACCTTTTCTTTTTCCCTCGTTTCGCGAAACAGAGTGATTTTTTCCGTGTTAACCTTTATCGATCGGGTCACGATCGACCTAGTTTTCGAGCGGGATAAATCAAGCCGCACGAAGAAAGGAACTTCCCGATAAGATTTGCGCGAATTCAGCCGAGACTGTTGTCCTTTGTCGCATATTCTATATGAGAAAAGTTGCGGCGAGTGATTTTCCACACGGAAGGGGTTGATGGTGAAGAGGAGGAAGGAGTAGGGTTGGTTATGGGAAACTGGGTCGTGAGTAAAAGTTGTGTAATTGCGCCTCTATCGGTTCCGATAGCCGATTTCAAAGCGAGATTCTCGTTCTCGCCGGTTTCGCAGTCCGAAGTGCTCCCTATTTGACGTAAAGTTCTTCTTCCTCCTCCTCCTTTGCAGACCTTTCTTTCTACTTCGACGGAGAGTGAGAGAGCGTGTGGCTTACTCTTGAATCTAAATAACGCTTGGTAGCCTCGTTGCTGGCGATAAACCGTATTATCACGGCTCGCTGAGACGTTTTCGAGGTGGAGGAAGGATCGTAATCGAGCTCGAGCCGAAGTTACAACTCTCCTTTCCAACTACGTACCACATTCCTTCGAATTATTTCACCTATTTTCGCTTCTCTTCGAACGTGTATGTAGATTTTCCAGCGATCGTAGAACGGGTTGGGGTTCGTGTCAAGGTGAAACCAGTGAAAATTTATTTCCCTCCGGAGAGGTTCACCTTCTCCACACCGTTTCCACGTCTTTCAATTCCTTCTTGCTTCGCTCGATCGCCCATTCTCTCTCTCTCTCTCTCTCTCTCTCTTGACTTTTTATCCAGCTGTTCGAACAACGTGGTAGCTTCGTGTTCGTTAATTTCCACCGAGTACGTCTTCGTTTCTATTCTTGCCTGTATACGTAATTTCAAGTTAGTATCTCGGTTGTATCGCGTAACCTCTGTACCGTGTCTCACCTGCAATATCATCGTTTTAAACTACGTGTATTAGGTAATTGCGTGTAGAGATTGTTTGATCGAAATACAGCAAACTGGACAACAAAGGGGGAGACAATCGCACGATTCTGGACATTTCGGCCGTGGAATTCGACGCGGCAGTGCCCGCTTAATTAGATTTCCCCTACGGGCCACCGTAGACACACACAGACACGTAGTGTGTATTGAACGGAACAAAAGAAATCACTTCACGGTCAGAGCTATGATACGAAGGTGTGTGTAATCAAAGCGGAGACAGTATAGCCCGCATAAATGTCCACGAAATCCCTGCTCCCTGTCGCCGTTATTATCATTTATAAGCGGTCTGTTCACCAGGAACCATGGTATATTTATTACCGTGCACAGAGTCACTGTTCCGCTATCGTTTCACGAGATATCGATTATAGACCGCAGTATTATCCGCGGGATAAAAGTTTCGCTTGCCATTCGTCGCTCCACTTTCAGTTCCTCTCTCTCTCTCTCTCTGGTTCTGCTAAGAACCTGCGATAAAACACCACCGTTGAGTCTGTGTTTCGATAACGTTTTCTTCTCGCTTGATCTACTCGCGCGTTAAAAAAGCACACAAACGAGAAGGCAAAAGAAATGACAAATAGTGGTGGATGCTGCAATTTCCTTAAAGTGTAAAGTGGGTGGAAATGTACGTACGAGAGAGAGATGACGGGGTGTATGACTGATTTCAGCGTTGCGTAGAGTTTGAGAAAGCAGAAACGAGAAAAAGAGCCTAAAGGGAGAGTGTAAATAGAGTTGGGCCAGGGATAAAGGGTACAGGGAGAGTTGATAGCGATGAATCAAAGCCAGTAGCAAGCTGGACGATCGTTTATTTACGAATATTCCGGCAACCCTTGGTCCGAGTGCATGCGAGGCCCGCGATGCACGTTAATGCACACATCTCTCTCTCTCTCTCTCTATCTGTTCTATCTCTTTATCTCTCTCTCCTTCTCTCTGCTCGATGCTTTAATATTAGCCGCTGTTCCATTCATGCCACAAAGAGGCTTTCCGATTCATTGGCATCCACTGGACCCACAACCTTTGTCCTGTTAACGGTGTCACGAGCAGCCTCGCATTTTAGATTATACGTATGTATGTATGTATCGGGCACTCTTGCCACGAATTATCGTTGCTCCTCGTTCTTGTCGAATAGTCTTGATTGGGATCGAATTTGAATTTTATGGAGGACTTGGATGAGAGCGTGGGTCAGTCTTTCGTGGCTTTCGGTGAAGATTTATGGTGGACTCTGTGTTTCGTCAATTCTAAGTTGTTTCCGGCGTGGAAGGTCTTTTTAGGAAGCTCTTTCAAACTATGATTTTCATCAATTTCCAATTATTTTTATTGCGGAAGATTTGTCGAAGATTCTACTCTGCTTTTTACGGCGATGTTTCGAATTTATCTCTGCGAATTTGCAAATGATTTTCATCAATAGTCAATTTCAAGTTATTTCTCTTATGGAAGATTTGTCCAAAATTCTACTCTGTTTTTTACGGCGATGTTTCGAATTTATCTCTGCGAATTTGTAAATGATTTTCATCAATGGTCAGTTTCGAATTATTTTTGTCATGGAAGATTAGTTCAAAATTCTACTATTCTTTATGACGATATTTGGAATTCTATCCGTGTGATTTTGCAAGTGATTTTCATCAAGAGTCAATTTCAAGTTATTTCTCTTGTGGAAGATTTGTCCAAAATTCTACTGTTTTTCACGCCTATATTCCAAATTTATTTCTGCGATTCTGCAAATGATTCTCATCGATAGGCGAAAGTACTCTTCATTCGAACGGATTTTCCATCGTTCTCTTTAACGACCACCAAACAACTACGAACTTTTTTTTCCATCGTGTCCTAATTGATTCCCTCTCTCTCTCTCTCTCTGTCTGTACTTGGTGTCGGAGCAATTCGTAGCAGAATGTAGCTTACTTTTCGCTGTTTGACCCACTTCCCCGTTCACACAGTCGAGGAAAAATATTTTAAGCGGGCCGCGCGCGCGTTCCTCCAATTACGTCAATCTAATCTTCGAAACAAAGGATCTGCGAGACAGCCTGAAGAATACCCTTGTACAACGTTCATCCAACGACATCTGTCACAGCCACACCGTCAGATTCGTCCATGTTTTATTCCATTTTATTCACATATTCCTCCACGTCCACGATCACGCTTGGTCAATTTCAAGTTTCGAACCGCTCGTCGCTTCGTCGACCCTACAAAAGTCTCTCTCTCCGTTCGAAGGTCTCCGTTGGAGAACTTCAAGGACTGATTCGATCCTGTTGAAGCGGGGTTTAACCGGTCGTTAAATCGAAGGCATAAATAGCGTGGCAAACATCGAGATACAGTACGTAGTAGGCACGGCCTTAATCTCTCAAGGGCTCGTGTGCTCGAGGATCGGAATCGCGGCGAGACGTGCTGCTTTCCCTTTAGGCTTCGTGAAAAACGAAGTTAGGCGTCGAGGAAGCGTAGATGTATTCATTCTATGTAGGAATTATTCGAGAAACGAGAGGATGATTGCTTGAAAGAGCGAAGAATCGATGAAAACAAGGAGGAGGATCCATTTTTTGGCTATTCTGATTTTTGAAGATCTACGAATGTTTTTTATAGTAGAATTCAGGTTTGTACTTAGAAATAGGGGAAGAAATGGAGGCTATTGTCACTCAAAATAGCGAATAATAGAGAAAGATTACAATTTTTTGGCTATTGCGATTTTTAGAGATCTACGAACGTGTTTTTTATGGTAGAATTCAGGTTTGTACTTAGAAATAGGAAAAGAAATGGGGGCTATTGTCGTTTAAAACGAAGGATGAAAAAAGAGTAAAAATTTGCATCGTACGCTATTGGAGGCTATTGTCACTCAAAATGGCGAATAATGGAGAAAGATTAAAATTTTCGGGCTATTGCGATTTTTAGAGATCTACGAACGTGTTTTTTATGGTAGAATTCAGGTTTGTACTTAGAAATAGGAAAAGAAATGGGGGCTATTGTCGTTTAAAACGAAGGATGGAAAAAGAGTAAAAATTTGCATCGTACGCTATCTTTCTGCTACATTAATACACTTTCTAAGTGACAATTAACTCGTTCGTTATCAGCGTGACATGCGTGACGCCTCAATTCTCGCGACAGATCGACATTATCCACGTGCGATCGTATTAAATATTTCCGTATATAATGCACACGTATCCACAAGTGCATAACATAAAACAAACAAAAATAATACGAAGGCTGGACGGTAGCTTGAAGCTTCGACAGAGCTGCGGTAGCAAGCATACTAATTCCATAATGCCTACACAATCGTTATAAGTCCAACATTTAAACTTCGTTCTCCCCTGCATTTTTCAAATCTCGTCGAAGCAATTCTCATCTTCTGTTCGTCAGCCAGCTTCCAAACCGTGAAGCGTGAAAAGTTCAGGTATCCCTGGACGAGAAGGAGAGAAGCAGTTGTTTCTGCTTTGGCTGTTGTTTATAAGTGGAGGCAAATATTCCGAAATAGCCACCAAGGGGATTGTTTTCATCGTCCGGTTTCGTTCGTCCCTCGAAAAACAAGAAGAAAAAAAAGAGAAAAACACGGAGGATTGTTTTAGAGAGGGTTAGGGGGGCGGCAACGGGGTGGAAAGTTTGTTTGTTCCGTCGCGAACGACGTCGTCGTCCTTGGCGTGGGCCTGTGTAGCAAAAGATGTCGGTAACAATCGAGTGGCGAGCTCGCTCACCATTGTTCGAATGTGACGAAGAAACGAGTTCAGAATGAATCCGGGGGCTCACTTGGCCTACTCGCCGCATTTCCCTAACGGTGCACTCTTGAAATATTGCCAGCTACGATAAACGCCTACGCTCCTAACGTTCAATGCCTGCCGCTTCATCCCTGCCGCGTTTTCCGCTTCGAGCGGGCTGTGTGCACGCGTGAAAAGCGGGTAGAGACGGCTGGAGAGAGAGAACGAAAGAAAGATGGAAGGAGAGAAGGTGTGTGTATCGCGTGCGAAAGCGGACTCAGAATGGCCGTTTTATCCGCTCGAAACTCGGCCTAGGTCTATCCTTTTAACACACTCTCTCTCTCTCTCCTCTCGTTCCTGCTTGAGCATCGCGTCACGTTGACGTATCGACAGTGGAACGCACGCCTCGAAACTTTTCCTCGTCGTGTCCCCTGATTCTTCTCGCTCCCTATTCCCGCGAGTCGCCGTCAATTCCATTCATTCTCCGCGGAGGAATTTAGGATTCGCGGTAATTGGAATAGTCCTGGGGAGGAAATTTTCTTATTAAGCGAAACTGGGATGAATGCAGGGCTAAAATTATCGGTTGTACATGTACGTATATAACTGTTATTTACCACATATTTCACGGTACATCGTTCTTCTCCCTCCTCTTTCTTTTCTCTTCTGGTGAATGGTAGACTTCAAGTGTAATTAACTATAATGCTCTTACCGATAACGGGCCATTAATTGCTTCCTCACCCAGCGGGAAACTCTTCGAAGCCTTTTCTCTTCTCTTCCCACGGTTCTTTTTACACTCTTTTAAACCACGTTAAACCACTAAGCAAATAGACGAATCGCTGTACGCTATTGTACACGTACCTACACCGTAGAAGCTGCGAATAAATAAATTCCATCAACTCTTCGATTCACCCGGTTGAATCGTTGGATTCTAATCGTTCGACAGTTGGCCTACGTACCATCTAATTTCGCATTTTCCTCCCGGTTCACGTGGTCCCGTCTTCTTTATTTTATCCAGAATTTCGAGGGCGTTCCTCGTTTCTCAGCTTATCCCCTCGTCAGCCGAGTCTCGCACAGAAACGCGTGCACACACGAGGAGCGTTAATTGCGGACGGAGACTCGTCCCGACTCGTTTGTCCGTCAACCGTTCCCTCCGTTTTTCCTCCCTTTTTGTACCGCTGCTTTCTTTCTTCTTTCCTTCACTTTTTCCCCTCCGCGAAGAAGAATCTGGGCTAAGGTCAGGGTACCTGACGTTTGCAGGGCACGTGAGCGTGCTGGATATGCTCTGCTGGCACGAAAACTCCGCGCGGGAAAACGCTCGTAAAACCAGCGCTGACGTTTCCTACGAAACGGTACACAAGAGGTTCGAAACACTCTCGAAGAGCTGTAAATTCACCCGTGGCACGCGCCACTCTCTCGAACGTTTCCGGCTTTATAATTAACAGGTTTATAATGTCGTTGATTTATTTCCGTGGCACGCGTACACACGTGTGTACGTATATACCGACGATTTCTCCACGGTGAACGCGAGAGAGTTTCGCGAGAGCGTGTCCCCGTTAACAGAACTTGAGAATTGTTTCCCGCGGGGGGCGGGGCTAAATTCAATTATCCCCCCGGATTGGCTGACGCAGCTCGCGCCCAACGATCGTACTGGTTCGTTCGATCCGATGGTGTTTCGGTGCTATCGCTAAAAAGTTGACGCGTCGACGTTTCGTACGAACAATTCCACCGGGCCGTAGTTTCACCGTGAATTAAACAACAGCCAGTCAGCGTCCATTCGGCGAAATGTCTTGAACTCGGGAGAGCGGTCGAGGGAGTGTGTAAAGGTTAGGTTAGGTTTTCTGTGTTTTTTCTTTTTCACTTTCTTCGGAGTGATTCGAATTTTCTGTTTGGACGCTGGTAATCAACCCTTGGAATGCTGTTCGCTCGATGAATAATGTGTACCTGTTTAGAGTAAACGGTGTATGTACAACTATCGATGTAATTCTTCAAAAGATTCTTCAACGTAATACATACCCAGGTCTTTATTCCGAGTGATTCAAATTTTCTATTTAGAGGCTCGTAATTAACCCTTGAAATTGTAGTGTGTTTGTCGAATCGTCTCGAGATTTGGAAAAACGAGCGGATCATACAGAGAAACAGGGGAGTAAAACAGTAGAACCGCGTTGTTATTGATATCTGAGAGTGCGTGAGAATTTATTGCGAGATACAATAAGAGACCGTTGATCAGATTATCATTATTCCTTTTTTACGTGTGTTAATAGTTATTATGAAATTATTGTTATGAAATATATTGCTATTGAACTTATTATCACGTGTTATGCAACCACAGAAATGCGATGCATTCGATAAATAATATATATGCAAGTATCGATGTAATCGGTTAGCCTTCAAAGGGTTAAGAAGCTCCGAAAGTTTCTCTGAGAATTCTACAACAAATACCCAGCTCTCTTTCTTCCGAGTGATTCGAATTTTCTATTTAGATGCTCGTAATTAACTCTTAAAATGTTTTCTGCTCGATAAATAATATACACTCAATTATCGATGCAATCATTTAGCCTTGAAAGAGTTAACCCCTTAACATATGGCAACTTGTCGGACTCGCGACAGAGATTCTGGCGAAGATGCGAGAAAAATAGTTATATTAGTAAGAAAAATTCATTGTAATCCTAATTTTCGCTTGAATTGTAAGACCGAGGATTGCTAAATGTAATTAATCTGTGACAGATTAGTTTTTGTTACCTGATACAGTACTAAAACAGAAAATGGCTGACGCTTAGATGCACGGTCAGAAAAGAAATCATAGGTTAAGGGGTTAAAAAGCTCCAAAAGTTTCTCCAACAAAGTAATACCCGGCTCCTTCTTCCAAGTGATTCGAATTTTCTGTTTAGACACTAGTAATCAACCCTTAAAATGCTATTTCTTCGATAAATAATGTATACAGAATTATCGATACAATCGTTTAGCCTCGAAAGGGTTAAAAAGTCTCGAAAAATTCTCTCTCCCTTAGCTCTCTCTAAAAAGTCGCGGAATAATCCGAACTTACGTGAACGTGTACGAATCTGAAAGGACAATTAAATTATTGGGAAATTGGATAGGCGAAGCACGTGAGGGTGCAACAATCGAGCTAACTCGTATAAATTTGTCAGCCGTTCAAGTAAGCTGCTTAGCTCTTATTCGCTTGGCTTAACACGCAACCCCCCGAGTGCAGCTCGAGTCTCGACGCGGTGGCAGCCGGTTCGACGTGCCTCCGGTCCCCTTCTACCGCCACATTGCAATTAAGTATACCAATTTCTCGTTTTTTTTTTCCCATCCATCCACCTCCTCCTCCCTCGCTGCCTGCCTGTAAAGGGATCGGCTAAAAAACAAACGCCACGCCCATTCCCGTGACACAGCATCCGCCTGTGTTGATCGAGGGGGTTGATTTTCGTATTCGAATGAACGCGACGCGTCGCGATACGTCTGTCGAATATTATTCCGCTCTATTTATCACTCTTCGATTCTCTGCCCGTTCATGCGTACCTCTATCTATCTCTCTACATATACATATACATATTCGTGTGTATATTTTTATATATATATATATCTGTGTGTGTAGGGTCGTTTTGTCTCCCGACAGCAGCGTAGTCGGTCGCGTTTTATTTTGCCGGAACGTTTGCTCGCAATCTTCCCAGTCACATCGATATTTTCGCGAGCAAATACACTCGGTCAGAATTTACGACAGCGGCGAAGAAGAAGAAGAAGGAGAGCGGAAGAACGTTTGTACCAGTTTCGTTCTAGAAAGGTGGAAAGAGAGGAAGGATGGATTTTCGAGACTGCTCTCTCTCTCTCTCTCTCTCTCTCTCTTCCTTCTCATCCTCTAGAATCCTCCGAATGGAAGCAGCCTGCGGCGGATATAACGATCGCAATAAAACGCAACGATAACGACGAGGCTGGCCACGGCGTTTCGCGCGAGAAACCCTAGCAATCTGGCTGAATAAGAGTGCATTTAACGAGTTTTTACACACTGACCCGTTTTTCCACGATTTCCTCGTTTGCAGCGAAGAAACGTCGTTGATAAATACTTCACTCTCTGTCCTCCTTACAATCTTTCCTCGTTCGATCCTCTTGGAAACCAGATCTCCACCTGATACCCGCATTTTTCCGCGGTTTTCGTATTCTGCAGACGCGGAAATATGTAGATACGAGTAGTCTCACCGGTTCCTTCTTTCCCCCCTTTTTTTTGGCCACGATTCCCCGGAGGCTCTCAACACTCGACCCACTATTCCATCTCGAGGTCCTTTAACCTGACCAAACTCGCGGGATTTTTAACAACCGGAGCAAACGCCGCCGCAGGAACAGTCAGCGGGAATCGAAGGACGTCTCTCCGCGAGTTGGCAGCGATCGTGCGAGAAGCTTCTCCTGTCGAAAGCAGTCGAGTACTGTCTGCCTGCCTTCCAATTTTTTCTCTCCTGTATCGTCGAAACTGCGATCGCAATCTTCAGGATCCACAGCGCCACTTCTCCACCCTATACAATCGTGAGAACGAGAAGAAAGTTTACCGAGGCAACATCGTCCTCTCAGACGCAACGGAACTCTTGTTAAATCAACAGAACTTCTGGTTGAGTGCACTTTTTTCGGGAAAAGTGGCCGCTCCGAACGAACGCCACCCCATCCTACTTTCCTCTACTTCTTTCGCTCGCTTCTCCGTTATGATTACGAAAGTTACCAGGTTCAGCTGACGCGGCCTCGAGAATATCGCGAAACTGCCGAGGAAACGGTGAAATAATTCGTCCACGCGAGACTCGTAACCCGTGGTTCGTTTAATCGCCCCGTTTCCGGTTAACTTGCCACTCGTACGTCGTTTAAACGTTACGTCTCGAAGGAGAAACTCACGGCACACCAGTCGTACTATAGATACAAAAGGAAATTGTTGTTGAGAGATACGCGAATTTACGACGAACGATTATATCGTTCACGGTTAACCGCGAATTCGCTCCGAAAGAAATTTAATATTCCGGTTGCGCGCTCGCGGGGCCAGAGTAAACGCGGCGTTATTGATTTCCAAACGAGTCACATCTTTCGGGGGCACAAATACCGTCATTAAAATATACACAGTGTATCAATAGGAATTACCGTTGCGAGTAACAATTGGACCGGGGCTTTGCGAACGGAACGAACGAATTTTCCGAATCGAACGTACCTTTTTCCCCATCCTTCCGTTCTTTTATTCTGGAATACGTTTTTTTTAAGGATCTGCTTTTTGTCCAATTTTCCTGCGTCGTTGATAGCGTTAACGAAACACTCGTTGAAGCCGTTTGACGAGTAATCAGGCTCGTCAATCTGTACACTTTCCGTCCGCGATTTCGTTAGTCGCATGGTTTGAAGTGAGCCCTCTGGAATATTCGTATGAAGGGTTACGCGCGCGGTCCTCTCAGTCCATCCCGCTAATTACAAAGTTCATTACCTCGACGACGTGATACGACAACCACCGGTGCAAACACACACCTATGTCCTCGCGCGTGTGTATACACGTATACTCTGGTATCTCTGGCGGGTGAAGCTGGTGTTTAAGCTAGCGTTCGCAGCTTCAGCTTCGTGACAATCTGCGCCTATCCGTATCATCACCAGGTAGCCGCTATCAATCCGACCTCCATCAACGTCGAAACCGTTCCAATCCCCGTAGCTCGCCGCGAATCACCGTTTGCAAAATAGTCTCACGCGAGACAGTTTCCTCTGTTTAGAAAAAGGATCACCGATGTACGTGAATGTCGAATAATTCTCTTTAACCCTTTCGCGACGGCGGAACTAGCCATCAGTGCGCCACTAACGAACACCATACGCATTAAGAGTGTCTCGCGTTTTTTCAAATCTTAGAGGATTTCGTTGGAACAGCAGAGGACTTAAGAATGTATCGGATAAAGGGAATATCGAGGCCTTGTTCTGTATTTCAAAATAAATCTTCACTTTGAGTTGTCGAGGCGACGCGCTTAGTGGATGCCGGATATAACCGGCGCTAGTCGCGGAAGTGCAGTTTCCTCTCTCTCTCTCTCTCTCTTGTTCAGTTGCATCGTACGAGATATACCAGTGATGGCGAACCTGTGTCAGAATCGTTAATTCGGAGCTGAACCATAGCGAGTCCGTGATCGTACAAGGTCGTAAGCTAGGTTTTTCCCAATTTTGACACACCGAGCTCGAAAGGTTCGCCATCGCTGATATATACGGTGCATGTTGGAAAATTGAAACTTCGAAATTGTCGAGAGCATATAGACGAGCGGAGGATGGGACTTTAACTCGGTTGGAAAAATTCGGTTCTGAACGGCAGGTTCGTTAACGAGCTCTCCCAAGCCCGTCTGACGGTGCTTAAGTGGAGCTTCCGGCTCGGCGACGCATTAAAATTTAAGACCGCGGGTTCCCTCTAACTTTGCTCGTCGATCGGCTCGCGTCAAACTTTCCTGCCAGACGATATTTATGAGCCACCGTGGCAGTACCTTGTCTTGAAACTTATAAAATCAACCTGTCCAAACCTAGAACTACAATCGTGGTCCTTAAAATTCCTCGAATTAGAAAATGTTAGAACGAGAAGATTGAACTCACCGCTGTCGCGAAACGAACGATGTGTTTCCCGATATCTGAAGTAATACCTGAATTGGCTGGGAAGGAGTTAACGTAATCTCTGCGCAAAAGGTTCGAGAGAGAGGAAGAGAGACGGTAATTATTTTTCGATATCTACAATTTAGGAGAATTTTTCCAAGTTCTCCGGATTCGAACTCTTCGATCTTCAGGATCCACAGCGCGTCGCAGTCAAGCTGTCTTTCTCGCTTTCTTCTATTTCCATACGGATCTTCTCTTCTAAATCTACCGGAAAAGTAACTTCAGAATTGCCTGAGAACGAACTAACGTAATCTCGATGCAAAATTTTCAAGAGATAGGAAGAGACGTAGCAATTATTTTTCGAGGTCCACAATTTAGGGGAGGGAGATTTTCAAGTCCTCCAGAGTAAGGTTTCAGGATTCGAACTCACGATCTTCAGGATTCACAGCGCCACTTCTCGCTTTCTCCTATTTCCCTTCTAAATCTTTTACAAAGGTAATTTCAGAATTGGCTGGGAAGCAAAACTCAATGCAAAGGGTTTAAGAGAGAAGGAGAGATACAGTATTTTAGGAAAGTTTCTCCAAGTCCTCCAGAGAAGGAACGTCCTTTCAGGATCCACAGCGTCACTTGATCAGTGAAAAAAGGATCTCCTCCAAATCTACCACAAAACTAACGTCAAAATCACCCAAGAACGAAGAGAAGACGCAACACAAAGACGTTGAAGCCAGAATAAGTGTCTAACTAGAGAAAGAAAGAGAGACAAGACGCAGTGCGACGTCGCGGAATTACCGAGCATCCAGCTTACGCGTCGCGTACACGCTGCATCGTTACCTCGCGTCGAGGAGCGTGCGCGTCTGACTCTCTTCGATTCCATGCAAATGTAGCCGTGGAGAACGCAACCCTCGGCGAATTGGTAAACACCCCGCGTCGATATTGTGCCTCGTAACAAGTACATGAGGGAAGTTGGGTTAATACGGGCCGCAACTCCAACGATCTTCACCTTGAAGGAAATTCCTTCGAGGAACGAATAAAGGATGTACATACATACATACACACGTACACGCCGAAATATCCAGGCGAATTTTGCATTCATGCGAGAGCACGGTTTTTCAACGGCGCCTCCCTTCGTCTCTTGGGTATTTCCCCCTCCCCTCCTCCACTCCATACCTACCGAAATTACTTTTTGTCGCGTCAACGTGTCGCACTCAACGTTCGAGCCTCTGGTTTATTCAGCCCTGGGGCGCCTCTCGAGGAAGATACCTTTCGCAAACAACGAGGTTTATCGGGTAACGCGACCGAGAATCCTCGTACGGGTTGCTTCTATTTGTTGGTAAACGACGATGGAACGAGATGGTTAGGGGAGAGTCGGCGAAATCATACTGTTCGGATAAACGAACGAAAAGGGGGTGTGCGTTGTGGAACGTGACGGAAGGAACCCTCTCGCGACGAGTGGGGACACGTGTGATGGAAATTGATCCGAATTTGATAGATCGACGAGAGCTTCTTTGAGAAAAGAATTCCGCCCCGAAGAACACGTTCGACTCTCTTCTGTATCTACGCTTCTTCAACTCAGACGTAATTCGTTCGATTAAGAAAGGATAATCAGCGGATGAGACCGATGGAGACGAAGTGTCCGCGTCCACAATTTCGTCCTTCGCTCCGACTGCTCCACGGTGGAGCGCGTGGCGTCGGTTCATTTGCATCTAAACGAAAGGAGGAGGATGCAGAGATACGCGAACGGGTACCAAGTCCGGAAGCGACCTGAAAAGTAGGAAAGTCCACCTTAAAGTTTCATGCAAGGTGGATTTCGCAAGCTCCCGAATGGAGAGTGGGAAAGAAAGGAGGAGAAAGAGAAAAGAGAGGAAACGGAAAAGGAGGAATATAGGAGAGAGATCGAGACGCTCGAGCTGGTTCGCGCATAAATCTCCGCTTTTCGAGGTCTCGATTAACCAGCGGAACGCTGATCGGTTTCAAACGGGATGCACAACGATACAGAGCTGCTCTTAGTCGTCCAACGTCGTTAACACGATTACTGGACAACGACCACGCGGAAGCACTTTCCACGGCTGAACGGAGAGAACGATTGTTACAGACGAGAGCGGTCTGAGGAATATATTTATATGTAGGTAAATGTATGCGTGAGATAAGAACGATTTTGCTTGGTAGAATTCAGCGATAATCGTATCTATTCTAGACGTAGCACAATTCTATGTACATATGTATATTCACAAATCAAATTAGGCGCTCCATTTTTCTCACACAACGGACACCTCTTATTCCGTACACGTGCGACTTTAATCGAAGCTATTAATCGTAATCACGCGCGTCACTCTTTTACCAAAAAACATTTTCTCTCTGTCTCTTGCATATCAACGTTAACACCAAAGACGAATCAATTATTAATTCCGGTTTTATGTCGGTTTACGGATTTTTTCTCTGACAGCTCCAAAACACGACGTTTGATCAATCTACAGAGGGAGGATCCCTAGACGAACCGGAAGTGTCGTTCGACCAGGTACGATTCTCCCTTTCCCTCTTAGGCTTCGTAGAAGTCTTTGCAAAAACACTGGGGGTGGAAGGGTTAATAAACCTATAGAAAAGCATCAGTAGCGAAAAAAAAGGCATAAATCGAATAAATAAATATAAATAAATAACTAGAGATACATAAATGAGCGAACAGAAGATAGCGAAAAA
>NW_017100190.1:1239495-1251135 GCF_001263275.1 Habropoda laboriosa | reverse complement strand
GGCCGGGTGCAGCAGCAGAGGTGGGAGCAGCAGCGGTGCCGGTGGCACGGCCGGACAGGGCTGCGAGCAGGGAGCCCACGGTGGCCCCTCGTCTCATTCCAGGGAGAGCCACGCCAAGTTCAGGCACGGCCTGCTACAGCTTATGATCCACACGATCGATCCGCTCCACGACGGTCAGTCCCGCGCCGGTATACCAACTCCACACTCTATCACTCTCGCTTGCCGCTTTGCCTTAGCGCTGATAGCACGCTCTTAGCTGGTAGTCGTTATTACGTTTCTTCTTCTTCTTCTTCTTCTTCTTGTTTTTGTTCCTTTTTCCTTCTTTTTTTTTTCTGTTAGCGTAGTTTTACTTGTTTTCTTTTAGTGAGGAAAAAAAAAGAACGAAAAGAAAAGAAAAGAGGACCCCAACTTTAACACCATCGTTCAAGCAATCGCGCGGTTTGTCTACGCGAGAGTATGTGTATATACGTAGGTACGATCGATCGCGCGACGTTTCGTTTCTTTCGGGAAAAAGAAGGAGGAGACGTTAACGTTCTTGGCACGGACGGAGGCCCCGGATGTAGCCTCTTTCTGCGGTAACCGTATCCACACACGGCAGAGAAAAGTCTCCCGTTTCATCGCGACGAACCGCAAAACTTCCTAAAGCACCGGCGGGTTTGCAAAGTGCTTTTAAATGTAGAGTCACGGGGAACAGTTATTAAGAGGGAGCTCCTGAGGAGGAGCGAGACACACGCTCCTACCATCGACAGACATCAGGTCGAGCCTGTTGTAACTCTTAACCTCGTATTGGAACACGTATCGATGGAATACGGTTGTTTATCGGTCCCGTGACAGTTGCTTTTCGAGAGAGAGAGCGATTTTTGTAGAGTAGCGGTTGTATTTGTTAACTGCAGCGGGTACGCAGCGGAACAGTTTTCCAAAGTAAAGTTCGTTAATTAATCGGGTAGAAGTACGGGCGAATATCGTTCGGTTGCCGCTCTACGTTCGATCGAATTTTAAATTCCAATTGAAATGTATTCAAATCCGGAGTAAGTCGTTCCGGCGGCCTTGGATGCTGATTCGATTAACTTGCACGCGTATATACCGGGTGTCCTAGATTTTTATTTCGGATCAAACTTCGTCGGTGCGTTCTACGTGAGTGAGTTTGAAGCTTCGTCGAAGAGTTACAGCGAAAATAAGAATGGTAACGAACTTGCAAAATGGCGCTGGCAGAAGTTACGTTCGACACTTTGAACGACCTCAGATCGTAAACACAGCTCGCGGAAACAGACTAGATCTATTCCTATTTCGTATCGTAGTAACTGAACACCCGTTGTACAGTTCCCTTCGTATTATCGCTGTAACTTTTTAACGAAGCTTCAAACGACCCATGTTTATACGACTTTTTTCTCCT
Organism: Habropoda laboriosa; assembly: GCF_001263275.1. NCBI lineage: Eukaryota > Metazoa > Arthropoda > Insecta > Hymenoptera > Apidae > Habropoda > Habropoda laboriosa. Next base: position 1,249,742 of record NW_017100190.1, on the reverse strand, counting down.
ATTTATACCCGCAGAAGACACTGGCAAAGTTTCGTCTGAAAAAACTGGGACACCCGGTATATAAAGAAACGCGGCTCTATTTCTCTTCGAACGTTTCGGCGTGAAACAGTTCCGCGATTCGACGCTGTCTCCCTTTTTCATACCAAAGGGGATGTTTGTTCACGCAGTTTCACAGTTTGGGAAACGGGACGGGATAGCGAGTTAGCGGCACTGTTGCGTTGTTGCTCGTTCTAGCTGCATTTGCTTTGTTGCATGACCGATGACTGTGCGCCGTTGCGTCGGACGAAGTAATTAAACGTTCCGAGTACTGAAACGATAACGACGTATTTAGAAGTACAATGTCGTGCACGTTGTGACTGGGAGCCTGCGTACGGTATATCGATGCACGTACCACTTAGAAATCAGTAGAACAAGTCCCGTTACAGTCAGACAGACACCTTCGCCCGGTAGCCGTAGATCTCTCGAGGCGAACGCCATTTGACGGACTGTAAGCCAGGCCTGGCCGATCCATATTCTTCCAACATTCACGATACTCAACTACAGTGCAGCGTTTAAATTATTCTTTATTCCTAACATCTCTTCTTTTTTTTATTTAAGGCAGCTGTCTTTTTTCTTTTTTCCAACGAATTCTATCGTCGAACGTTCCCTCTATCTAGATCTAAATTACCAAAGAACGGGTAGACCTTGAAATAGCAACTGTGACACCTAGATACGAGTCTATTACCAGTGTATCGACTGGCGATCGGGTCGACTAGATTAAACTGCAGCGGCGACGATTTCACTTGGTAAATAAATGCGAATACCCGCGGCCCTCTGTGTCCTTTACGCGTATTTATAGAGCGCGGCCTCATCGCGGGGAAAGAAAAAAAGAATCCAATCCAGGATGTTATTTTTCATCGGGCCAGCGGAGATGGTCTGACACAATGTTTACCGATGGACGTGTAATAATGAAAGATGGAGCCGATAAAAGATAACCTTCCCTTGCTTCCAAGAATTCTACCATTTCTTTTCCCTCGCCATCGTCGATTCGAATAACACCGGCGATCGTGGTGCCCCTTTCGATAATTCCAAAGGCATCCCCTGTAGCATAGGTACTACTTATTCTTCGTGAAAATAGGGAGAGAATGATTCTGTTCGTGAAATTTACACACGTTTACGAATGGAACGTAAAGGGTGGACAAGTACTTACGAGCAATAATACAGGTTCGGGTAATATTACAAGCAACGATTGTCGTGGAAATTTACGAGGGATACGTGTCCCATCCGTTAGAAATACCTCCGGCGAGCGTTCGTCGTCTTGGAATATAAAACCGTGTGTCCCTATAGCCCGTGTGAAACGAGCACCGTAAATTCCTTTACAACGGAGAGAGAGAGAGAGAGAGAGAGAGTACCGCGTGAAATTCGAATCGAAACGATCGATATACGCCCTCCACCTGAAGCTCTCTACAGAACGAATCGTTTAGATAGAAGGGGGTTGTGTATCGCGTGCATTTTCGGCCGCGAGCCAGCCGATGAAATTTGTACAAGTGTCCAGATGGGGGGCGTTTGTTAATCGTTACTAAACGAAACAGCGAGTTAGAGAATAGAGTGGAAAGATCACGGCTGGCGTGATCGATAGGAATCTTAATCGAGAGAAGGTAAACCCCGGGTAATCTCGACGTTCAAATTGATTTTCGGCCTATGCAGCGTACGTGTACCGTGGTCGCTTATATAAATGGGTCAGGTCACGCGCGAATGGAAAGAAAAGGGCGATCATCAATTAGACAACTCTTTCATGCGGATCCCCGGATGGCCCCGTTGTACTTAAACTGTGTCGCGCTCCTGGAACATTCGGGAAACCTTTATATTACTATCTGATTATTCTAATCCGATACTCTCCTTTTTCTCTCCCCTTTTCATATTCCTATTGTACTTACAGTACGTACATACAATACTACGTATCAGTTGTGAAGAAGTGTAAGGTGTGAAACGAGATATTATTCGAGAGCAACAATCCATCCCAGATTCTGGTTTAAATCCGTCGATCGACCAGCTATACGTCTTTCCATTCTCGCTCCGCTCTCTCTCTCTCTCTCTCTTTCCTCTATTTTTTTCACCCGGTCGCGAGAACATGCCCGCGAGAGTACGTCATTAATCTCGATTGCGTGGGAAACCGTTCAATACGCGATTTCTGCTCGATACTCCACCACTCGTTGCGTACGGTACACCTACGTACCCACGTACGCGCACGTATAAGCGTGCAGATAGGACGCAAGTACACACACACGTAAATTCATACGTACATGTATATAGGTGTGGTGGACTCATCTAGAAACTGGGAAACTTTTTTCCCCCGACGCGGCGTGCGCGCGAGAACCAGCCACCTATTTTTCTTGTCCCGAGCATACGCTGGCTGGTTCACTCCGCTTTTCTCCTTTCTTCTCTTCCCCTCGATTTTCCCCGGTCTCGCCCGAGTTAGCGAAACAGAAGGGTGGAAGAAAAGCCGGGTAACACACGCGCGCGCGCACACAGGTATTACATTATCGGTAGAGGGTGGAGGAGGAGGAGGGGAGAGACTAGGTGGTTGGCTTCGAATGAATTTGCGGGACGCGTTTTCGAGCATGTATCCGTGAGTAGCGGGTGAGTGGCGAGTATGTATCGGGACCCTGACCTAGAAAGCAGCCGCGTATCGATCGTGACTAGCGAATCCACATTACTTGGTCGCGGGGCGGCTCGCCTTCCTTTTCCCTTCCTTTAACTCCGTTCCGTCGTCGTCGTCGCTTGCCTTTAACGTCATCCAGACACACCACCTTGCCACCATCTACTCCAGATAATATTCACCGCGAGTAACTATCTCTTCCTAGAGGATTCTCTAACGAGCTCCTCCTACCTACCTACTACCTCCTCCCGTCCCCTCCGCCTCGCGGAAATACTTTAAACCTCGTTTCTCTGTAAACGAACCACGATTTCGTTCAACGACGGCCCGCGATACGACCGACCAGATGTGTATATATGTATATAGGTAGAACGGTGGTATAACGCGAATTTTTCGCGTTCAACCTCGCTTTCCCGCTGAGCGTCCCTCCTGCCTGTACAGATAGAATGCAGTTTTCAGAGATGAGGTTTCTCCTCTTTTTTTTCTCTCCTCTCCTCTCTTTTTTTCTGGGAGGAAGGAAGGACGGGTAAACGGCAGATGGATCGTTGAATTTTTCAACGTGTACCGTGCGTTTCTCGGTGCGCTGATTGCTCGAACAATGACGCCGTGTATAGACGTGCGTCAGAGGGACGATGCGTCTTCGTCCGGAAAAATAAACGGGTCTCTGGTGCCGTTCGAGTGGAAACGGGAAGGTTTCGGAAAATAGTTTTGCGGTGTAAATGTATATTTTCTTCCTTTGTAACTCAATTTTTCCGAGTTCGTGGGAAGAAAAATTACGATCGCAATTTTACATATTGAGCGTTTTGAGACTCACGGCCCGGATTGATATGAGTGGAATTATTTGAGGCTTCCGGGTGTAAGCCGTGTCCAAAAGAATCGATCGATCAGTTAAACACTGATTGGTCAAAATCGCCGATCCGGAAAATGAACACAGGTACTTAAAGGAGTGAACACCCAGACGCACGCTATTATCAGTACGTCTCCAGACTCTGATGAAGGCTGGACACGGCTTGCACCCGGAAGCCTCAAATAATTCCACTCTGTTAATTACATTCCCAGTCCCCATCGATTTGTTCAAGAATTGGTAGTACTACGAGGGTGGACTGAAAAATTCGCGGTCTAAGCCAGAAGAACTGCTGCTAGGTGTAATCTGTGATCATTTGTGTACCGACGTACGAAGTTTCGTGGCTCGGTTAATTTTTTGTTTTCTTTTACAGCTGGTGACGTAGGGGTGTTTACAGCGATGGAGAAGAGACGAATACAAGTGAGGAATGATCCAGTACCTGGTGACAAAGGACATCACCGCAAGGACCTTGAATGAATTTCGCAAGGTCCTTGAGTGATCTCTGAAGTGAGGTCCTTTATCTTCGGATATTGGATCGCTGTTCGTTTTCTAATTTTGTCCATCTCTACTGCAAATACCTCTACTTCGCTAGCTCTAAAAGGGAGAAAAATGACGACAGAGGCACGAAACTGTATACATCAGTACACAATTAATTACAGATTATTCGGTAACAATTACAAGCACTTGCATACTTGGGCCGTGAACTTTCCAATCCACCCTAGTATCTTCATTTTTATGAGACAAGCAGCGTGCGTATACACTTTTGCCCGTCACGCTAGAACAAAATAATTTATTTAAATCCTTACCAAACCTCGTTCTATTCTTCCACGCGAACTTTCTCTTTTCCAACTCCTTCAGATTTTAGTTTCCGTTCTTTTGTCTCTCCCCGGGTTAAGAATTGCTTTCGTCCTCGAGTGGCCTAAGAAGCGCACATGTGGCATCCAGGTTCGCACGAGGACGAACGAATTTTCCGTTTCCACCACTTTCTCCACTTCTATCTTTATCTATCGCTACTCCTGTCTCCCTGTCCTAACAATATAAAAACCGAGTACGCCTACACCTCGAGACAGTTTGTTCCTTTACCGACCATCGCGACGTACCCGACGGGACAGTTAACAAAGTAAACGATTGTATTTCCCGGACAAATTGTACGCCGACCATAACACTTGTATTTTAATAAATTGAGGTGAAAACAGTGCAACGACGTTCCTCACCCACCTCATATCGATTATTCATTTTTAATTGCACGAATGACAGTAATTAATTACAATCCTTCCTCATTTTTAATTACAAACTAGAGAGATTCAATTTCTGTACCAAAAGGGAAACACTCTATTTCTTCTTTCTCTGTGTATAAACATCCTCGCTGCACCATCCAGTGTCCTCTGTATTCGCGCAGGCTGAGATGTACACCGTACAGCCAGCGCGCAAAGTGCCTGAAATCAGAGCAAGCAGGTATATCGACAGGATCTATAACGAGGCTCCGTTCCCAGGCACGTATTTAAGGTGTGCAAAGCTAGTTGCGTTCGAGTGCTTCCCTCCAAAGTAGTTCTCCCCTTCGTACCTCACACTTCACGTCCACGTCGTCGAATCACGATGAGAATCGAACGCGTTATTTATAACGGACGACGGCCGCGTCGTTTCCCTAGGTTTTTTAATAACTCCCGGAGAATACGAGATGGATGGGAGGTGGCATTGTGGCGGAAGGCCAATCGAAATCCCCGGTGACGTTTCCTATATAGCTGCTTCGAGAGAGTCGTTTTAATCGAAAATCCACGTCGTCCCGAAACGGTTACAGTCCCGATTTACCCCGAGCACAGAGCTCTCTTCGAGTGGGACGATATTAACAAATTGACCCGCGACGCTTTAATTCCACCCTCTTTTCCTTCTCTCAAACTCGTCTCCCGTGGTTAACGTCCCGCTCGTACTTTTACTTCGTTCCATCAGCGTTCGTTCTATTTGCCGTGGAAACGAAGGTTCAGCCAGAACTTCTCCTAAACGTCGCTCCCTACTTTTCTCTCCCTGTTTCTTCGTTCCGAGAGAAGAAGGCGAGAATGGTTCGGTTTCTTCGTTGTGCACCGCGAACATTGTAACGCGAGGAAACGCTCCAAGTACCTAGGGAAGTCATCGATCACGTCGCTTTTTGCATTACAACGACCAATCGTTTACGTGCAACAACCCTCCGGAGAGAGAATTGGACGTCGCAGGGTGAACTGCGTCGATCGATGTATCCTGGTTTTTTGAAAGCGGAACAAAACGAAGGATCTTGTAATTCGAAATAGCTCATCTTCTCCGTGTTTCTATGAAATGATAGTTGAAACGAGATCGCGTTGTTGCTTCCTCATCTTGGACATTTCACGCACGCGTACAGCCGTCCCACGGGGAAGTTATCACGATCCTCGACGGTGGAAGCTCATTTTCGCGGCGGAAAATGAAAACAGGGAGAATTGGAGCAGCGATACTCGAAGGCTGGGCTTAATTTTCTGGATAATTTGGTGAACGACGCCGGAAGACAGCGGAACTCGTTATCCGCGTTCGCCGTTCTGAATTTTCGAGGGAAGATCAGCCCGCTGGTTGTAAAATTAGAGAGATAGAGAAAATTATTGAAACGTACGTCGAGAAGCGACGATCTCTCCTATGATCAGATCTCGCGTCGCTGGTCCTTCAGGGAACTTAACGACCCTAGATTTAGGAGGCACTCGGCGAGGAAGGAAAGTTACTTAGGGATAACACAGAACTTCAAAGATGCCGTCTCGCCTGGACCAACTTCTCCCGGATTACCCTGGCGCAACTTATTTTTCCCGTGGAACTTTCCTCGCAGTTTCTCCTACTTCTCTCGTATTACGTTTCTTCGGCTGAACGCGAGCAAGAAGACGAAGAAGAAAAAACGAAGAAAAAGGAGGGAGGATAGAGTGAAATTCTTGCTTGGCACGATCGAACGGCAACGGTTATTTTTGAGTTCAGGATTTCGTTTACTGCTTGCACGTGTCTAATTACAACCTGGCGAGGGTCACTAGAATTGCTTGTTGGATTTTTAGTAATTTCAATAGCCTAAGAACATGCCATAAACCACGAATTTCCGAACGGCACGCTTGCCGATGAGTCACCCGGTGGAAGTTCCAGCTTTTTGGGACCGTCTCCCACCCTTCCAAGGTGACAGCGCGCTAAGGGCGCACTGGAAAGGCGGTGAAGACGCTATTAGACACCCTGATTGGTAAATGTAATGGTTAACTATTTAACCAATCAGCGTGCTCTAACGAAAAACTCTCCCACGGACGTCCAAGGGACGACGTCGAGGTTCATTCGTCCAAGAGCCACCGAGGAGCAACCAGCTGAAATTGTAACGACTTCACTGGTCCCAGTATAACTGGGTGGCCCTTCGAGAAGGTTTTGAATTAAAGTTGGCACACCACGTGCAAGTACAAACCAAGCTCGAAAGTTGATTTTAAAACAACCACGGGCAATAACAAATTGTCTCCGAGCAGAGACGAGTGTTCAAGTGTCTTTGCTGGATTTATTTTCTTTTCATTGGCGAACTCCAACAACTCGCTATACAAATTTGGCACGGTAGTTGCCATCTTCTCCAATTCGTCTTTAATCGCTCTGTCACGTTCAAGTTCCTTGACACTTGCCGATATGCTCTCGGTGAAAGATCGATAAGAAGAGAGAAATTCTTGCAAGCCTTCAATGTTCTCTTGTTTCACCGTAGTTCGTAGTAAAATTCGAACGTCCGGCATCAATACGTGGTGCATCGTTAACACGCTTTGCAAGTTTGACGCTTGTTCTCTCAAACGTTCCCGAGCAGAGATCAAACCTTGTTGTTTCTCTTGCAATTTCTTCTGAACATCGAGTATCGCCTCGGAGATAAATCTTAATGTCGACGTTACTGTCCATTTGCAACAGTTCGACAAGACTCTCTTCAATCGCAGTTACAGTTATGTTCCGATTTATCGTTAAGATACAACTCTCTTCCCAATGTTTGATCAATTTGACGAAATTCGTATCGTGCGTTAGACTTTCGGATGTTCTGGTCCTTAGAGCCTCGTAATGTAATATAGAATCGCAGGTATTGATAACACTGGTTGCGAGATTATGCTGTTGAGCCAGTTTTTCACAAGATGAAACCACCGCGTTGTCGAAAGCGGACATTACTTCTCCGAGAGCAGAGACGAGTGTTGGAATTCGTACTTTCCCTCGTTCTTCGTGGTTAACCTTTTCTCTCGCCGATCTACAACATTCGCACGACCGATGTAAAACTGTTTGCTCTATTAACGAGGCGGTTTTTATGGCAGCGCGAAGGACACGCAGATCTATATCTTTCGTTCTTAACGATCGCCTCGCCCGATGTCCTTTCCAACCTCGTTGTTTTATCGTTCCACAGCCTGTTTCACCCTTCTTCGCGGATGCTGACAGGATCTATACCTGTTTGCCTCGGTTCTTTCGTTTAATTACACTTGCGTTGAAGATAATTACTCGATTGAAATTTCTCGCTCGAGTGGTTATAACTCGTGGAAGAGAGGCAGTCTTGTTTGCCTTCGAACTGTGCAAAGGCTGACTGTTGAAAACGTCGTTCTGATTTCGAAAACCGGGTCCAATTTAATTGTTCACAAAACCAGAGCATGCCCGCTGAACAAACCTAGGCTGATCGAGCTTTGTAGGTTAATAGGTAACACTTGGCCCGACCTGCACAGGTTTATTCTACTCGATTCGACTCTTCTCTCTCTCTCTCTCTCTGTTTCTCTTCGTCTCACTTCTTCTTTGCATTGTCACACTCTCTTCCCGAGTAGAAATTTCCATTTCAAGCGAGGAAACGTGAATATTCCGTTGTTTCTTCGCGTCTTAATCTGTGTACTTTAAGAAATTAACAGGATTTACAGAGATCCAGCAACGCGCTGTGTTTTTCCCCAAGGGAGTTGTCAACGTTTACCCTCTTCGCGGTTGCTCGTTTCTCTTTGTCCCCGTATACTATTAGCCTCTTTTTTTTTTTTTCTTTATTTCCCGCGCGATCCTTATCGCCAAACCAGTGTGTGTGTGTGTAACTTACCGCTCGCTTTATAATTTATCAAATGCCCCGGACACGTTGTTGATTTCTTTCGCTAAGCGCGCATCTATAACCTCCCTTAAACGCTTTGTCCACACGGCGATTTTAATCGAGCGCGTGCTTGCTCTGTCTCTTCCGCTTTTCTTCTTCGTTTCTATCTCTTTATTACTCTTTAACGAAAAAACAGGTATGTCAAGAGAGGAATGTTAATCGAGCGTTTCTTCGTTTCTATCCCTATATCACTCTTGAAAAAAGAACTGTATCAATAAAGAAAAGAAGAAACGAAGAGAGGGTAGAAAAATTAATTAAAATTGACATCGTAGGAATGTTAATTGAGCGCGTGTTACTTTCCTCGCGTTTCTTCTTCGTTTCTATCCCTATATCACTCTTAAAAAAGAACTGTATCAATAAAGAAAAGAAGAAACGAAGAGAGGGTAGAAAAATTATTAATTGAAATTGACATCGTAGGAATGTTAATCGAGCGCGTGTTACTTTCCTCGCGTTTCTTCTTCGTCTCTATCCCTTTACTACTGTTTAAAAAAAAAAAAAGAAACTGTGTCATTTAAAAAAAGAAGAAACGAAGAGAGGATAGAAAACTAATCACTTAAAATTGACATCGTAGGAATGATAATTGAGCACACCTCACTTTCCTCTCCCTTGTTTTTCGCTCCTACTTCACCACTCTTTAAAAAAGAAAAGAAGAAAGTGCCATTGAAGAAAGGAATAAAAACAAAGAGGGCAGAAAAGAAATCACTCTAAATTGACATGGTAGGAATGTTAATTGAGCGCGTGTTACTTTCCCCCTCCGTGATTTTATCGTATCCTTTATCCTTCCTTTTTCTCCCGTACACAAAATGCTTATACCATTAAAGAAAAAGGAACGAAACGCGAGGAGTAAAAAAAAAAAAAAGAAAAAAAAGAATTACCGAAGCTTAACAGCTTAAAACACGATCGTGTTCCCTGAAACCTCCTCACGTTCCCTCCGCGCTGTTCACTCTAACGCGGAGGTTCTCCCTCGTGCCTTTCCCGCTCGAGGCAGCTTTAGAGGTCGATACTTTCATCGCAGTCCGACTTCTCGCCGACGGCCCTCCGCCTTTCTTTTCTCGCCTCGTTTCTACCTTCGAGAATGAAGGCCACTCACCAGGGCTTTTTCTCTTTGACCTAGTGCTACCAGCCAGGGCCCACGCGATTGGTCGAAGCTAATCGCCAAATTACATACGTCTTCTTCTCCACTTCCTCCACTTCCGCCCTCCGGTTCTTCTTCACACATGAGTCCTCCCTTCTATTTTCTTTCCTTTTTCATTTTCTTTCCTCCTTTTAGAAAGACTAATCAGAGTTCCGCAATATTTCATACGCTCGTTTCGAGCAAAATGGCAACAAAGGGAACATTTCACACGCGTTTACTGTTAACACTCTCGTACACGGTTACTCTTTTAGTCTTTCTGAAATGGACAGATGAACGTGTCATTGTGTTACGTTTACTACGATTGTGTTAAGAATAGGAAGCGTGTAATTTTCTTCGAAATAGCGAAGATTTTTTACATTTGCAAAGAAATTTGTTTGCTTCTCCAGTTGAAATTTAAGTAATTGTCGAAACTCGTATCGGCTGATAATTACATTTAGAAAAATATAAATTTGCGAGTAATTGTATTTGAAGATGCTAAGAGATTGCAGTCCAATGCTAGCCAACAACCTGCGGCCGCTCCTTAGAGCTAATTATCTGAACG
>NW_017100190.1:1224457-1239431 GCF_001263275.1 Habropoda laboriosa | reverse complement strand
TCGTTCCTGGCAAATATTTATTTGTCCCCGGGCGGATGTGACCGGACATTCAAATATTTAAGGTGAACACGTTAAATAAAGTGGTATTTTTCCTTGCGACCCGTGCCCGGGTTAATCGATAAACACGACTAACGATGTGTGTTAAAAAAAGAAACCCGGAGAGAGGCTGGCGTGCCTATTCTACTCTTTCCAGTTTCACCGTACTCTATTTTCTACACACTTTTATGCACAAAGTGGACCAATAATAACTATCACCTGGAATATCTCCAGAGTCCCGAAAATCCGAGGAAAATTCATCCAACGAAAATTGTTCGCTACAAAAACGAAAAATTCATCGAACCAAAGGACCGTCGTACGGTGTCGTGACAAGTTTTTTACAGTTAGAGTCGCCGAAGTGACACGAAGGTTGTTTTTTTTATTTATTTGTTAATAACAGTCCTTGAAACGAATACAAAGACTCGTGGTATATGAGCGAAGGTCGCAGAAGGTTGATTACGTTACCATCGGCTGGATCAATTGCTCTTTTAACGACGTCAGAATTTATCGTGGCACATGTGCCTCCGTGACCTTGTCTGACCTTGTGTTATAGGTCTGTGTTCGTCTTGGGGGCTGCTATTAACAAATAAATAAAAAATCGTGACACGACCTTCGCATCTCTTCGACGACTCTACCTACGAGGCAATCGATGACCCTTTTCATACCGAACGATGTTTAGTTCAAAAATTTGTTTCCTACTTTCCTCGTTCTGGAGATATTTAATACCTGTAATTTTTATTGGTCCATAGGTATACAGTGTGAGCCACTTAAGGGAGCCTTCTAGGGTGACGGCCGTTTTCTTAGGCCTTCTTTGCTAATTTATTAGAGAAGTACGGTAACAGTTATTAACACGAGCTTTATTCCTATGTATTTACTTGTCCTCGAAGAATCGATGCAAATTTTTTTTGTTGAAAAATAGTTAAATATGGCTGCTGTGGAACGCGTCAAACAGGAGCATGAAAAGAAAAAGTAGGTCCATGGTTGCCATGATTTGAGCTGTTCTGTTTATCAAAAATAAAAGAGTCCATTTGATTCTTATTTAGTATGCATGTCGCTACGGTCGGTAGTGGAATAAGAGAAAAATATTGAAAATTAAAAAAGTGCCGGCACTTTGAATACGAAGTATCGATTTTGAAGCGAAGTATCGCTTGTTCACGATAGCGCGCGGGTGAATCTCTGTTGGCTCGTCCCTGAGCGCGGGCTCTACGCGCGCTCTAATTGGCCAGTGTTTTTCGTTAATAATTCAAAAACGAAGTTTCAAACAGCATTTTGGTCAAGGAAAAAGTTGTTCAGAGTGACCCCAGCAATCCCCCATTTCCGGGTGTTACACTCTTTACGGGACACCCTGTATGCACACGTACGTGGAGGGTGACAGGGGGAAGAAAGAGAAACGAGATAAATAGCAAATGAGGCAGCCTCCGGCTAGACGGATACTTTCATATCGTCCCGACTTTCGGTGTTCTTCTCTCCATTCTTTCCCTCTTTGACCTAGTATCGCTGGAACAAGTGCAGGATCGACGTCGGAGTCGGAACTAGCCGCGGTAACGAACGAAATTTCTGAGTGTCTTTACCAATGTTTCCACACTTTCTCGCCGATTCCAAACTCCGCCACAATGCTCTTCCTGCCTATGGAAACTAAGAGGGTCGAATGTTATCGCGGAATAGCTGTACGCAAGAATTCAGTACGGTAAAGAGGAAACTGAATAATTTATTTAGTACACGTATCCTGTCGCATTGGAAACTCTTCTGTTTCCTTCGAGCTACGATATCGAGGTGTCACAGCGAAGTGTGGGGTATCTCGCAGCGTCCAAAGCGAAGAATACTCGTGGATTAAGATTTCTCTCCTCTCCCCTGCTTTTTATCGCAGACTTTTTTCTCGCAATATCGGTAGAGAGGAGCGGAAAACTTGAAACAGCTCGAGGAGAGCTGTGGTTGTAGGCGAAAATTTTCTTGCGAAATTACCGCAAACCGACGATAACGAAACGGAAGTCTCGGTTGATTCACGGTTGCCGGATTCCCTTCCTGCTATCCGCTATTAATTAAGGCCATCCCCGGAAGAGGAAAGAAAATCACGCCGGGAGAAATTAGTTCTCGCGGTGAGAGTTGGAAGGCGTTATACCCGCTGGCTTTCCCCTTACTTCGAATAGCAACGCTTCTTCAAATCCATACCTCGTCGAGGTACGAGAAACGTCGAGACTGGCCATTTCGTAATTTCTTTTTGTTTTTTTTTGTTTTTTTTTCGAAGTGTACTCTGTGTAATACGAAGGCGTTTAGGAAATTGCAGCCGCATCTTTGTGGGCTTTACTTGGACTTGCGATTGAAGTTCGCAAAAGTGGATTTAACCCTTTGGACTCCTTTGTGAGCCGACGTCAGTTTTTAAATTGCCAGTTTAAGGGGGTGTTCTAGTCTAGACTTTTCTAAAAAATCGACTTTCTTTTTTTACATTTTCTGAAAGTAGACACTGGCAGAAGTATAACTGTCGAAGGATTTTTCCGAATTCGTAAAATTGTCCAAGTTGTAGGTGGTTAAAGAAGACGACATGTTCTTCTTGTGTAACTGGTATGAGAAACTTTGAACGCGCTTTTCTCGAAACCGTGTTTTTCTAAATGGCTGACATGATATCTCAAGTTCTAATCCAAATTTCACATGCACCTTCTGTGGATGTGATGTTATTGTCTGAACCAGAATTTTTAGAGCCTCTGAGAGACGAAAAAAAGTCGAAGAAATCGATAGTCAAAATTCAAAGTGCCGCCATTTTGTAAATTTTCACTATTTTCTTTTCATTCTGGCACTGAATGATATATAATTCAGACAGTTTTGATTATTTTCACTTGAAAAAAATTGTGAACTTTCTTAAGACATGAATAAATATGTATGCGAAATGCCGATACTGAGAAACTTATACTTTCCTTGCAAAAAAATCCCTAATAAGGACTAAAAAATGGCACTCTAGACTAGAATACCCCCTTAAACTGGCTGAGCAATAGGTACACACATATACCTACGTATGATTTAATATTTTTTAAAAATACAGAAAGAAAAAGCCTACTTTGAACAATAAAAAAAAATAAAATATCAATTAAGTTCAGTACCTATTAATAGAAAACAAACTACTCTAAACTTAACTAAAGTTGTACGACTTAATGCTATTTTCAATATAATTAGTAAAAAATAATTTAAATTGGTTCCTATCAACCAAACGTCTTCCGAAGTGCACTTCAAATAAAATTCTTAAAATAACAGGGAGTATTTGAAAAGAAAATTTGGAGTTGAAAGGGTTAAAATAAGGATAACAGTAGTTTATTAAGAAACGTAGAGAAATGAAATAGAAACTAAATCTCTGATTCAACTACAAACCACTCTGTTTCCATTCTGAATTTCTCTCGCACAATCTCTTTCCACTCAAACTTCTCTCTCCCAAATCTTACCAAATCACTCTTCCTTTTTACAACACGCACTCCCTCCGTTCTCTCTCCTTTTCCCCGAAACTAACTTAAAACTAAGGTACCCCGCGGAAGGAGCTGCTATTGCCTTGTCGTCTCTCGAGAAACAAACCAAGGCAAAAACGGCGATCTCTTACCGAAATAAAAATTTAGAAAAAAGGAAAACCAGTTGAAAACATCGATGGAAAGTTGATATAAAAAGGATCGCGAGAGATTGCAGCGTTAATCTTCTCCCGGTAATTTTCTTAAACACGATTCACTAACGCGCAACGGCATTCGACACTGGTAATCCAATTTGCCGACGATCGTGCGAGTTAAACTTGTTACGTGCTCGCGACAAATGCCTCGAAGACTCAACCCGTTCACTCGCGAAACGGTAATACGTTAATGGTATTGTGCCGGCTTCCGCGACACTGTGTACATATGCATCGTTTTGGCCGTTGGTTCGGTAGCCATTGCTACTCGCGAGGGTAGAAGTTATTATCACGAACGGAAGAAAATTGAACGAGTTTCTTTTTTCTTTAATATAGACAGCGTATTTACAGATCGCTATAACTGTCGAGGAAAATGGTAACTGTTACGTAACGCAAGGCTGTTGGAGGTAATCGCGCGAAGGACGTAGAGCAACGGGCGCACGAGAAAGGCTTGAATGACTCTTGCTCATAATTATTTCGTAGTTGCCAGCCAGCTTTGGCCAGATTTTCAAACGCACGCTTAAATGGAACGGCGGCGTATAGTATCTGGCGGTCTTGCGCATTTTCTCATCGCCCTCAACTAAATTTCCAACGTCTTCTCCGTCGCGATATCGATAAAGGTAGAGGAGAGTCTTTCTCCCTTGTTCGACGTTGGAAATTGGGTTTTCGGCTGTGGAGAAGGTTTCTGGCTTAAGAGGTTGCATTTTTTTCGTAGCGTTAAGTAGGATAGAGTTCATAGGCGTCGATCGTTTCTCTCGAACGCTCTAAATCATCGTGAGGGTACAAATGATTTACCTCGAACGCGAGAAATAGAATCTCCGGGAGAAGAGATATTTCCTACACTTTTCCAGCAGTAACGGAGTAGGCGAGATTGCTTCTATTCCGGGCACGATTGTAAATAATGTTATTGTAGACGAGGAAAAATGTGAACACGAGGGAGAAGAAAGAAGGTAGCAGCACTCGAATGAAATAACTTTTGCAGCTAGTTTGCAAACTGATCGCGAAACATCGACGCCTATACCGAGAGAGCTCGGTTTCGAACTTGTTGAAAGTTGTTATAGAGTAAATAGTACAGGTAGAAGTAAAGAAGAAAGGAGTAGAAGGACGGGTAGGTCGAGGTGCACCGCTGTTTTTTTCCTCATTAACCTGCATCTCTGGTACTGTTCAGGCAAAGTGGACGAGAAAGCGACGCAACTGCACGCGATAGCGTCGCTACAGGTGCTGCTGGATGCCACGAAGCCGCACAACGGTGCCGCGACATCGACTGCAGCCCATTACTCCGGTGCATCGTCGAAAGAGACCACTCTGCAGCTGCAGCAGGGCTCACAGGGCACAACCACGACCACCACCACGACGACGACCACCGCCGGCACCACCGCCGGCATCCAGGAACTTCCCAATGGCGGCATAGCTGCTGGCCTCGACGCGGGCCTCGAATCGGTAATTGTCGAATTTCATCGATACCTCCCAGCTTTGCCTCCCAACGATCCTAATTCTTGCGGCCACGTTGCTTCCTATACCCTTTCTCTGCCGATCGTTCCTCCTGTGTGCCGTGAGTGAGGTGTAGTCGGTGGAGGAAATATGGCGAGGTTGCAAGTTCTCTCAGGTGTGAAAATTCACAGAGTCGACAGAAATTTGAGAAGACAAGAGCTCGAAATCTGCGTCAGGGACGCGTCAAGTGTGTTGTTTACTTTGGTAAACAGTTTGGAAACGTAAAGTGCTGTGTGCAACCCTGAGTATAACTGATCTTGCTATATTTCTTTCATGGACTATACATTACCGACGGCAACTCTCGAAGCCTCGTAGGGCTCGAAAAATTAGACGGTATTGTAAAGTTTCACAGGCCGACGGTTTAACTCTTTGCGGACGGACTTAACCATTTCAGGACGGAGGACTATGTGCCATGTCGAAGTACCGACAATTAGGTCACTGCTTTGGTTTTTCTTCTCAAGCTAAATTGAATCAAACTACATTTTCCTCAAATATACCTCTGTACTGCGCTGAGAAGATGACAAGCATTGTCTCTTGTGTGATGGTAGAGGAGCTAGTAGAGTGAGAATGCAAAACACTACACCTACTGTACGTTCAAAATAAGAATAACCTCGCTCTCGGGCCGATTTTCGTCCGTTCTGCGCATAGACAGAGAAC
This sequence comes from Habropoda laboriosa, assembly GCF_001263275.1. Classification (NCBI taxonomy): domain Eukaryota; kingdom Metazoa; phylum Arthropoda; class Insecta; order Hymenoptera; family Apidae; genus Habropoda; species Habropoda laboriosa. Next base: position 1,233,610 of record NW_017100190.1, on the reverse strand, counting down.
GTAGCAGAGGAGAAAAACGTAGGCGGTTAAGTGGGAGTGCGGACGTTCTAGCCATGCCTTAGGCACGTCCCATACGCGAAACGAGGTTACTCTTATTTTGAACGAAGAGTAGTTATCTTCTCAGCGCAGTACTGTACCTCTATTGCTTAACCCACTGGAGGCCAGCGACTTTTCGAAAGTCGGTCCGCAGGAGCCAAAATTTTTTCTCTCTTTATATTGAAAATTGAGAAAAGAAATTTTCGTATAAATCAGGCCATGACACACCACGTGTGTCTACTCACTTTGTGGTCCTCGCTTGAAACCAACGCAGCTTCTAATATCTACAGAGCTTCAACTTTTATTTTCTTTAAAAGTCATCTTACTCCCACGATTACTTCAATAACAACGTGATACGAATCCTCGAATACTAATTCTCCTCGAATGGATTAAAAACACTTCGTCAGTTGCGTTCCTACTATTTTGTGAACGCACACACGAGTCTATCGTCCCGAAAGAGTTAAGAACAATTAATCCTCAAGGAACAACGAGGAACTTTCAACTCGAAGACGTCTCTGTTCGACATCGACAGAGCCCAGAAGATAGTTAGCCGCATTCCTGATCCGTGCCAACTCCGTTAGAGACGGTAGCCGCAATGCCAGTCCGGGTGAGAAACTTCGCGCAACGCGTCACGCCGAATTTCTATGTAGACAGGATCCGTTAAGGCTGAAGAGAGAGGCTGGTCGAAGCTCGAGCGACAGGAACAATGGCCGCGTGACATCTCCTCTGAAACCGTTCATTCTGTCGTGTCTTTCGCGCGATCCCATTTCTCTCGAAAACGAGACACCGGGTATATAGAATCTACAGACGTGGCTGGAAAAGAGGAACACGTAGCAGGAGAAATTCCGTGTGTGATTTTTCTTTTCACTCTCTCTCTCTCTCTCTCACCAGCGATCCGCGAACACGGGGATTGTAATTTGAATTCGTTTCCTGTCACGAAGCCCGGCTGCGAAATCCGCTCGTTTTTCTGATTTCGAAATAACTGCAGTTCAGACCACACGACGACCCGGCCAATTATCGTCTATCGATCGAATCGAAACGACCAGTCTCGCGAATCAACCGACCGTTCCACGTCCAGTTTACGGTGAATGCTCCAGGCACCGACTGAACTTCTCGTTTCCCTCGATGCACGGAGGATAGGGGAAACATCCTGCGAATATAAATATAGATCCTTACGACGGTTCGTTAAAAAATACTGCAACCTTTCTAGAGATCGTGCATCTCGGATGAAATTTGACGAATCCGATAAAAATTTTGATTCCTTGCCGATTCTCCTCGAGGGAGAGACAACCACGACCGCATCGACCGGGGTTATCGATGAACGTGGGAAACGCAAGCGTTCGATAACGCTGTCGCTGTCGTTCTATCTGAAATTCCGTCCGTCTGCCTGCTGGACAGAGGATAGATGCTCGATAATTCGTCGGAACGTGCGGGACAGGAAAAGTGAACCGAGGAACAGCTTATTTTCCAACCGGTCGACCTCTGACAAACGATCGCGTCGCGTCCTCTAGTTTTCCCACTATCGCTGCTACGGTTGTGGTAACGAAGACATTTATAGTCGAGAAACACCACACCGTGTGACAATAGCCGAGCGTTTCGAGAGGTTGGGTCGTTTGGTATAGGGAAGGATATCCGGGCTGAAAACAAGGCAATTGCGAAGAGTGGCTTTTTCCCAGAGCGGCGAGAGACTTTCGTTTTTCAACGATCCACCGTCAAACGTTGCTGCCCACCTCCGACCAAACTGCTTTCAGCTTAATGTCCTTTGTGGCCCTGTCTTCTTGTCCCCAATCCTGCTACAAGCTTCCTCGCTTCTTCTTCTTCTTATACACCTACGTTTGTATATCCTACGTTCGTGAATGTAACGTACCGTGAAACCTTCCCATTTTCACGGCCACTCTGCCGCGAACGGTTCTCGAAGGTTAGAGAAAAAGACAGAGGCGTCGGAGGGAGGAGGGTGGAAATGTAGGATCGTTGGCGGTTAATTCGCGATGAAACCGGTTTTCCGCGACAAAAAGAAATTGGCAGCGTGAGCTTTTCCCCGATATTAGCTTGGCTGTGGACTAAGGGATAGCGAGGGGGGATTCTCGAACCTCTTTGTCCTAAATGAGCGAGAAGGCCTTTTCATTTTGAATGTATCACGAATCTGGGTCAATTCTTGCTACACCCGGCGTCACTGCCGCTACACATTCCCCTATTTTCGGTACTACCCCTTTTACTTTCCCGGATAATCGAAGCAAAGTCACCAGCCGATGGCTTTTCCGCCCGAGTTCCGCGTTTTCTACCATCGTCTCCCCCTCTTTCAACACCCTTTCTCAAGGCCGCGGATCCTCCTGTAATTCTTCCCCTCTGTGTCTGTTGATCTTCGCCGATTCTCCTTTATTCCACGCTTTTCACGTTTTCTATTCATCAACGCGCGCCTCTTCGCGCTTTGACGGTCGAACAGTTTTTTCAAAGGAGCGCCGTTGTCATTCGTCGAATCTATGTACACCCTACCTGTTGTCACGAGGGCTGTTATAATCGAATTAAATCTGTGTGTTCGACTGAACAGTTGATATTCGAGGATTGCGGAGAGATAGAGACACGCGCATTCTGAAGCTGCTTGACTCTCAGTCGACAGCCATATTTAAGTTTGTGAAATAAGAAAATGAAATAACAAATTGTATATATTTGGTGAGCTCCAGTACAGTGTGGACCAAGCAAAACAGGCCACCTAATTATCTCCTCTGGTAATTTAAATGGTTTCAAAGGGTGAGCAAGATGGAAGAAAATGTTTTTCCGTCTTTTTTCCCCAAAGTTACGCGACCTGATACTCTAAAATTTTAGGAGAATCTTCCTTTCATTTTTGCCATCTCCTCGAATATTCACTTTTTTCCGGAAACTTGCTAAAATGGTTCGCTTCAACTCACTTGGTCCTCCCAGTGTCGGTAGTTTCTCAGAATGCACAAAAACTCTGTACAAGAACGTGCAAAACGTTTCTTACCCGCGGGATGAGAGGTACAAGAGCCGAATGATCCTGTAATCATCGTTGGTCAGAGGTGAATTTGCTTCACCGTGTCCACCGAAGCGTCGAGACCAACTACTCTACTCGACACCGTTGTTTCCGCCAGTGGAAAAGCCGATTTCTGGTCGGGCACTCGAGGCCGAAAAGCGGGCACAAGATGCTCTCGTACGGTGAAATTATCGGTGTACTCGGTGAGAATTACTCGACGTGGTGGCACCACGCGGCAATTATCCCGGGCGAAACGATTGCAGCTGGAAAATCCAAACACCTACGAGGCCATTGTGCCGCGGTTACCCGAGGATGAATATAAGGGCTTGCTTTGTGCCTTTACAGCACATGCACAGTCCGCGGTTTTTAGAGGCCTGTCTCTCTCCCCCCGCGAGCTTTATTGTATTTCCCAACAATAAGCGTGTTGCCTCGAGTGCATCGCGGGTAAAACCCCCCTCTCGTTACCATTCGACCGGATCCGCTGTACAGATTAAGAGGATGTGTTAATTAAAGGGTGTGTCCGGTTGCTACATGCTTCGCTTATCCCTAAGTTGCAAAAAATTAATCGATAGGCCTTGGTAATATGCGGGATAGGCTTTGGAAAAATTTGCATAGAATCTGCATATTTGTGCGGTCTCTTCGATTGTCAAATTAATAGTGTGATTCGTGTGATAAGTTAAGTGGAAAGTAGGGACATAAGGTGGAAGGAAAAGTATTAAGGATGGTGTGTGTATTAGTGTTGAAAAAGAGTTCGGTGGAATATTTGATTTTCGGCGTCTGCCGTAAATGCTGAAGAGATCGTAGGAGGAAATTGTTCCTCTTGGTTTTTCACATTTCTTAAGTTACTACTCTACTATGGCCAATATCGATAATTTAGAATTTTAGATCTTTGTCAGATTCGAGGGAGAATTCTTATCGGTAACGGTAAATCAGAGAATCGTGTTTCCTTGGAAATTTTATTCAACTAGCTAGCGCGAGATTAAATTGGCGGTTGAATTTTCCGAATTTTCTGAATTTTACGTATTTTACGAATTTCCGAATTTTAGGAATCTCCCAATTTCCGAATTTTACGAATATTCCGAATTTTCTGGATTTACCGAATATTCCGAATTTTCCGAATCTCCGAGTTTCCGAATATTACGTATTTTACGAATTTCCGAATTTTAGGAATTCCCGAATTTTTGAATTTTCTGAATTTTAGGAAATCTAGAATTTCTGAATTTTTGGAATCTCCCATTTTCCGAATTTTACGAATATTCCGAATTTTCTGGATTTACTGAATATTCCGAATTTTCCGAATATTCCGAATTTTCCGAATTTTAGGAATCTCCGAGTTTCCGAATATTACGTATTTTACGAATTTCCGAATTTTAGGAATTCCCGAATTTTTGAATTTTCTGAATTTTAGGAATTTTCCGAATTTTAGGAATCTCCCAATTTCCGAATTTTTTGGATTTACCGAATATTCCGAATTTTAGGAATCTCCGAGTTTCCGAATTTTACGTATTTTACGAATGCCCGAATTTTTGAATTTTCTGAATTTTAGGAATCTCCCAATTTCCGAATTTTACGAATCTCCCAATTTCCGAATTTTCTGGATTTGCGGAATATTCCAAATTTACCGAATTTCCAAGAGCACGCGTAGAAGATAAGAAAAAATGGGTTGCTCTGTAAACGCGTTGTTGTTTCAGGGAGACGAGGATAAACCTCCAAAGGCGTTGGACATGGGCTGGCCCAGCAGTCCCAGGAAAAGACTCATTTACATTCTGGTAGCGCCAATTCTGTTCCCTCTGTGGCTGACGTTACCGGACACAAGGACACCCAGGGGTAAGTAGCCGTCTCACCGAAAAGAAATATACTCGAGATCCTTTAACCTACCTTTCGCCAAGGCTTTGTTTCAATTACCCGGAAAAGGAAAGGCGCGGATTGTTTGAAATGTAGGGCGAGAAAGGAAGTGGTCTATTGCCCCTCTATCCCGTTGAAAGCCTGTAAATTTTTGGTTTTGGCTTTCATATAGGGATATCAAAAGCACAGCTCTACTCTGGTCCACCTTAAAAGAGGATCCTCTTGAGAGGATTCGCTGGTTTATGACTTTCAGCTCGAGGATTCTTCCGTAGACCGATTCAATCTTCCCGATATTCCTCCATTTTTTTCCAATCTTAACGATTTCACGCTATTTTAAACAGATACTTTTATAAATTTTAACAAAGACGTTAACTCCTTGTCTTGTAACAACAAAATCAGTTTATGGTCAAGATGTGACACAAGAAGAATTGTATTAGGTCATCCCATAAGTTCGTGCCGAATTTCATAGTTTAGATCAATATTTCCAACGAACCTTTAAATTTGATTAAACAAACAAAAACCTAAGCGCTTTTTCATTCTACAACTTTTTCTATTTTTTTTTTGTAAGACCAATTATGTCATCGCTATAGTATTTCCCTGGATTTTCATTCAATTATTTTTCGCTTTCAACGCGAACTTATGGGATAACCTAACATTTCTATTAAATTTGTATGCTCCAATTTAAGGCTGACGATTACCAAATATAAATTGCATACTTCTTCTTATTTAACGTGTATTAAAATAGTTGAAGACAACATACGTAGTATATTCTAGCAAAGGGTTAATTTCTCAAAGTATATTTCGAATAGAATTGCAATTTGGCCATTATCTCGAACAGACATTTTTCCGAATTTCAACGAAGAATAGTCGAACAATACGGTCTTAACTTCGCGAAGAATGTTTCCAGTGGAACATGAACGTGCAAATTGAACAAATTAATATGCTCCTCGGTACCGGTAAAACGGTCAGAATACGGAATGTAATCTTCGTAGGAGAGGGCGGTTAGCCGATTCACGAGCTGGCGAAAATGCACAGAACTCGATACTCCTACCCCCGTTTTACACGCCATTTTCATCGCTTCTCCGCTCTGTGAATCGGTTGGACAGGACGTCGAACGCGTTTGCACGTCGATGGAACGTCACAAAAATAACTGGAAGAAAGTTTGTTCCCGTAGTTGCCGATGCAACGGCTAATCGGAACTGGATATTTCCGTCCCGGTGCTGCAATATTTAACGCGACCGCTCGATCGCGCGAGCCACGCAAGAATATTCCATTGCCATCGAAAAACTCCACTCCGGAACGGTTCAACCGCCGCGTCGGTTTATACCCGGCCAGATTCAATTATTAATCCGTCACTCCTGCCTTTCGACGTCTGCGGCTTAAACGTTGCCTCTGATCTATCAATCGATTTAATTTTATCACTGTTTTTCCTGGGATATAGTTGAAAATATTCCATCTGCGTTCTATTTCCTTGCGAGTTAACATTGAACTTTTCGTCGGTGAAGAGGCGTTCAATTTTTATTCTCATCTGTGAGTTTCGACTGAAATTCGAAGCTTTCAGAGCAGCAGTGACCTGACCTACAATTTTAACACTGGAAGTAGCAAATCCATTTCGAAATGACGGATTTCAGAGTTCTTACTTTGAGTTGCTGAAATTGTTAACACGATTTTGTTCTAGTATAGGGTAAAGTAGCCTAATACGAGACCCCAGCATATCTTCGTTACAGAATGTCTCGAATGTCGTAGCGATGCTGTTTTGTTTCGTAATTAACCGCGTTAATTATCATGTTAAATATGAAATTTGACAAGCATACTTGTGCAATACGTTGCAGAAAGTTTTTCAAGTGATTCGATTAAATTACAAATACCTCGAAAATAGTAAGTTTATAATCATTTTCATGCAATGGAGCTTCGTTAAATAACGAAGACTTAATCTCGAAGCTGCTTAATAGCTATCGTGTTATTGTTACCGAATATGAGAAGTTCCTATTGTAAGAGGAGTCTCGTATTAGGTAGCCAATTTTGTTTTAGCGTACAAAGTGTTACCGGTCAGCCCACGAAGTCTGCGGTGCTGAAGAAACAGATTTAATATGCCCAATGTGTGAAAAAAGACAGAAAAAATAGCCATTTTTTAAATCTGCGTATTTGCATAATTTTCGTTTTTATTTTATTACGAAGGAACCGAATTTTCTTTACTGTATCGAATTTTAATAAAACTGTTCTTAGTCGACAGTTATGACTTGTTTAAGAAATGGGTCTCATATTAGGCAACTTTACCCTATAGTGTCTTTTGTTGAAATAAAGAAGTAGTTATATATACTAATTCATTTTCCATTAGTGATTCTAATTTCGAAGTTTTTCGTGCAGTCTTGTCTGAGCGTACCAGAAGGGAAAAAATTGATCACATTTTAGTGTTAAATTAATTGATACTTTTGCATAAATCATCTCTACAATCCACGACAAACGAATTCTAAAAAAATTTAGAAGAAAAATCATACATACTGAAATTAACCCCTTAACATATGATTTCTTTTCTGACTGTGCATCTAAGCGTCAGCCATTTTACTGCTTTAGTACTGTATCAGGTAACGAAAGGTAATCTGTTACAGATTAATTACATTTGGTAATCCTCAGTCTTACAAATTCAAACGAGAGTTAGGATTACAATGAATTTTTCTTATTGATATTACTATTTTTCTCGCATCTTCGCCAGGATCTCTGCCACGAGTCTGCCACGTTATTATAGGGGTTAAACCTCCGATTTTTGGGTGCAATTAAAGTTTTATTAGAAAGAACGAAGACAGATCAATCGTGGAAATAATTTTCGCTATTATTGATGACCTTTTGCAATTTTTCCGGCAGCTTGCGAATACCATCGCGATAGAAACTCGGTGGCTTCGAATTAATTACGTGAATCCTGTCGGAAAGAATTCCTTTCTACACCCGATACAATACTTCCAGGCGCACCCTGAAGTACACTTAAAAATTGAAAGTTCAAAAAGTATTTTGCAACGTCAATAACGTAATTAGCCATATTCTCAAGATTAGGTCACTATTCCGCTGATAACCCAAATTCCCCATCTTCTACAGCTGACGTATCGATAAACGTAATATATTATCACGGTTCGATAAGAAAGGCCTGAAAGAAATTCGTTCGGCTCCTCGTTGATCGACGTAAAAAGCCCGACTCGAAGAGGGTCGGTTGTTCGAATTTTCATTCTCGGAGGGTGGTTCAATGTCACGAATAAGGTCATCAAGATCGTACGACCGTAATTAAACTAGCTACCCTAAGATGGACGGTAGACGGCACGCGTTCACGTCTGTTATTCAAAACCGTTTCCCGGGCTGCCATCAATCACGGACGTGCTGCATTATCACGGCCTATTAACGGCCTGTATTTCAACGCGACACAATGCCAGCGACGAAAGATGATATTGACACGCTAATTTCGAATCGACGACTGATTGTTACCTCGCTCTGGCATTCAGCCTCGCGGCGAGCCAGCCGCTTTTCATTGTTACAGAAAATTGCGACGCGGCCTCTCGATTTCAATTTACGCCCTCGAACACCGGCGGGGAAGAATTCGTTTCTGTGCCAACTGCTTCGGAGATTTTCGAAATCGGCCGGAGAATCGTTCGTTTGTTACACGTGGCTCGTTTAACAAATGAAGAGACAGAGGAGCTGTAGTCGAGAAAGTATCTAAATAAGTAGGATACTTCGAGGATCGTAAGTTAACCCCTTGACGTATGATTTCTTTTCCTGATGTCAAGTAAGAAGAGTTAACGTACTGTGGATTCATTTAATTTGGCAATCTTCAGTTGTACAAATTAAATGAAAAGTTGGAATTAAAATGAGTTTTTCTTACTGATATTACTGATTTTGTCTGATCTTGACCAAAATCTGCGATACGAGTCTGACTCGTTATTGTATTATATGTAGATTATTATCGTATTATATACAGTGACTCTTACTATCACTTTTTCTAAATTGGACTTAACGACTTGAGTTTTTTTGAGAAGTTAGAAGGATTGGTATACTAGATGACGTGTATAAAATTTTTTGAAAATATTGCAATTTGTGAAAAGGTCACTGTTTACAACTTTTTTACCCGAGCTTGTAACGAAAATTTAAAACATACGTTTTGTAGATTTGTGTCGATTATACACATGCTGAAAATTCCATCGAAATCGGTAGATGGAGAAACAAGCGACAGGCATCGAAAGATGTAGGAATCTTCAGATTTATTACAATTATAGGCCGAAAGTCGTGAAATAGTGCGATTT
>NW_017100190.1:1209690-1223509 GCF_001263275.1 Habropoda laboriosa | reverse complement strand
AAAGATGTAGGAATCTTCAGATTTATTACAATTATAGGCCGAACGTCGTGAAATAGTGCAATTTTCACGATCTTCAACGATTTGTAGCTCATTAACCGATTTCGATAAAATTTTCAGCATGCGTATAATTGGCATAAATCTGCAAAACGTATTTTTTAAATTTTCATTACGAGCTCAGATAAAAAAGTTGTCGAATGTGACCTTTGCAATTTTCTTCGCGATTTCCACAAATTGCAATTTTTTCAAAAAATTTTACACCTAGTATACTAATCCTTCTAACTTCCCAAAAAAAAACTCAAGTCGTTAAGTCCAATTTTAAACAAGTTATACTGTTCTAAAGAGTGTCCGAATATTAGTAAGAGTCACCGTATATACGTGACAATCTTTACTTTTCCTCCCTTTCTCGGATACGACGGAAAAATTTATTGAAAATTAATATTGTGTCAGAAAGTACTCTGACTCGGAGTAGGGTGGGCGTAAAATTAGCTACGTTTCTACGTTTTCACAATAATATATTTTATTCAAAGTCTGCATCCACGTTATTCGAACGCCGTTCGCAAAGGTATACTCCAAGGGTCTCGGGAAGAGTGAGTATGCGTTGTCCTGCCGATCCCTGTCCATCCCTACGCGAACAGGGGATGTTGTATTTTACGTTTTATTAAATATGAGTACACTTTGATCAAAGTATCAAGTGGCGTACACAGCTGTTTCGACAACTATTTCAGTGCACACATAAAAGAAGTTAAAAAATGAAAGAATTAGCAAATTAGGCTGGGAGGATCCTCCAAACTCACCTTACAATCCAGGTCTCTCCCCGTCAGATTTCCGTTCCTCTCACTCCCCTCGTTACCATATACTAAAACAAACCACCCGTTAGTCTCTGCTTGTCGAACGACCCTGATGAGTTCGCCACGTATCGTGGAAGAAAAGAGTAAGGATAAAAAAGGTAACTCGAAACGTCTAATTCGAGGGGTCCTCGGTGAAGATTTATGAAACGTTCTATAAATGTCGAGGCCTATAAATGTCCTTTGAATGAAAAAAAAGGCCGTTCTATAAATGCCCGTTGCCCCGCTCACTTGAAATATTTGTCACTGATCCTCGTTAAATACATATAAACGAGGCCGGATGATTAATTGGAATCTCGACGAAACGCAACCCAATATCTTGCTGATAATTAAGGAGCGCTTTACTGAACGCGCGAAGGTCTCTCCCCTTCTCTCCTCTTCTCTCCTTTTTTTTCCACGAATAGGAAAATGTTTTTTGTTCAACTCGGATGAGGGTTAAAGCTGAACGCACGGGATATTTCTCGGAGATTTTTCTCTGCTCCACTTTTTCCCTAACCCTCGGTGAATTGTACTTGGAGACAATAGCTCGTGTAATAGCCTAATGGAAAATACTCGTCCTCCAAAATCAATTACATTAATACCACCACGGTACATACACATTACACACCTTTGTCCGTGCAACATTTTTCTCTGAAAGCACCTCGGACACCCGCGTCGATAAATTCCAGGCAATTCGACAGACCAGCCTCAGATTTCGGTAGAAAAGTATCAGGGCGTGGTGTACGACCTTCGCTCTCTTCTCTCGCTCGACTTTCAATCTCCCAAGAAAAACGCCTTAAGAGAAGAGACACAAAGGAAGGAAGAAAGACGAGACAAAAGAAAGGGAAGAGAGAGCGGAAAAAAAGGAAGAATGGGGAGATTTCGAGGGGTAAAAGAAAAGGGATTCGATTTGCGGGGGAAATCCCCTTTGAGGTGGATACACCAGGGAAAATAGGGTTTAAAGGGAGAGGTTTTCTAAGGCACGATCTCCACGTTTGTTACAGGGAAGAAGTTCTTCGCGGTGACGTTCATCGGTTCTATCCTATGGATCGCGGCGTACTCGTACCTGATGGTCTGGTGGGCGAACGTGGCCGGCGACACCGTTCGAATTCCGCCGGAAGTGATGGGCCTGACGTTCCTCGCTGCTGGCACCAGCATCCCGGACCTCATCACAAGCGTGATCGTAGCGCGGAAAGGATCCGGAGACATGGCCGTGTCGAGCTCTGTCGGAAGCAACATTTTCGACGTGACCGTTGGGTGAGCACTGGATTTTCCATTTGCACAACTGGACCGCGTACGTGTGTGTATACAGACGCATGCGGGCGCTCTCCTTTGTGCCTTCATCTCGGTATTTCCACGGAGGGAGAGAGAGAGAGAGAGCCTGTGAAGTGGATGAAACGACTGCTTCTGAAGGAAATAACGGATATTCGCTGGGGAATTTCGTTTGGGTTCGATCACCTTTTCCTTTTTTCCTCTCCTCTTGAATTATGTTTTGCAGACGTGCACCAGGATTCTTCGCTGGTAATTGAAATATTCGCTTTGGAATTGTGAAAGGAAGAAATACAAAGCAGAGAGGGAGAGATATGTAGAGCTGGATAGAGAGATTCCTCGAGTTGGGTTAGAAAAGGGTTCAATTACCTTAAGAATTTTTCGAGCAGAATTACACGTTGCCCGTGTCGGTTTGAAAAGTTTCCGACGGTAATCCGAGGAGTAGAAGCCTGAGACTCTCGGAAGAAGAAACGTGGAATGGTATACGTCTATATGTTTGTTCGCTAGGAGAATAGAGATTCCACGGACGCTAAAAGCACCCGGCTCCGTTTCCTTCCCTCGATCCCGTCGAGATAATTTATCGGTATTTGTTTTCTCTGCAGCTGGATCTAGGTCGTCTATGGATTTACGTGGCTCCGCGTTATCGAGGGCATCGGTTATGGCAATTTTCACGCGAGACACACACAGTCTGACTTTTCGTTTCGTTTCCCCGTTCGAGAACGTTCTCAGATCTCGAATGAGAAAACGCACCGTACAAACCCGTTTCTTCTTCTCCGCGAGAGAAACTTTCCGACGGAAAAAGCGAGAGAGATGCTTAGATTGAAATTTAACCGCGTCTAGTTCATGGCAGAATTACGGGGAATTTACATTACAGCCTTGAGTGGAGGAAGAGATCGCTACGGAGATATGGCCGGCACGTTATTCTTCAGAAGGCGGTTAAGGCGCGAGTAATAAGATTACGTCACTTTGAGCTGGTGGAATCTCTCGTTAGCCAGCACTCATCTCGTCTGAGACGCGTTTCGCCGGACTCAGAGAAATCGGGAAGTTCGTTACCCTTCGTAGAAACCGTGAAAAATTACTCGAAGAAACGCACACAAAAATGTGTCAGAAAAATCTCGTTCTCTGTGTGTGGATAGTGCAGGGTAACTTCGGGAGAGACGAACCAGCCAGATATCGAAGAAAAGACACCGAGAGCCACGCTCGATCGCTTTCCGTAAAAGAAATGTAAAACAAAAGAATACTGACGCGTCGCACATATGGCGGATAATGTAGGAAATACTTGCCTGGTCCGTCTCTCCCGGAATTACCCTATCGAAAGTTGCCGGGAACCTGTTGTCAAAGGGCTAAACAAGAAGCCGAGAAACATAGGCACACCGCATAGTTTTCACGGTTGAATCGCGATCTTCAGCGAGAGTTTTCCTTTCGCGTGTTGGATAACACGTGAAGTTTCCTTTTAGGCTTTCTTGATCGATCCTCCGCGAAGAAAAGGGGAGTATCTTCGAGGGCGGAGGACGGAAATTGGCGGACGTCGGGAACGATTACTCGGTGAAAGGAGGTAAAGAAAACCGGTCTACACTGACAGATTCGCAATCGGCCCACCTATTGGAAATATCGGAAACGTGTGCGCCGGCACAATCTATTTAATTGGATAATATAGATAGCCGTGGAAAGACGAGAGGGGGTAGTCGAGAGTTCGGTTAGCCTCGATCAAATCGGCTGGCCGCCATTACTGCGGAGGACGAGCAAAACCTCCGAGTCGCCGCGTCTCGTATCGCTTCGAGCATTGTAATAAAAAGTTTTTCGTTATCGAAGTTTTCGGCATTTTAGAAGTCTCCGACGACCTAATTGTCCTCGACGCAACGTGCCTTAAGAGAAGTCTCGAAAATTATGTGGAACTTCTTCCAGTCGAGCGATAAAAAGTTAGGTCAACGTTTAATAGAACTAATATAATTGCTGTAAACTTTTTATTTCTGCCTCGGAGAAGTTGGTATATATAGGTAGATGGATTTAATATGAACTGGATATAGATCGTTTTGGAGATCGGTCGTCTCGTGTCTTTTAACAAGCCGTAGTAAAACCGCGAGCGATAAACTCTTTTATTTGCATTTATTGCTTCACCGTGGCAAAAAAAAAAATAAACGCTTGGATATTATCGAAGATGAGTAACACGGTTGGAGGAATACCGTCAAGGCGTACTTGTGGAAGAAACTGGGGGACGAAAGAGGCTGTCCTTCAAACTTCCGAGATATATCTCTCTTCTTGGACACCGTAGAATACAGTTGGAGGGATTTAAATCTCCATTATCCGCGGCTAAGGGACATTTAAATACCGGACGATTAAATTAGAAAGTTTCTTTGGTACTTGCAGGGGAACATCTCCAAGTGATAATCACCGATTTTCACGAAACTTTCGTATATAGTAGTGCTGGAAAAGATATTCGACAATGGTCCACAGTGAAGGGGTGAAAATCGATCTGAAATACGGGGGTAATAAATAATCTTTTCATTTTTCATCTCTGAAATTTACTGCCTCCAATTTTAAAAACGATTCTCACCCCGTAAATGCAGACGATTTTCAGTAATAAAAAAAATACGTGTCGAATATTTTCTTTAGTACTGTCGTATAGTAAAGCTTGCCAAATATCGGTGAGTATGTCACTTGAGAAAGTTCCCTCGTTGGAATATTTCGCAATCGCCGAACCTATCCGGAGATTCAAAGATTCTCTCGAAGCGGAGACGTCGAACGGGTCCGAATTATTAGGGAAAACCCTTGAAAGTTGGGAGTCGAAGCTAGTTATCGTAACAGGAACAGAGGATACGAACGTATAAATTGGCATTTCACCGATGATCAAATGGAGCCAAGAGGCAGACGCGTGGAATTGGTCGTTGCGCCGCCGGACCATTCAGAGGTACTCTCGCTATTTCTCCGTAATACCGTGGTAGAACGTAGTCTAAAAGCGAAGCTCGTCCTTTCCTCTGCTCTACCGGCAAAGTGAACCTTCCTCTTGGCCTGCGTGTATTCTTCCTTGGAAAAAAACCTCCTCTGATCGAACTTCTTCCTCGTCGCGGCGATATTTCTCCTCGAGGAGAGACTCGGGAGAGAGGAGAAAAGAAACCGCGAGGCAAGTCGTTAGGGGTAATTGAGTTAATTAATTTAATCGCCTTAAATGCTGGACGCGACGATAAATTTCACGAGTGGAGGGCGCGATTCACCATGAAACTGGGACGATAGCGATCATCTGGCCGAACTGGAAACGATATTTCGCCGTTTAATTGGGAAAATCGAAACCGCCGAGGATTATCGTCTCGACGACGATAACGCGTGGAATAGGCCTGTCGTACGGTCGCGATAATCGCAAACCGTGTGGATCGAATAAACCAGTCCACTCCCTTTCTACCAATCTTCCCCCGGGGGAGAGTTTCGGGTTTGCAGATGGGGACGCGTAGACGCAGACGCGACGGTTTTTGTTCGCTGGGAATCGCGACGATCAATTCGATCTGGTCCGAGAAACCTTAAAACACAGTTATTCGCTGGATATGATATATTCTGCGCGCATGCGTGCACGCACGATTTCCTCCTGGCTCTCCGGGGTTCGTCCATTCGGCAATCGACTCGATCGAAGATCGATTTGGTTGCACGCATCCGTTGCAGAGCTGCCAGCTGGCAAGCTGCCCAGGAGGAAAGGAGGAAAACGCTTGGCTCGGTGTTCCGAGCCACCGTGGATGTCGCTCGTAGGATGAAAGGAAATGCAGGATTTCCTTTTTTAAGTAAGATTGCTAAGTTGCGAAAGTTGGAGTAATTACGATTAGAAGAATTTAGGTGGAAAAGGGGTAGAAGTAAGGTGGTGGGTACGTAGGTTTGGGAAGAGCGATTTATCGTATGCATCCGCGAGTCCCGCGCGTCCCAGTTTCCCTTTAATATCTGTGTTTTGCAGCAGCGGCGGGAGGGGCAGGTAGGAAGGGACGGGTGGAGAGTAAACTGACAAGCGACAGGATAAAGAAAAGTAGGCAAGTTGAATCCTTTGGTTGCGGACGGCGTGCAGGATGTTTCAAAAATTTTTTCCGAGCGAACGGTTTCAGTTTGCTTGCAGGAAGAGACAGAAGCAGGTCACGGACCACTTGGAAACTTCTCCCAAAAAAAAAAAGAAAAAGAAAAGTGTATTAGATTTTTCTGCAGGGAGGAGAAGAATCCATTGGTAGACTAGATGTTTGATGTCTGGTGTATGTAAGATTGATTCTTGCTTCCTTTTTCATTCTTGTTCGCGGAAAAATTTGGTCGTATTTTACGCGATAAGTTCAACCCTTTGCAATCAACTGAGAAGCTTTCGTTAAACAATTGTCACTTGGTAAATAATTAATCGAGGCATAAATTTGCTCGCCATAGTGAAATAGAAAATATATGAAATATTTCTACGTTAGTTTGAACAATTTTCAAAGAAGATCTGCAACCTTTCCCACAGCAGAATCACCTCCGAGTGCAAAGGGTTGAATCGTAATGAATTTAGCTAAAAACACTCGTGGTGTAAGAAAGAAAGAAAGAGAGCAAGGGTTTGTAAAAAAGTGTGGTGGATGGTGGAAGTAACGATTAATAGTGAAATTTGGCTCGATTTTCCGTTGCCTTTCTGCCCGTAGGCTTCCGGTACCGTGGCTGCTGTACGGCCTGATCTATGGAAGACCCGTGGAGGTGAACTCGGTGGGGATGGTCTGCAGTATAGCGATCCTATTCTGCATGCTGTTGTTCGTCATCTTGAGCATCGCCTGTTTCAAGTGGCGGATGAACAAGGGCCTTGGGATCACCATGTTCCTCCTCTACTTCGTCTTCGTCGCTGTCTCGCTGATGTTCGAGTACGAGATCCTGGTCTGTCCGGTCTAGGAACGTGAGAAAAGGCAAAAAAAAAAAAAAAAAACAGACAGAAGCGAGAGAAAATTGTGCAGCAAAAAGGACGACAGATGGACGCACATTTACGGGTCTCGTCATCGTCATAACAGCCTTCCCGAAATAACTATCGAAAGCTACGTTGATGCACCATCCCATTTTCCCTCGTCCCTCCACCAAAAACAAACAAAAGAGAAATAACGAACCTCGTTAACCCTCCCATTCTCGCCGGTTGATTATTATAATAACTATAAAAGAGGAAAGAGGAGAGAAGAAAGGAAAAAAAAAAAAGCAAAAAACGGTTGTTTTAAAAACACGTCACCCGAAGCGTTTTTTGTTCTAGTCGAGATACATACGTGTACATATTGTATAAACCTTGAAATACCTGAAACAAAATACTCGTCTCGTTAAGAATTCCAGCGACTGTTCACCGGCGAACAGACGACGAACGTCGCTTTATCTAGACTCAGCGAGCGTGTCGATTTGGCCGATTCGTGCCAACGATCGCGCCGAATAATTCTCTACTTCGGTATAACGTAGATGAGAGAGAACAGATCTCCACTCTGTTCCGTTTCTTTTTTTCGTTGCACACTACTGTTCCCGCTCCCTTTTAAATTCTAACTCTATTTCTACTACTACTAACTTACCTCTTCTTCTTATTCTCCTACCTCCTTCGAACTTCAACTAAACACCTAATCTCTCACACGTTGTATTTCCTGTATTATTAGACTCTTATCCTAGCTATTGTAGTGTCACGGACAAAACTCGTGAATCGTCAATGCCACTCGTTAGATTCCCGCACGCTCTCGAAGCTCGACGCGCATCCGTCTCGAACGGAACACCCTATATACATGTTGCTACGTATCTCTATAATATCCCCCGGTTTATCGGAAACGCGGTCTTCGTCGAGAAGCGTCGAACGCACGACTGAGCTCATTCATTTCGCGTTAGATGAGTAAATCTTAATCGATATAAGGGGAGGGAGAGAGAGAGATGCAACGAATTCGTCGATGTTTTCGATCCGCGACACTCGAAGGTGGCGTTAGTCGAACTGCCAAATCATTCCATCGAACGAATGGAAACAATGAAATTCGCTACCGTTGTGTAAAGTATAATAGCGTATACATACCTACATAATATATATACACTGTGGCCGAAACGAATCTGTTACGGCTCGGTCGCGCCTCGGATACGAATCCCGTCGGAGCGAAACGATCGACGATTTCTCGTTTGGACGATCAACGGCCTGACCGCTCGCTGATATTCTCTCTCTAAATACCAGCAAAAAAAAAACCAAACAATTCTCTCTTTGCCTATAACCGTAGAATCTAGCGGATATCTTTACTCTGTGGATCGCGAAATCTGCAGAGGGGGGCACTACTCCGATGCTCGATTCCCTCGTTTTCGTACGATCGAAACGCGCTACGGCACGTTCGGCGCGATTTTAACCCGTTGATAGTTTAGAAACGTCGGTCCGTTCGACGAGGTGGTTTCACGGTGAACAAAATTACAATAAATTGCCTGGTCTTATTCCAGCGAAGATAAGGATCGAATCGCGGGTACGTTTCTTTTTACTAGTTTCTCGATCGTACACAGAGAAGGGAAGGAGAGAACGGCTCGTCGCGAGGATGAAATTGAGGAACGAAACACGGGAAACGTTTTTCCCGTTGGAATTTGGTCGGCACAGCGTGTCGCCTCGAATAAACGTTCGAAACGCCGCTCGTACAGCCGCCTCGATCCGTCTCTCTGTGCCACCGACCATTGTTTCGACAAACACTGTCCCGCGTGTCCGTCTTTTCCGTCACGCACGTTGCCGTTTCTATTTCCTCCACCTGCGAAAATTGCATTGTACAGGCTCGCGAATGAAAGCAACCGTCGCGAAAGGAAACAGACTGCAAACACTTGGACTAAAACCCCCCCGTTTGATCGATCGAGTCGCAGTTTTTACCCCAACGAGAGAAAAGAAGAAAGAAAAAACGAAAACGAGCAAGTCGACCGTCAGAGACGTGCTCCGTCGTACAAACCGGAAGTGGAGGGCGTACGGTTCGAGCGAGGGATCGAAACGACGGCGGTGAAACTGATCTTTTGAAAAGACACTTGTGAAAATTCCTCCTTCTTCTTCTTCTTCGTCTCGTTATCTTCAGTCTGATCGTTCTTATCGGAGAACGAGGACATCCTGAGAGCTTCCCGAAGCGGGCTGTGCAATTTTAAACGAAAGAAAAAAAGAGAGAAAACCAATCGAACCGAACCGCCTTCGTTTTCCTCTCGAGGAACCGCCGTTCTCTCCGCTTCCGAACGTGCTCGTTTTTAACTTCGATTACTATACTATTACAGCAAATAATTCTACCGTAAGAAGCATGCGAGGAGATCGAACCTTCCTATGCGAAACTTAACGAAACTACGAGAGGCATGTGCCCTCTCTCTCGAGGGGAATATCGTGCAGAAGCTCTTTCATTCTTACTTCGGATCGAACACCCGCGACGCTTCGCTCTTGCACCACTCTCTCTTTCTCTCTCTCTTGATGATTATTCACCGTAACACGATCGAGTTTCTGCACGGTGTTCCCTTCTAAATGTAGGAGAGTAACGCCTAGCGAGGCTCGAACACGAAAGAGATCACGGAACGAGGAGGAGGATTGACGGATTCGAGTGGAATTTTCAAAAGAACAGCTTTTTTTCGTTACCGTGAAAATCAAAAAAGAAAAGAGAAGAAGATCGGAGAAGCACGGTTCCGTGGTCCAAGATCGAAGAGCGATATTCTCACTGAGCTATTTTCTCGCTAAACATTCTTTCGAGTTTTCGATGTCACGCCATGACACGCTATGGTGATACCGTTAGACGATGTTAAATAATTACTATTATTATTATCGTTGTTACATGTACACGCGAGGAGAAACAGAGAGTACGAGAGAGGGAGCGGGAGAGTGAATGAGAGAGAGAGAGAGAGAGAAAGTGTACAGAGGGAAGAGCGAATGAGAGACGCAGAGAGTTAAAGAAGAAGAGAAAAAGAAAATTAAAGGGTGTGTGGTAGATGATGAAAAAGAGATTTTTAATTCACGTTAAAACAGATTTTGTATTATAAGTATATAAAAATGTTTCAAAGTACCGTTTTAAGCGCGTAGATTATAACAAAGACAAAAAAAAAAAAAAACACATGTTATATCGTGATATCGACTATGTTAAGGATTACGAGGAGCGAGGAAATCGTGTAAATCTGCTCGACAAGAGTAAATTAGAGGAGAGCGTGACGTGTGTATATCCGGAACCGCCTGAACGCCTAACAGCGGCCTAGCTTTTTACTAAAGATGAATACAACAGACAAACAAAAAAAAAAAAAACACAGGAAAAAATCACAAAAAAAAAAAGAAGGAGAACGAAACAAGCACTTGTAACGACACTGAACGGGAAGCTGGACTTTTAGGGAATGAGATTCGCGAGAAGAAAGGAAGAGGAGAGAAATTGTCACGCGCGCGTCGAATCGTAGAAAAGGGAAGGGAAATGAAATTGATTCGGTGGCGAAACATTAAACGAGGACTCACTTCACGCATTATCTTCGAGCGTTTGTCGCACATTTTGTATTACTCTCGACTCGACTCGATACGCTACAAGAAGAGGAACCATCGTTAACGTTCGCGGTTCGAAGCAGCGCTTCTACGCTCCGAAGAAGAAATTGCAAAACAAAAAAACTCTCGCGATTTGCGGCGCTCGTGTTCATCCGCGACACACGATCACGTCGTCGTTGTTCTTAAACTTTTTCGCCGCTGCTACGTCTACCTTGTCGTTCTCACTCTTTGCTGCTGGACTACGAGGAAGAAGAAGGACGAGGAGAAGAAAAGGAATGAAAATAACACGTTCGTAGCTGCGTGTGCTATTGGACTCGCGCGTTTCACCGGCTATTACATCTGTAGCATCGAACTAATCTTACGCTTCTACTACTACTACTAACTATTACTACTACTACTACTACTACTACTACTTGTACTACTACTACTACTACTACTAACGATAATTCTACGTTGACCGTGGCCGATTGACCATTGAAAACGTGTCCTCGAGGATGATTCTCGTCGAAAGAAAAGAAAAGACTCCTCGAAGTGGGATTTGAATGGGCGATCGTTCAGTGCTTACACGCTGCGTCGCGTCTAATTGTCAGCCTTATCGTCTACCGATACTACTTGGGGAATCCGGCGTTTCGCCACACGCTAGAGGGGTGGCTTCCGTCGATTCTCTCGCAGCCGCGGATCGTTCTTTGGTAAGTCAGTTTCCTCCGGAGGGAAGTTCGAGGAAGATCGAACGTACTGGAAGCAACGGTAAAACGGCGAAAGTGAATACGTGGGAGAAACAATGCGGAACGGAAAGAGGGATGAAAGAGAGAGAGTGGAATACACCCAGTGGCTTCTCACGAGACGCGATTTTGGCGAGATTTCAGCGAGAAGAGGGACAACAACATTTAGCGCGAAATAGCCGATAGGACGTAGCGTTTTCTTAAAAAAAAAGTGAAAAAAAAAAACATAGTTCCGTAAAACGATTTACGTGAAAAGCAATGTAGCGAAAGATGCACAATACGATCTTCCCGAAGTACCGATCACTGATCAACAAAACGTTTAAAAGTTAGCAAAAAAGTACACACAAGAGACACGGACACACAGATCTACATCTATAAGGAACAAAAAGGAGATGAAACAAAAACGGCGGCGCCCCTTTTTTGCGATTCAGCATTTTTAGCACCACGCCGAGAGACAGAGCGTGAGAGAGAGAGAGTGCGTGTGCGAGAGAGCACGAGAGAGAGGGAGAGATTGCGTGTATGCGTGCATGTGTGAGAGAAAGAAATTTCGTGTAGCTTCGATCGTTATAAACGTTTTCAATCAAACATTTGTTATCGATAACGCGTAACGATGAT
Organism: Habropoda laboriosa; assembly: GCF_001263275.1. Lineage (NCBI taxonomy): Eukaryota > Metazoa > Arthropoda > Insecta > Hymenoptera > Apidae > Habropoda > Habropoda laboriosa. Next base: position 1,211,642 of record NW_017100190.1, on the reverse strand, counting down.
TATCGTGACGAACCGATCAGCGTGCAATGCATAATCGACTCCGGCGACACGGACTGTTTCTTACTTCGTACAAAGGCTCGTCGAAACGTCGTTAGCAGGCAAGTTGAACGTTGGTGAACGCTTAGAAGAGTGTGGCGTTCGAGCACCGGATGTGGCCGGAGAACGAATATAAAGGGCAATCCCTCGAGCTTCCGGCTTTTCTCTCGGAGGAATTCCTCTTACGCTCGATCAAAGATGAAGAAGCGAGGATCGGGAGAAGCTGTGCAGCCAAGGCAAAAGAGGAAAAGAACAAAAAACTAGGAGAAGATGATCCGTGAAGGTGAAACAAGAGCGTTCTCTGCCACGTTCAAGGGTGAGAAACCTAAAAGTGGATGAGGTGTAATTTGCAAAGGAGGGTGGTGGTGGAGGTAGTAGTAGCATGGTTTAACGCATTCGTGTTCTAAGGAGGAAAAGGGGGAGAGTAGCGATAAATAGAGTCGGTTAGGTAGTTCTGGCCGGAACGAAAACGGATGAACGGGAAATCGCGTGATAAGGCGAAGGTCAGCCCGAGAGAAATGCTCGAAGCTCGGGGTCACTATCGCGCTCGTAATTTGTACTTTATAATACTTTAGGATAAACATCGTTGAGGGTGAAAGGGGACATTGAGTTTTTTGTCGATTCCGATCGTGAAAATCTCGACGCGACGTCTCGGCCGATTCGATACATTACCGGCTCGAGGATCATTTGTAAAATTACTAATAATAATAGGAATACGCGTATGTAAGAACGAAGCTTTTTCGGGCGTTATCGGTACCCCTGTTGACGGAAGTATCAAATTATTGTGTTCATAGCTCGGGAATACTTTCTTTCTTTCACCTATTTCATAATTATAGATACTAATTAGAGAAATTGAGCAAAGTTTAGTCGAAATTCCTGGATCGATTTCACGAACCAAGCATCCTTTCAGCCTGATTTCTTCTTTTTCTCGTTATTGTTACACGCGATACACGGTTGCGGAGAGAGAGAGAGAGGGAGAGAGAGAAATTGGATTTCGTAGGTTGATTTTTTAACGCGGGATCACGTTTTTCGTACTATCCGAGGGACGGGTTCGGTAAATTTTCATTCGGTTTACGAATCGCGATTCTTCAAACGTCCGCAAATAAAATGGATAGGGTAGGTGAGAAAGAGAGCCTTGTTTCGCCGATCGAACGAAATTCGCGCGTGATACGTCGAGCAATTTTCGTGAAAGGGCGGTCTCCCGAGGTGAAGAAACGTGATCCCGAAACGACGGCGGAGCCGAGAGAAACAGGGGTGGTGGTTTAGAAGATTGTTCAGCTTTCCTCGAACGGACGAAAGTTTATCGTCCGTGTACGAGCGGTCGATTGCGTTTCGGAACGCTGTCTTTCCATCCGGCCGAACGTAACGTTATTCTAATTGTTATATCGTTTCCTCATTAACAAGAGAATGAAACGGAAGAAGGACGAACGAAGACAGAAGGGAAACGAAGAAGAGAGGGTGAATGCGTGTCCAAGTGTGCGAGTGAGAGAAATTGAGAGACTGCGAGTGTACATAGGAAAACGTGTATGTGTGAGAGGCAGAATGCTGGAGAGGTGCGGAGGAGAGAGAGAGAGAGAGAGGGTGGAACGCAAGTGAAAAGTAAAGAAAACGAACGAGCCAGACGGGAGTAGAGAGAAATTCCGCTTGCAAAGGCTTAAAAAGATATAAAAAGAAAAAAAAAAAATATTCTCTTGGCAATGACAAGGCGCGAACGCACATATCAAAGAGAAAGAGATGTTGACGATTTAATAAAGTAACTGATTACATTAGCGGTATCATTAGTGACTTAAATCGTAAGTAAATATATTTAGGTGAAACTAATGGTAAAGGGAAAACAGAAAATGATATAACGGATAAAGCGTTACAAAGTTTCTATATGGTTACAAAAATGAAAAAAAAGTGAAACAGATTATATT
>NW_017100190.1:1209022-1209542 GCF_001263275.1 Habropoda laboriosa | reverse complement strand
CTCGTGCGCACACACCGACACACGCACACCGCACACTATTGTATTAACTAATATAAGACGCGTGTGTGCGCGCGTGCGAAGGTTGCACGCGTGAAAGATGGCCAGGCAGATTTATCGATCTTCGGCGTATGCCATGTTTCTTGCGATTAGTTACCAACCGACACTGAAAACCTACATACACACGCGCACACACAGAAGTGCTCGAGAAACCGCGAAAATGTGCGCGCGCGTTCACACGTACACAGATACACGAAGAAAAAAAAAAAAAATAAATATATATATATATATACGCGCGATCTCGTTTGGTCCGGTACTTTTTTCACATATATATATGTATATTTTATGATTATCGTTGTTGAATTTTTCGTCGCATTACATAGGGTTTTACCCCCGTCCATCGCCGCAGTAGTAAACGTACTGGATTACGACGTACATATGTATGTAACTGATGAAAATCCGGATTTTACGAGGTAAAGAAAACGAAAAATGACAAAAAAAGGAAAAAAAAAGGCGGGAGAAT
>NW_017100190.1:1207413-1208461 GCF_001263275.1 Habropoda laboriosa | reverse complement strand
AAACTGGGCTTAAAACATTAAAATATTAATTTTAATGTTTAATTAAATACGTTCGTGGAAAAGTTATAAAAACATTGCGATGAATAAAAATTATTTTGCTCCTAAAAGCAGTGTTACAATGGCGTTTTTGAGACGAAAGACTTGGCCCCGAACGCTGAAGACCGTGCGTGCGCGCACTGTCTACACTTTTGGCGTGGCGCCTCGTTCTACGGGAGGGATTCCGCGGCGAGGACCGCCGTAGCGAAAGGGTTAAACGGGATAATTTCTAAAAGTACACACTGTTCAATTGTATTACGTCGTTAAAAAATGTGTTTCGCCGAGGTTGATCGATGTCCATGGTAATTTGAGCTTAGAGTGCAAGGGATACGAATAAAAAGTATTAAGAAAACAAAGAAAAAATAAACAATGTACCTATCGTTTTATTTGTAAAAAAATGTATAAAAAGAAAAAAAAACGTATTTTTCCCCGGGAGAAAAGAGGCGCAGAGAGTTAGAGAGGAATAATGGCGGTAATGGGGTTAAATTGGAACGCACAAGGGTCGATTCTGTTTCTCGCGGATATTTAGGGTACATGCGATTAGACGAAAACCAGCCTAGTACGTACCTATATATGTATATATGTATATGTATACATATATAAATATATAAATATTATTGAATTTTACTACGGATTGCAGCGTGCACGTGCAATTTGATCGAGAAACAACGAGGTCTCGACAAGCGTTCGATTTGACGATTTTTGTGATACCCTGTCGAATATGTAAACGGCAAATCGATCTTCTCGAATAGACGACCACGCTTTTTCGTTTGTCTCAGCCACGGTGTAATTTTCGTAATGGACGCCCGATTACCGGCGTTCAAAATTCTCAGCGCGGAGACAAAAGGCAAAATGCTGCACCAACGACCATGTTATTTACACCTCACGCAGGATGATTTTCGGCTTATACCTAGAAGAGATCGCTGATCGCGTGCGAGTAAGCGTTAACGAGGATTTAACCATGCAAGATTAACAAAAACGGAAAAAAATGAAAAAAATGAGCACAGTGAAA
>NW_017100190.1:1206267-1207301 GCF_001263275.1 Habropoda laboriosa | reverse complement strand
GGCTGATGTTAAAAAAAAAGAAAACGTCGCCGCGCTGGAGCCGATATCGAACGAGCGTACAGGATCGATTATTATTGGACGTGTGCGGACCGATTGCAGCAGCCTATATCCTTGTTACTTTATCTCGTGAACATTACAAGAAAAAAGGAGAAAAAAGGCGAACACACAAATTATATTAGAAACAAAAAGGAAACGCGAATTATTCGTAATTCGAGAGCAAAATGGTGGCAAAATTCAACGAAGAAGAATCCCCGATCTGGTTCGCCAGAGAGGATTGTAGTTAGGAACGACCGTTCACATCGGTGATCGCGATCGGGAGCCGTCGAAGATCAGTCGGATGCTCGACGCTCGTCTGATGTAGCGGCGCCATCGTGGCTCGACAACCGCGTGCAATAAAAACAGAATATATAAACAATATTAATATCATTATATACAACATTTTTACGGCATATACGAATACGATTGTAGAGAAAAGAAGCAGGTAAAAAAAAACAAGTTTAGGATAATATTACTTGTTGTTGTCTACCATAGCGTTGTAGTTATATACAATACAGGTAGAACATTAAATAGGCAAGCCGAAGCGAATGAGTGGCAGCGTGTGATTGCGTTTAAAACGAGTGTGACGATACAACACGTGAGTGGTCGAAATGGTATAACGTGAGGGGTTTGTGAAAAAGGATGTGTGAACGGTGACAGTGCGCGAAGGAGCGAGAGGAAAAAAATTAGCGTGAAAGGGGGCGTGAATGAGGAGAAACAATTTTTGTTCTTTTTTTGGTGCATTTGGCGAGCGTACATGTTATTATTACGTAATAGCGACTATATATATTCACATATATATGTACTGTACATATACCTATGTGTATATATATACATAATCGAGGAAGCTAGTTACTTATAAAATGCAACAACAAACAACAGAAGAAAACAAAAAAATCAATGATTACAAAGCATTATATACAGAAGTCTATACATATAAAACTTTAACAGAACGTGTGCCTATGTGCGCACGTGCGTACGCGCGCGTACGTGCGGAC
>NW_017100190.1:1205969-1206169 GCF_001263275.1 Habropoda laboriosa | reverse complement strand
TACATCCTACCCCCACCACCTCTTCTTCGCTGCTCCCCCTTCTCCCACGACCGCCCCTGCGCTCTTCCCTTACTCTCCCTACCCTCCCCACCACCGCACACTGTTTCTCACTCTCTCTCTCTCTCTCCCCCTCTTCTCTGTCTCTCCCTCTCCATTCTTCTTCACACGCACTTGCGCACATATCCATGACGCATTACTGT
>NW_017100190.1:1185718-1205850 GCF_001263275.1 Habropoda laboriosa | reverse complement strand
CGAGACAAATCTCTTCTTTTGGTCAGTTGCAGGATCGCTCGAACGTTGTCGAATCAATAACCCTAGTGGACGGTTTCGCGTTGTGTAACGTAAAAAGAAAAAAAACAGAAAAAAGAAAAACCAACGGAGAAAAAAGGAAGAGCAATGAAACGGGGAGAACAGAACGAAAATTGCTGTGCATTTACAAGTGGTCCGTAAATTCATTATGATTGTTATCGAATTATTATTACCGCTACGATTATTGTTATTATTGTCACTGTTTATTGCTACAGGTATGTGTATATATGTATACATGTATGGCAGTTGTGTGTACATATACATATAGACACGTATTGCTCGTGTATTTTGCCAAGCCGCGGTGTTCCTTAATTCGTGGCTCGAACTTTTTTCTCTCTTTCCACCCGACCCGTTTGCTGTGCCAGACCCAACCAGATCGTGCTTTCCTCGTCGCGTGAAAAATGAAAGGATAAGTTATTATCCGGAAAAATACCCGAGAGAAGTGACAATTCAATCGGAAACCACCGAGATGAGCTGACGCGTTCAATCGTTCATCATTCTTTCCAGTTGTCCGATTCCCGGGGTTAAAGATTTTTCTTTTAGACGTGAACTTAGAACTCGGTTCAGAAATGGTGTTACTTCATTTCACGCCCAAAGACGAAATGATATTCGAAATGCTTAATATGTATTCCCTTTTGGTATTCGTCCCAAGCACCAGTCTATGAAAATATGCATCTCCTTCGGGAACGGTATCTATGGAAAAGTTTCTTTGCAAACCACTCTTGAAATTCACGAGATGTTGCTTTCTCATATTCCACCGTGTTACGATTATGTACATTATTCGGCTTGACTGATTTGAACAAATTGAATATTCAACGTATAGTTTGAAATTCGTTTTGAATACTTTTCTCGTGTATACAATGAGAAATTAATCGAAATATGTATTCGCATATTCCATTATTTAACAAAATTTAAAAAATGTCGCAATATCCCAAAAATAAAAGGCATCGTGCTATCAGGATGACCGCGATCGAAGCGTCAGCACATATGTATATTATTGAGAGGGGGAAAAAGAGAGAGAGAGAGATAGGCAAAGAGACAGACGAGTGGATGCACGATCCGCGAACAATGGATCGGATATGCGGGTCAACGATGCCAGCCAGCGTTGTGCCCAGTTTTTCCTTACACTTAACTTTGACCGAGAGAGTCCTCACGGCACGGCGTAGATGGAAAAGTCGGGCGGTAGGTTATCGATCATTAAGAAGCAGATATATATGCATTATTCCGTACCAAGTACGGCTAGAGCTACCAAGTAATTTAATATAGAATTAAAAAAAAAATAATAATAATAAAACGGTCAACTGTATCGCGATTAACGGAGCACGAACGAAGAAAGGCCTGCATCGACCATCTTTCCTCCACACTTTTAACCCGATTTCCCGTTCCTTCCGAAAAAGAAAACCCTGTTCCCGTTATTCTAATATTCCTACCTCCCTCTAACCCTCAACAAAAAACAAGACAACATATTGTAATCTATTGTAGATTGTTGTAGATAAATTATACGGTTTGACCGTACATTGTTACTTTTTGTCGACAATATAAAATACACAGATATATAAGTAATTTGTGTCTATTTCATTCTTCGTTTGATAAACCTTGCGATAGGAAAAGTATCGAGGAGAAACGTACAACTTTAACGTTAAATTATTTTTAATCATTGTCTAATACAAAGTAAAAAAATTATACAGGAAGTGAAACGTTACAGAAGCGTACCCAATGAATTGAATACCGCGTTTCAGCGTACAGAGAATTATTTACAATTTTTATTATCAACCTAATTTACTTGAAAAATCAATGACTAATGGATGGCATGCTGGGTGAGCCCACCACATCTATTATATCTGCTTTTACTTCGGGCTCTGTTTTCGGTAACAATGCGGGTGGTATCGTTAATGTCTGAAAATTGGATGCTGGTATCATGTTATACTCAGGTAAATTGAGATTCGCTATTGACCATTAAAAGTATGTACCTTTCCGGGAGCTAAAGCTTCGTATTGATGCCTCAGGGATTGTAACTCGTAATCGCACGTCGATAATGCGCTTCGAAGCTCGTAGTGTAAAACAATGTCGCTTCTTAATTCGTTAAATTGTTGGCATATCTGCTCTGTGGGCGGTGGGTTTAATTCTGGGAAAACATCGCGTTAAGAAACGTTTCATCGGAGAACAAGTGAGATGAAAAATAAATCGGATTTATAGATACCTATTCGAAGTTCGTTCAGCATTTGTTCAATACCCTTCATCTTCTTTTGACCTAAACTACTCGGCAATTTTATTCGCTGAGAACGAAGCGATACGCCGCTATTTTTAAAATCTGGAAACTTTATTCCAGCAGATTCCACTGTCTGAAAATTTTCACAACTTTAAATGTGAGTTCAGTGCCTGTAAAATAGAGCACAAAGACAGGAATTATTATTGATAAATTACATGAGATGTGTCAGCTTTGTTTGGTCTATTCCTAGAGGAAGTACCACTCTTCTTTGTAGCTTTCCTTTCATTCTTTCTTGGGTCAGCTTGATGATCAGCAGCTGTTATTAATTTCTGTAAGTCTTGAGTCTTTCTATCCCTTTCCTTCTTTCTTTGTTCAATTTTTCTTAATTCAGCTAATAACATTTGTTCTTCTTCCACTTGTTCTGGTGTTCTTTCAAACAACTTCTTTAACTGTTCTTTCCTGCGTTTCTCATGTTCAGCATCAAATGTGTAAACTTTGTCACTGTGAGATTTTGCTTTTGTTAAAGCTGCGCACACTTGATAATACCTAAACAATAAAATACATATGGAAATAGCAAGAAATTAAAAATATTGCAACATTTACTTGCCTTTCTTTCAAATCCTCTACTGATCTTGCAGGAAATTTTGTGCAATCCCATCTGTCTTTGATTATGATAAACCTTAGATCAAACCTCCTACACAAATCAAATAAGTGGTCTGTTTCTGCTCTTGTCCAACCATTTGTAACCAAATGTTGAACATATTCTGCATTGGTATATGTTGGAATAGGAACCTTCTTGTTGAACTTGGCAAAAGGATATTCTTTCCCAGCATCTGCAACTCTTCTCCAGTGATGAAAGACAGCACCATCCATCCTAGCTGGATTAGTAAACGGTGTCCACTTCCATGGTCTAACTTTTTTCATTCCAAGTTTGGCTCTAACTTGTTTATATCCTTTTGCTGTATCTGTTGGAAACAACGGTGGTACATCGTTGTTATCCTTACAGAGCAATGCAAAGACTTCGCGATGCATGCCCTCAGGCCTCTTTGGTACTTTGTATTCATATTTTTTCCGATTCTTCTTGTCACTGCCAATAATTGATTCCTTGGTCAGCTCACTGGTAGTAGGTACCTCGATATCTAAGATATCCCGTACATCTGCCATGCTGTCAAGTTTCGACAGACTTTTGTCCTTCCTGCATTTAGACATTTTTATTTTGAGGTTATGTGCTTCGGAACATTCGATAAATACATTACTCTAGTAAATTAGTAACATAAAAGATGCGTAATAGATACAGAATACAATATTGTCTTTTTACTCTTTTAAGTAACTTCTTTATTATATACATACATCTTGAAAGTATCACCCTACTTCCTTTCACGAACTACAAACAACCACCAATGTGTTACAAACTTCACGAGCAACTAACTACTGACTAATTTCGAGAACATTTCTTATGAATGATTCCGCCAGAGGGGGTGTCTAGAAGAGGGGAGGTTTCTCCCACTTTTTAAATTATAAACATGAATGAAATTGAAAAAAAAGTTAGAATAATTACACAAAGATTGAGAAGATATAATAAAGCAATGTTATATTATGTAATTAAAAACAATACATTAATAATATAATTTTATGTGAATAAGCATAGAAGACTGTACAAATTACACAACATCTTAAGACTAATAAATATTTTATACTTATGAAAGAAATCTATTTAACTTTTATATACATATCACATTACAATTCAGTTCTTTTGGAAGTAATAAATAAAATACTTGCTTTTTCTTACATACTAATTATATCAGTAATTAATAAATTTGCTTTTATCTCAATTTATTTAAATATAGAGTGATCCATCTGCTGGACCTAAATATCTCATAGAAATAAGCATTACATCTATCAATGTCCATACTCCAAGTCCTCCAAAACTGAACAATTTGCCAATTCCTTCTTGCCAATGACCCAAATAAAATCTGCAATACACATTAAGAATACAGGAATAGTGTTATTTAACACTTAATATTTCGGTAAATATAACATACCTGTCAGCACCAAAGCCTCCTAGAGTGATACTTAAAATTAAAGCTGTTGACCAACGATATCCTACAGTCCAATTGCACAACAAATTTTTCATAAATCTGCGTCTTCCTAGGCACAGTATATCACCATTTACTGTGCAATTGGTTCTATAATACTGTCTTGGAGAAGCTACAGAGCTACAGGAATTCTTTTGATGGCATTCATGCTCCCAATGTTCAGTTTGATAACAATAACGACATATGTATTTCTTTTGAAAGAATTGTTCACCCTTAAATGTAAATGTATTGGTCATTAATAGATATATAACAGATAAGATAATAATATATGTTATGCCACTTACAACACAATCAATGTGTTCCAAAACAGAACAATTGGCAACATATACAGCTCCATACACACAATTAGGATTCAAATTACATTTCAAACACCCTCCACTCAATTCTGAACAAGCAATACCACTAGGACATAATCTTGCATTTTCTTCCTACAAATATCACAAATGTTTAACCATTCTGTTGTTTGTTGATTGAAGCAACGTAATCTTGTATATTACCTTTGTACTACTATATGCCGGTGTAGAGTTTACATTAGCCTCCTTTTGTGCATACTTAATTGCACTCTCTACAATCAAAATATTACACAGTAAATATCAATTTATACGTTAAAAAACAATTTGTAAAATTGCCCGAATGAACGAGAATTTACCGTAACCCATGTGAGCTTGTTTCACAGTAGTCGAGAAAATTGCCAGAAGAATAAAAATCACATTTCTTGAATTAATTCGTACAACATTCATTCTGAGTAGTATTTAATTAATCAAATTAACGCTCGACACGCACAAAGATTTGATAACCTTTTACTTATTTACGTACAGGAAAACATAGTTCCATACGTCCGACTTAGCTGCTTAAAACCTGAAGAAAAAATTCTTATGTACAAGAGAATTGTACTTGTTCTAGGTTAAAAAGTAATTTTTCGACCATTGGATCAAAGAAAAATTACAGATAAAAAAAATGATTTAATTCGTTCTCAATGAAAACAAAGCAACGTGATTCTAGGGACTAACGATCCTGGATTTTTTACATTCATTCCTTTGACGTTATCTAAATTCCTAGATAATGCGTTGCAAGCATATCTGAAACGTGAGGCGTGTAACATATTGCGATAAATTCTCTCATGAGACGCATTATCTATTTAAATATTGTTATCGTAAAATTGAAGTGTCTATGTGGAAATTATATTATTCGTTTTCTATTACTAAAAAGATTTTATTTACTATCAAATACTTAAGTAGTTACACGAATCTTTACGATTGGTTGATATTTTCCTTGAACTACAAGACCTGATTATTTGTACACTATATTACAATGATTTCTGATTTAAAAGAGACTTTCTAGATAGCATTTCCTTTCAGGCAAATCATAGACGCATTGTGCATTCAACGCGTGCGATAATATTTTGTAAATACTGAGAGAACTTGACGATCCCGTTAACGTGAAGAAAAGACGAGAAAATTTTCTCTCAAAGTCGCTCGTGTCCGGGTTAATAAATTACGATGTGCATTGCTATCTATTGTTATAAATGACTAAGTAGCTTTTCCGGAAAAACACGCAAAAATAACGAACCTTCGTGCAGTTACACTTGTTTCTAATAATCAGCTGACTTCCGGAACTAATACGGGAGAAAATGTTAGTGAGGCCTTTCGTTCTTTTCGCTTGACATAACAGCATTGCCACAGGCAAACAAGTTCTTTATTTGTTAGTAATTTTGTTAATCAAAGACTGACACGTTTAGCTTTTCGTAATCTAAGCTTGTTTGAAACTAAACTGGTATTAATATCCGTATAATCGTGGAACTGTTGGAAAATAATTCGAAGGTAAATATTACTTACTAACACATTTTTGTGAGACGACTATACTATTACTGTTTAATATAATTCCTTAATGTCGCATTAATTATGAAATAATCTTTAATTACTCGTATATGAATCTAGTACATCTGCAACATGAAACAAGGAAGTAAAGAATTATTCTAATGCATTTTTTAGCAGATAATTTACTGCTATCAGTTTAAAAATAATATGAATTCTGAAGAAGGTGCAAGCAATAGCCAGAATAAAAGTGAAACAAAAGTAGATGGAAGTTTAAAAAAAAATGGTAATCAACCAATTGAACAGTCAACTAAACCAGCTAAAGTTATACAACTTGAAAGTAAATTAAATGGAGATCAAGTGAAGTTAAATAACAAATTGGGAGACAATGGTGCCAAGAATCTTTTGTCTTCTAAAGGTTCAGTTACATTTACTAATGGTACAAGATCCACGCAAGCCACTGCGTGTAATTTTACCAATTCTGTGGACCAAGACACAAATGATGATATGACGAATGCAAGTGTATCTTCTATGTTTTTACATACCAACAACATTAGATCTCCAACTGTGAACACTGCTGTTACAAGTCAATTGAAGCATAAGACTGTAATGAACTCGGGTGCTTTAAATTTGCCTAAGTCTCAGATGCACTTAAATTTATCTTCCAGTCAAAATAACACACATGTGAATCATACTTGTATATCAGGTCCTTATAACTGTGGCGGTACATCAAATCCTATTATACATTTAAATAGTTCTGCATCAATTTCATCCACAATACAGTCAAATTTATCAACAACCAAACCAAATGAGGATATTGATATGAAAAATAATGTAGATTATATGTCTGGAATTGAAAAGTGTCCCTCAAAAGTGTCATGCAGTTCAGACTCTAGTCCTGAAATGGATAGTGCCTGGGCATCTAGATCTTATGGGTCTAACAGCATATTAAATAATATAGGGGGTAGTATAGGTTCAACAAGTCAAGGAACATGTTGTTTCTTAAGACCTAACATTAATGGGAATAGAGAAGTGGCAGGGCCAAGTGGGTTACAAAAGGTAAGTTTTACTAATTGATCATAATTTAGTGATAATGTGCTATGTAACGGTAACTACATTTTTGTAAATTAGAATACACAAAGAGAGCTAACTGAGAGGAGGGATTCAAGTTCTGGGAATGAGGGTGATATGTCAGATGGGGAAGATTATTGTATTTATACATATAAAGGAAATGATGATGCAGTTCATTTGGTTCAAAAGGAAGAAGTAAATCAAGAACAAGTGGAAGAACGCGAAGAGGAGGGACAATGTCACAGTGGTAGATCAAGTCCAGAGATGGACTTTTTAGAAATGGACTTTGATCCTGGGCCTTCTTGTGAGCAGGTATTAAATTATTGTGATAAAATTATAAAATTACTTGTTAATTTAATATTGTCAATATAGGATACAGGAGATAGTGATTTGGCCTCTATAAATGAAGATATACAGAATATAGCATTAGATAATGTAGAGCCAGATCCAGTATTAAATGACTTAAGTAGTGGTAAAGTTGTGGCTAAACAAGGAATTGCAACTACATCACAAAATCCAAAGCAAAGTGTACAAAATGTGAATAACACAGAACCTCAGCCATGTTCCAGCAGTAACCAACCTGCACTAGAACCTAGTATAAAATCAAGTTATCCTTCATCGTGGATGCCAAGTACTAGTAGTGGAGCTGGTACATTATTTATGCTGATTTAGTACATTGTGAACACACACTATTTACTTAAACTATTATATTGAATTGTAAATCTATAGGAAAATGGGAAACTACTGGAACGTATCGTAGTACAAGGTGTCCTTTACGAGAATCATACGGATATCACAATACAAGTGGAGACCTTATTTCACCTGGTGACAATAGAGATTCGGACGCCGAATTGTGGGTCGATTCCTCATCATCTTCTGTTCCAGAAAACTCAAGTTTAAATTCTAGGAGAGTGAATCTCAGTTCAACTCTTTACCACCGCATGATGGCAAAGAAATTGATGCTCAATAAGCAAGCTGCATTTAATCAGAGTGGTGACTCGAATCTAGTTAATATAATATTTTTCTAATTTCTTATATAATTATATGCTACACGTTACTATGATAACTTATGTAAATTTTTGCATGCATATATGTAGGAAAACGAATTATCTAACGAACGATTAGATGGCCTTTTACCAGTTGAGAAAGTTATGTTATGGAGTGAGCAAGAAGCTACAGTAAAACAAGTAACTCAAATTGGAACTTCCGCATGTGGTGCTACTGCTGCAATAAATGCTTTGGTATATTTATTATTATGAAATTTTTGCACTGTTTCAGTATTTTACTTAAACGATGATTTTTGTAGTTGGCATTAAATGTATCCTTTTCGTTGGAAACATTAGTAAAAGGTGTGAATACTAGACAAAGGGAACCGGGGACACCATTACCGCGATATCTATACAGTCGATCAGTGGCAGGATCGACTCATAGAGATCTCGCACGTGGTATAGCATTATGTACAAATGGATCAGTAATAACAAAGTTTTTTGCATTTTATCCGGAAAGGAAAGTTTCTTTGTCTCATTGGCTACACTATTGGATATCGAGAGGTATGTAATCAATGAAATATATAATTTAACAAAACTAACATTCTAATGTATTTTAGGTGCTGCACCCATAGCGACGTTAAATTTACAACATTGTGGAGAGGGGTGTGATATTCCTGATGCATGGCATCATCAAATGATATTTGGTGTGGGACAAGCAGGAATATATTTAACTAATCCATTAGAATGTTTACCAGAACAGGTTGGTCACAAGTGAAATAAACGAAATACTCGAATAATATGCAAATTTTTATTTATTTTAGTACGTTTGGCATCAACTTGTAAGTCCTAGTGTTTTACTAGTACGAAGAGCGGATATTTTAGCTCACTGGAATCCTAATACCGATTTAACTCAACTCGCTACTATGGATCAAAAGTGGCGAAAGCTCAATGTTCTCGGTATGTTTATTTAGATTGGTGCATAATGGAATAGTATAAGTAATAGTAACATTGTTTCTTTCGTTAATTAGGTCAAGTTGTAAATATGGTACGCGAAGCAATGACTCAGAGACGCCAACTAAATAACGTATCTACTGGTGCAACTCACATTCGTATTCCTGCATCTTATCAAGCAGGCATTACATTAGTTATGTGTGCAGATTCCGCTGCTGCTTCCGAGTTGTTACATGCTGAACAATTACCATTACTCTAGTCTTGTTAATCAAAATTAATAAAATCCAGGCTGCCCCTTTTTATTTGTAATAAATTTAATTAGCAGGCTGGTCCGCACAATGTTGTTTACAATAGTTCATTTACTATGTAAGACAGTTAGGGTCAGAATTGAAATGATTTACATTTTTAACACGAAAGATGTTTGTATTCAAAGAGAATATTATCGATTAAAATATATTTCAATAGAATATTTCCGTTTTATATGCAGTTATATTTATAAATTCATACATTAGAAACATTTTAACAAAATTGAATGGTACGTTTTCTTTTCCAACGCTGAACGTAATGATCAAATCCTACAGATAATTTTCTACACGATATCGAATTTATTTCATTATTTTTAGATACAATAAAGGTAGGTATTAATTTCTTATATATAATTTTGAGATTTATTATTGAGATTGTTGGTTTTTCAGGTATTTGTTCAGAGAGTTTCAAAATTAGAACACAGTACAAGTTACTTTGGTTGTTAAGATAGAACTTAATAATGCATTTTATATAAATTTTAGTACATGATATCATTACAATACTATGTTATGCTATGTTGGAATCATACAGAAAAATGTGCTTGCTGTAGGTGTATTGTCCAAAGTACAGCATTGTCTTGTGCAATTGTCTTGACATAAATATTAAACTTATGTACATGTACATAGTACAATCTACCGTCAACCATTTTTTTTTTGCTTGTTTATTCTCTCCCAGAGAGTTCAATTTTACTTAAGACATACTGAAACAAATAAAAAAATATTTAATATTATCATATTATAGTGTCTAACAGTTAAAGATACATTACCTTTCTATAAGTGATGCACGCATAGTTGATGTGATAGCAGCTGGTGTAGATTCATTAAGTTTAAAAACACTTTCAATCACAGAAAGTTCTGTAGAAGTTGTATCCATACCACAAAAGGCTACCCAGTCATTTACAACCATTCCTGCAGCTATAACATCACTGCCTCTATTCACTGTACCTGCCTATATATTTCAAAAAGCATTAGAATTCTTTTTCTTTCAAAATCATTTTACTCTTTAAATAAATAAAACTGTCTTACAGCAAGTGGCACTTGTAGCAAAGATGACAATTCATCTTGATCTTGTATAGAGGTTTTTGGATGTACTAAACCACCTTGATTTGATAATACAGAATATGATCCTACTAGAACATTACTTGCCACAGTTTGTCTAAATACTTCTACATTCAATGTATCTGCTAAAATTTCTTCTGTTTCCTGTAGAATATCAATCATAAGTACGATAGAAGGAATAAAATTAGAATTATCTCTGAGATAAGTACTTGCCCTATCAAGATCAGGATGTACTAAAGCCACATAGTCATTACATGCAATAACATTACCCAGAGCAGAGAGTCTTTCTTCAACTCTTTGTACTTTAACCTTATCAGGCAATGAATTTCGTATATGCTGCAGTTCAGTATCTGTTGTAGTGTTTGGGACTAACAGTCCATTTCTATTTCCTATCCAAATTTATTTGTTTCTTTACAATTTTTATCAAAGCGCGGCTAAATTAAAATTTGTAAGGTTAGAATTTCCATATTACTCTTACCAACGCACAATCGTCCGATTATACGACACCCTGCAAGCGACACGTGAATTACAGGAATAGTTTCAGCTAACTCCGCCTCAAACACACTGTAATATCAACGATAACGTAAACATTCATATTGCAGTTTATGTCAACGTACGTTATAGGTTATCACACATGAAAACTATTGCGTGAGAGTAAGCAGTAACGGACAGATAAACGCCGATAAGATATAATGTAAAATAGCACGAGTCATATCTTTCGTTACCTGTAAAAATTCTCCGAACCGCCTATTGCTACGAGGCAATAAGAATTCGTTAGCTTGGAGAAAACTCCAATTTCATTGTTATTTTCGAACTGTAAACGTACCGCCATGATCGCTACGGTATTAATTTACATTAGCGTGTTGAAGTTGAAATAAAATTTTGAAAATTGACGCGTAAAACCGTTATCAATATTTAAAATGTACACGCTGACTTGTATTGCATACACGTATTTTCTACAGCCCGCTAACACGAGGTTTATGTCACGAGAAACTGATTACCTAAAATACTAGAGAGGAAAGCTAATAATTCGTACACAAATTTTAACTGCCTTCTTGCGAGCAAACTTTGAAACTAACTGTTTCAAAATTTATCACGAACTTTCCACTCTACACAGTGATTACTACATGCCTCTCATAATTTGCGCATGTTTAATAAAATATATTGCATCGCATAAAACTTAATATATGTTGTTTGTGTTAAGAAAATGAGATTAGCAAAACACGAATTGTTTTCATGGCGCGTTTACAATGTGCGCATAATTTCGCTGCGACATGTTCTTCACCAAACAAGGTCAGCATGAACAGCTTCTTTTTTGGCCTTTTATTGCTCAATAAACGTATTCATAAATTGTATATTAATTTACTTCTACATTTCAGCCAAAATATACTTAATTACTCGACTTAGCAAACGAAGTGCTCCATTTTCAAGGAAAATTTAGTAGCACGGACGTTAATTTAACGATATCCTGACCTGGTTTATTTAATTTTGCAACGGAATATTATTTAAAGAGTGAGTGTTTTACTAATCTCATAGAGGGAAATAAATAAACTGTAAAATGCTGTAAAGTGATACAGGTATATTGGAGCCTTTTGTAAAATACATTTTGTGCAGTTATCTTACAATAAATAATTACATTTCTTCATTTTTCCTGATTCTTTCCTTTCCCTGTCCTTTCCTTGATTCTTGTAATGGCCTGAAAGTTCCATTCTTAATTTACACAAAAGGAACATTATTTTTGAAATGTTACGTAAAAGTTATAAACAATTTCTAACTCGTCTACTGCGTGCGATTGTTAATTCAATGCGAAGTTAATAAATTTAGCTGTTTTATTAAGTTAAATCATGCAACAAATTCTTTTATTACTTCCAATAATTATAAACTACCATCCAAATTATTATTCAACACAAAACACTAATTATTCCATAATTGAAGTACTTGAAAATAAACCACAAACTTTATTTTACTGTCTACATGATTAGTATTGTTAAAGACAATTAGAAATTTATTATAAAAGTCAATTAAATATTATAGGAATAACGAGGATAACAATAGAGAAGAGAGGCAAGGAAACGTATATCGCTAGATACGAATAGCACTAGAGAAATGAGTCAGACAAGGAAAGAAATAATGGTAGATAAGGATGGCAATAGTGTTGTGTGTTAGACAAGGAAAGATATAGGGACAGACAAGGACAGAAAATTTGAAATGTGAAACTAACGCCATCTTGCGTCTGGTGACGCGAACTACCATTTTTTAATAGGAACACAGAATATAAACAGAGGTATTAGACAAGGAAAGCACTAGTGTGCGAGAAGGACAGAGAGAAAACGTTTCCTATTGGTCCGCGGCCGCCATACTCCGCCTCTCGGGCCCCGAATCTGGTCGGCCAGGGAAGAATCATTAATAACTCAATAATTACGGTGATTTTGTGAACTTTTAGAATTGAAGAATCAAGTGTGGACCTTCAGCAACTTTCTCATATAGTTTTTAGTGCCCCAAACTTTTTCAATAATTAGTTATTAACAATTCTACGTAATGTCGGGAACGATACCGCACACCGTCAAGTACCTTTACGGTTCTTCAATAATTTCATAGCTTTCTACTAAATTCTCGTACAAATAACTACATGCATTTAAAAGGCAACTCCTTTAGATACATTCTTCTATAATTTTTATTAACATATTCGGTTTAGTTCAAAAGTTATTAAATATTCTTTAGGTGAGTATTACAAGCGTCGCATTCAATCGCAACACATTTTCGTTATTTCAATAGATATGCGTGATAAATCATGCATTTTTAAGCATGTAGAATGTAGAATGGACTTTTCTTTACATTCTTCAATCATTTTGGTAGCCGTGAGTTAGCTGGTTTATTAGATATTAACAATTGTTCATAACATTCCGCTATTCTCGAGTACGATGAATAGGGAACTCTCTTATATAATCTTTAATAACTCCTAAACTAAACCGAATATGTTAATAAAAATTAGAGGAGAATGTTGCTAAGGGAATTATCTTTCAGGCGCGTATAGAAAGTTGAATGGGAATTTAGTATAAAGCTGTGAAATTATTGAAAAACCGTAAAGGTATGCGGTATCGTTCCAACATCGCGTACTAAAATTGTTAATAATTAATTATTGAAAGGGTCTAGTGTATTAAAATCTACATGAGAAACTAGCTAAGGGAATAGCCTTTCGAACGCATATATGAAAGTGCATAAATTTTTTGTGCAAAGTTACAAAATTAATGAAAAACAGGAAGAATGTGCGGTATCCTGTACTAAATTTGCCGGCAATCCGTACTAAAATTGTTAATAATTAATTATCGAAAGGGATTAGAGCACTAAACAGTATATGGGAAAGTTGCTGAAGGTCTACACTTGATTCTTCGATTCTAAAAGTTCACAAAATCATCGTAATTATACAGTTATTAATCATTTTTTCCTGTCCGACTTGATTTAGCCGTTGCGAGGTGGAGCATGGCGGCTCGTCAGCCAATAGGAAGCGTTTTCTCTCTATCCTTCTCGCACACTAGTGCCATCCTTGTCTAACACCTCTGTTGATATTCTGTGTTCCTATTAAAAAGTGGTAGTTCGCGTCACCGAACACGAGATGGCGTTAGTCTCGCCCGCAATTTTTTTCTGTCCTTGTCTTACTCATTACTCTAGAGATATCCTTATCTACTGTTATTAATTTCCTTATCTCTCTTTAATATTGCTATCTCGTCATCCCTATTGTATTTAACTGATGCTCATAAAAAATTCTTAATTGCTTTAACATTACTAATAATGTAGAAAGGAAAATATAGTTTCTTGCTTACTTTCAAGTACTTTAGTTATAGAATAAATAGTGCTACTTGCTAAATAACAATTTAGATGGTTGTTTATAACAATTGGAAGTTTTAAATATAGTTATTCTACGTTTTAACAAAATAAAACAGCTTAATATATTAATTTAACATTGAATTAATCATACCGCATTCGGTAGATTAGTCAGAAATTGTTTGTAACTTTTATTAAAAATTAGAGATCAAGGAAAGAATTCCACCATCAGGAAAAATGAAGAAATGCAATTATTTATGAAAACATCAATTGTTTATTGTAAGATAACTGAATTAATCTCTTGATGTTAATTTGATCATAGCCCGACGAAATAACCGGAAAATAGGCAGTCAGGCCACCCTCATTACTCTTCGGTCCTTACACTGTCGCTTGAGGGGAAGTTGCGGTGTAGGTAAATGGTTTAGATAAGTGGTTTTCAATCAGCTGTCGATAACGTAGCACGTTGAGAGAAGGACAGCAAACTAAAGATTATTTAGTTACTTAGAGATAGCCTCCTACCTATTTTGGCGTGTAAAACGAACATTTAACTTTAATTGTTATTATAATGGAAACATCAGGAAATGTATTAAGATCGTTTAAGATTTATAAAAGTGAAAAGTAAACATTTTTTTTGTAGTTCCTGAATAATAAAAATAGTTTTCTGTGTCTTAAAAAATTGTCACACTTCTTAATTATATGTGGTCTCTACAAAAGTAACAATTGTAACATAGTACATCAGGATGATTCCAGACAGAGTAAAAAATTTCACACCTAAAACACGTACAATCAGGTATAGCTTGTCGACGCTTAGAAAATCAATCGAGACAAGATGATCTTTGCACAATTCCTTTATTGAAAGTCTTTTGTCATAGTTTTGGTAACAGTGATGCGGGGGAAAAAAACGTTCTGTTAGCGAATTGTTCGAAAAGTATCGATAAAGTCGCGCGGATATCCGGCTGCGCGTCATTCGTATAATATCAATAAAACCATTAACTGCTGAAAATCACCGCTTTATTAACAACATTATCGTAAGCATTATAAATACGCTTCCATATAGTTTTCATTCTGATTGGTTCCGATATCGTACAGAATCGTCTCTTGTATTGGAACATATTTGGCAGTATTATTTGCGAGAGAAAATGATCTTCACTATGAAATCTATCGATTAACATTAGAGAGCGACATTATCGTTCGTGCGCTCTTGGAGATCTCGGTATCGTCGGTACCGGCAATACCGACGGCGTAACCGAATGGCAGTTGCGTGTTATCAATGTTCTCCTCGTAGGGATCGCAGCGATAGCCTTCGTAACTCGGGAAGAAGTGTGTATCCGTTGTCGCGCGAAACAACAGAAACAAAAAGAAAGAAAGAAGTTTCACCGAGGATTCCGTTAACTGTAAAGTCATCCATCGACGAATACGAAAAATCTCACTTGGAGTTCTCGTTTTTACGGAACGAAGAAGAGTGTGTAACGAATGTTGTGCGTCGATTTCCTCGGTTTTTTTGATTGCTTGCCACATGTGTCAGTCTTGTCCTGTCGATTCATTTCGCCGGTCTCCCTCTCTCTCTCTCTCTCTCCCTCTCCGCCGCTGTTTTACTCTTCTTCACGTGCTCGTGACTCGCGTTATACGCGACGAGTGTGTGTACATCAATAGAAAATAGAAATAGCAAAATCTTCAGTTGTTCGAACTGGGCTTGAACGTGGTGTACTGCGGCGGCTTCTCGATCTTGCAATGGGGCTTCAGAGTCGCTAAACGATCTGGTTTGAGAAACAGCTGCTCCCCCTGCACAATGTTTATCTTAAGGATCTTAAGAGGGCTACGTATTTCTGTGTCGCGTTCTAAAGCCACGCGGGTGTTATGTAACCGTAAGAAGAAGAAGCGCGGCAAATTTGAAATGAAAGTCATACTCTCTACGTGTATAAAGTATACTACGTGGATTATTTACGTGGCAATTGGGAATTGGTAATTACTATAGAGAAGAGAACACAGGTGCGATTTTTGTGCAAGTGTTCGCATACACGTGATAAAAGAAACAGGGCCGTTTTATTCCTCGAATTAACCGGCTGATTGTTCTCCACGTTATCCGCGCGCGCGTTTATCGATGTCTGTTCATTACGTGTGCATCGATATTGACAATGCCGCCGAAATTACGCGTTTTATTACGTAAACACGTCCCTGATGAGTTCGATATATAGCGTTGCGTAATCAGCAACTGGAAATTCTCTTTTCAACCGAAACTAGACGAAGATTGTACCGTATAATTTCTATCGAATATTTCTCTCTCTCTCTCTCTCTCTCTTTTTTCTTTTCTCCTTCTCGAACACGTCGATCCTTTTATTCGAAAGCTTTCATCGCGATTTTCACCGCGTCTAATCAGTTTCGAATATCCGCGAATGCAAAATAAATATACGCGCGTGCACCGTTGTTATTATCGACATAAATGCAAATATCGGCGCAGTAAACGGCTAGAACAAATATTTACACTGGTTCGTTTAATCGAAAGTCTATAAAGTATCGAAATTATCGTTCAATTTTTATATACATATTTCTCTCGTTTAATCTACGTTGAAAAATTTTCTCCTTTTCATTCCATAAAACGGTCCTGAGTTCGTTCCAAAGAAAAAAAAAAAAAAAACAGAAATCTTCCTTTCCAAACGAGCTATTGGGGTAACTAATGCAAACAGTGCTCGGAACTGAACGTGAAATATCTTTCCATATCGGTTCCACCACAAAATTCCAAAAATCATGCTCGCAAAAAACCATTTCTTTTTTTTCTCTTTTTTTTTCAAAAAACAGGACAGGTATTACAGGGATCTGAGGAACAAAACGGACAAGCACACGCAATCTGTATGATCATTTTTTAATCACAACATCATACACGAAAGAGAGAAAAGTGTGTGTGTGTGTGTGTAGCTCGATGTCGAGTTAGTCGTACAGCCTTCTCTTTTCACTTGCTCGATTACAGGTACGACTGAGGTGTTTCTTTTTCTTTGTTTTCTCTCTCACCGACGTCCATTTAATTCGATCGTTACAATAACTCCTGCGTTGACACGATATCTGACCGGAAAGGATGGGAGGATAGAAGAGAAGATTTTCGCGACTGTGTCTGGACGATTTGGTGGAGAGTAAATGCACCACGCAGATCTCGTGCGCGCGAAACTCACGAAACGCTCGTTTCGACGGTGGAATGATCGTTCCTCGGGAGCGATCAGATCACGTTTACGATTCGGTAACGAGCGTGATTCGAGCGAACGTATTTATGTATGTACGTGATACAGGATGAAACTTAACGTTCTCTCGTTTGAGGCCGGATCGAGACCGTCTTGAACAATCGTTACGTTCGATTAATAATTAGCGGTAACGCGTGTTATCGCGTTATCGGAATCGTCCGGTGATTCGCGTAATCGCCTATATACGCCTCGATTATCCGAACGAGCCGGATCTTTATAACCGGCTGTTACAACGCTGTCTGATTATTATGGCAACGATAGATTCTCTGTGCCGGCAACGAGATTTAACGGCAACTACGTTGATAGTGAGAAAGCCTCGTTAGAATTTAGTTAGGGTTGCATGACTTTTGTGGGGAAGATGTTGAACGAGTAATATTTACGTTATTTTGTAATGTATAGGAATGTGATATTTGCTATTGGTGTAAAAGAAAATAATTAAACATTAATTGGTTAATTAAATAAATAAACGTATTTATTGCGGTCCTGTGGCGAGTCAGAGTCGACAGGAATTTTCGCCTTCAGATATCGTGCGATGATAAATTAAAAATTATTTACGACAACGAACTAGGTTTTTCTGCAGTGATGTTTCAGCGAAATTTGGTATTTCGTGGTTAATATCGCGGTGAAATATTGAAACGAAGGGAAACTGCGAACGAAATTAACTTATTTTTGCCTTTGTTTCATCTCGTTTCTGTTATGTTATTCTTCTTCCTTAACCCTTTCGTTACTAGTGACGCCTATAGGCGTTTCGAAGCCTTTTGCTGCACTTCCACCTTAATTTAATACTTCATTTTGTCCTTCACGCACTTGTGTAAGAGTATGGTTGAGTGAAGGTAGGGACTCGGGCCGGTTTATGACCCGCAGACCTCTCGGTCTGCGGAGGAACCCGGTCCCAACGCTTGACTCCACCACGCGCTAAGGGCTGGGTCAGGAAGGACCCAGCCACGTGCTCGCGCGACGCGGTCCTTGCCGGGTAGAAACCCCCAACTTGCGCCAGGGTTTCCCGAAGGCAGAAGAGCATATAAGGACGCGTTAGGAGCACTGCGGGCAGAAATATAAGAATATAAGAATTGTGAGAATTGTAAGGATTGCAGGAAAGTAAATTGAGCCGCGTAGTCAACGACGAAATAAATATGAAACCCCTTACACTTGCATCTTAATGTAAGAAATGCGAGATTCCGGCGGCGAAGTGGACTTTGTCACCCAGGAAGAGGAAGCGCGTGGGTACCTGAGGGTGCCATAAACTAAGCCCTTTCCCCGGAAGTCGAACGAGGGGGCTCCAACGGGATACGACGCGGAGAGGACACTCTGGGAATAGCCGTCGAGCGAGACGGACACCGGAGCACTTAGCACTCGCTTAGAACTATAGTTTAATACATTTTTGGTTAATACCCTATCCTGTGTTAAATTCATTTAAGTTGTGCTTACATTAATTTGATCAACCGAATTTTAAAACGTTAAAAAATTACGCGTCAAAATCTGCCGTAGCGAAAGGGTTAATCCTCAACTGTTTTTCTAAAAAGAAATAACGTAAATATTACCAATTTGCAACTTCCTCCCTTAACCTCTTCAGGGGCCAAAAGTTTGGAATCACCGAGCATTGCAATTTCCAGAAAAAAGTCAGCGACTTTGAGAATTTTTTATCATTCGAATCAATCGATACGAGATTGTGGCGGCCCGTGCAGTGCGAACGTCGCCACATTGTGTACACGACTCAGACGGCGAAACGCACGCAACAGACGTGTCATTCGTCGGCGTCGATGTCGTGGCGGACCGATAACGATGGCTGCCCTCGGAAAGCGGAGGGGCACTTGGGATCCGTTCCGAGGGCAGCCAGGGTCCCGACCGACGACGCGAAGGCACGAGACATTTCACCACGTTTTCGCAATAAAGAATTTCAAGCGTGACCACGCGTATATTTATTCCCCCGTCGCCCACCATGTAGAATTGAGATAAACTTGAAATCTATAAAAAATTAGCAGCAGATTTAATATCGATGAAACAGTGGGGAGGTGATTCGAAACTTTTGCCCGGTAGTGTATGTGTACCTTTAAATTTTCCGAAAATTCCAATGTTTGCTATAGAGAAAATATGCAAAACAATCTCGAAAAATCTCCCGAGGAAGGTAGTTTAATGGTTATCGATTTAACACGAGTATACATAAAAATTTAGATCAATATTTTCTAACTTTTAAAAAATTGTCCCTAAAGAGGTTAAAACGCAACGCAAAATAAATTCTAAGATGTACGAAGACTTTTCTGTTTAAACGTATATCCTCACAACCGTGTGTGTGTGTGTGTATGTGTATATATATCGTTAGATTGAATTCTAAACCACGTTACCATGTTCAGCTAACCACAAGTCCGTCGATAAAATGTCTCTGTAAAATTTCACTTCTATTTTCAAACCGTTTATAAACAAACAAACGAATAAATAATCATATATAAAGTTTCCAAGTCTTTCCATCGATACCTCGATACATGTGATTAAGCCAGCGATATTCAGCCGATGGTAATACTTACTGAATGT
>NW_017100190.1:1175423-1185685 GCF_001263275.1 Habropoda laboriosa | reverse complement strand
AGGAGTCAGTCTTTCGTTTTGAAAACGCCACGCTGTGGGAAACGCGCGCGTGGGAATACCGGAAACGGTCCTGTTTGGATGCAAAGTGCGGAGCGAAAGCAAAGAGATGCAAGCCAAGAGGACCAAAAATCCTCTTCTTTTTTTCTTTTTTTCCTCTCTCGATACAGTCACATTCTCTCACTCTCTCTCTCGACGATGAATTTTCGGTCGAAAGTAACGGAGTCATCCTCTCTATGATACTTGATTTACCTGCCATACATCTCTACACAGGATGTTCCGTGAAACTGGGTCAGATTTATATCGTCAAAGTGATTCGTGGCTCGAGTAAAATTCGATTAGAAATCCTTTCCCCTCCTTTTTTGTAGCCAGTATGTTACACTTTTTTTCTTTTCTCTCTCTCTGCCAGCCGAAGGTAATTTCGAAGATTTCACCTGGACCCTGTTACACCGAACACTAAAACACTGTGTGTGTGTGTGTATGCAGAAGATGTCGAGGAATGAATCCATTCGATCGTTTACCGTTAATTAACGAGGAAAGGGTAAACAGCGGGAAGGTTGGAAGATGGTAATCGCGTTCTAGGGAGAAGTGGCTGCATCCTCTACTTACGTACACGTATACCTAAATGAAATTACCTACAAGGTGGGCAACGGTAATTGGGAAAGGGACACCGGAGCAGCTAGATGCGACCAAATGCATGCGTAATGCACCCTACCGACCGCATAAATCACTCAAATGACTATCTCGATCAGGGCAGGGGTTAGAGCTTGCTGGTCAATACTTGTGCAACTTGCTATATTGTCATCGTGTCGTGTGTGTGTGTGATTTAAACGCTATAAATTCCAGGGGGGAGACGTACTTCTTCAACAAAGTCTGTGTTTCTGTGCGTATATATACATGTGACGATGAAATTTCCCTCGAAAGCGTTGCAAAGTGTCGTCTCGTGCATAGCAATGCGGTATGTACATTCTTATCGTTTCGAATAGGGGCAGGGATTTTTATAGAGGAGGACGTTCTTTCGTTCAATTTTCATCGCGTGAAAATTGACCATTCGTCCGTGTTTCGAGCTCGTTCTAGCGCTCTTTTGGAACGCGTGCTTCGTTCTACGCTTTCTCGTGTTCACGGCGAAAGTGCGACACGCACGCGAGGCTGGGAGGAAGAGGGATACAAACGACGGAGGGAATCTCTTGCAAAACGGTTCCTCTCTAAATATCTGAAAGGCGTTAACGGATGCTAAACTCTTGAAACTCTTTGTGAATCAGGATCAACGATAAAACACACCGGCGTCTTTGATTTCTTCCGGAAGTTTCTGAAACTCTCGAAGGGGTGAAAAAGGATCGTGCCGCCGCGTGTAATCTCTATCGAACGCGAACGATACGGGGAAACGGGTAAGCAAGTGGAACGGAGCCGCGAATTCAATCCTCCTGTGCGGCCGTTCTGCTCTCGAATGCCGTTTCTCGAGCTTTCAGGCGGGAGTTCTAATGAAAAGAGGGAAAGAAGGTAAAAAGAAAGAAGGGAATTTCACCCTTAACGCGTATCCTTTGCTAGGCCAAACACGTCATAGAAATCCAAAGGGAACTCCTTCGTCGTCCTTTTTCCGAAATTTCCCGAGAAAAATCACGCGTACGGGAGATTAAAGGGAAACTCTGACTAGGTGCCGGTGGAGAAAATTAAAATGCCCCGCTCGGGGGATCGGAGCTTATACTTAGTTGTACTTAGCGTACCGCCCGAAAAATACGAAACAAGCGTGAACCGGGGGTAAAGAAGAGTTGTGCTGTATCGTTTCGTGCATTCGCGCTTAACTATGTACCGAGAGGTTTCGAGATCCGAGGAAGGTGGGCTGGAAAAAGAGGGGAAGAGGTTTTAAAACAATTGTGCGGGACGTCGCTTAGCGATGTCGTCGCATTTTAAGTACTTTCGCTGGAATAGTTCTCCATTCTTTTCCCGTCTCTGTCTAACAACTTATCTGACCTGAATCGTGTACTGTGGTCCATGGGGTTGGCCGTGGTGATGATGATGCCTCTGATAGTGTTGCTGTTGGTGCGGTGGATCGTGTTGATAACACTCTTGCTGATATTGCTGCGACGGTACAGGCTTCAGGACGTGATTCGGTCTTTTCTCAGACGCGTACTGCTGGCTACCGCGTTCCATCGTGTCCACCGCTAAACGTGGATCCTCTATCATCGTGTTCGACGCCTTTGTACTGAAAACAGACCGCGAATTCTCCGTTTTCGTTCATTTCCCACGACGTACAAATTCCTCCCGACCTAATTCCGAACATTTCCACCAATTATACGAATCGACTCTTGTTCAGATCGATGTTTTTATTAGGATCGCCGAGTGGAAAAGGAATTAGCATCGAGTCCGCGATACGAGCAATTAAAGCGGAACAGAGAGCCGCGTCGAATAATTCATTAGCGCGTACGTGGTTCGTGCCTCTGTATGTGTACACATGCATATGTCCCCCCTTGAAAAGAGTTCCCTCGGTTTTCCATGTAAATTGCTTCGACGTTTATTCGTGCAAATCACCGGGGGACGCAATATCGCATGCTTACCAATGCACTTGCTGCAGCGCGGGCACCGTATTTCTGGCCACGCAGCATCTATCCGAGCGTAGGAAACAAACGAATCCCATTACCAGCACCGAGAGCACCGTAAACCCAGCGACAGCGCCGATAACGAGTGGAATCTGTAACAAATACGCGTCAGGGAGGAGGGAAAAAAAAGCTTTTTACCGGCGACGCGGCAAGCATTCTACCGGTGTATCGTATGCCCGGAATATTTATGCTTCCGGACATTTTAATTAAATACCACCGGTCCCCTCCCTTGCCCCGCCCCCCCCTCTTCCTTCGATTATTTCATTGGGCCGCTAGTTTTACAGAGAAGATAAGGGGGTACGATGGAGTTGCCCTCGGTTTTTGCCGAGGAACGTCGTGTTATAGTTACCTGGCCGGGTTCGTCGACTCGAAGCATCAAGGTACGACGATCGCTACCACGATCGTTCTCCACGATTACATGGTACACTCTCTGATCCTCCTTGACCGTGCTAGTCAGTTCTAAAACAGCTATATAACAATCCTCCAGAGCTAACGGCTCGAGATCCAACGCCCGATACCGCGATTCCAGGACCTCACCTGCGAACGTTTTGCCACGCTCGTTAGATCCGACTACGATCGTATTTCCGGGCAATTGGAAACGTTCTATCGTTGCTTATTCGAAATAAACTACACAAATCTACGGAGAAAAACGGAAGAAATAACTTGTAACCGGGAGAAACGTAAATAAGAAAGAAGAGAAGGAAAGAAAGATGTTAAAATCGTGTAAGCAGACTACCCTTCCGTGTAAGCCGCGAAGAAAACTCGTGGATGGAGGTCTGAAGATAAGGCGGTCATCGGAGAGGATCGAAACACGTTCGTCGATCGTTGAAAAGGGGGATGAATAGCGGGAAGGATCGAAGGGTCGTCGCGGAAGTTCGAGCCTGGAATGCTTGTAAGAGGGCGCGGGAGAGAAGGCGGGTAATTAAAGGGGAGGCTCGCGGGCAAAGGGATGCTCGAATTAATTAATCGCGAGTGTACCACTTTTACGGTAATAAGGAGTGCCAATTAGTGAGAAGAGACGTACGTAAAAAAAACTGAAAGGGCAAACCAAAGACTCGAATACTTTTGGCGGTAGAGCTAGGAGAAGCAGTCTAACCGGCGTGGAGTCTGGTGCTGCCCCATTCCCAGGCCACCAGCCGGGGCTTCGGGTTGGAGCACAGTCTGATCTCTAATTTCGCCGGGCTCCCCTCGGTAGTAGCCACCACTAACTTCTCCGCGAACGCCGGCTTCACCACCTACGACACACGTTTCACCGTTCTTTCAACCGTTTCTTATCCGTCCCTGTCTTATCTGCCCTCCTCTTTTGGGACACTTTAACCTCGTGGCTCTGTCGAGGTATAGTCGGTGGAAGCGAATTATGGAATTATTTTCCATATGGAAGCTAATTCCACAAGGACGCGGCTTACACTCGAAAGTCTGAACAGTGAGAACTGTGTGATTTAAATCTCTGATAGAGCATATCCAGAAAGCAGGGAAGGTAAGAAACCCGAAACCTCATTCAGGGCTGCATAAAGTATGCCTAAGCTTTGATTCAGTCCCGATAGAGAAACGAAGAATGCTCAATTGCTACGGTTTTAACTCCTCAAATTTATCAATTTTAGTTTTCTTAATTATTTTTTAGGTGTTTCCCATTATTTATAATGCTGTAACTCGCGTTTTTTCCGTAATAGAAAGGTTAACGCAATATGAAAAATGAAAAAATTGGAGTTAATTTACGATCTCGCTGTATTTCTTCCACCGACTATACCACGAATCCTTCGTCGAACGCGCTGTGTGCGCGTCTAGCTGAGACTACGAATCGGTGACACTGGTTGAAGAACGTATTTGTACAATATATCGCATAAAAGAATGAAACAGTTGACTTCATTTGTCTTTCGAAACAATTTTCACCGAGAACGAAACGTTCGACGCGTCTCTTTCAACGGAAAAGACTAGGCGTTACATCGGTTGCTCGCGCGAAACGTTGACAACGCTTCTTTCCACTCCTTTTTTCCCCGGGATCAGCGTTTTTCCTCAACATTTTTAAACTAACATTTCCGCGAACCGGCAAAATATTTCGCGTCAATTCCGTGGAATATCCAGGGACCACAAGTGGTGCTCGGGATCATGGATCGCGGAGAATGTAGCGTCGAATGAAAACAGTGTAGCTGTTTCAAATGTGCGGTGTTTCAAATCAACCGACGAGTGTGCCGTGAAAATGACGTTTTATTTCTATCCGTGCATGTACACCTAAGCGTGTATATATATATATTTGTTGTTTTACCATTTTTCTCTGTACACGATAAATATGAATTTCTCATTTCATATTTAAATACACAGGCCTGCCGACGTGGAAAGGGGTGTGTATTCAGTGGTAGGCGATTGTCTGTTCGCGACGCGTAAAAGCCGGTTAGCTTCACGCGTGTTTCTCTCAACGTTCCGCCTGTCGACGGATTAAACTTTAACTCTACTCCATTTGCGTTCCGTTCGATTTAAGCTGGAACAGGATTTTTCCGGCTAATTGTCCAATGATCGGACAATATTCCAGGTCGTTCCGTTATTCGGCAACACCGTTCTCGCGGACAGAGTGTACAGTATAGGGGAGAGAAGAGGGCGAAAAGGTAATTTGATTTTTCTGTAGTAACATTTGTGTATGTGTGTGTGTGTGCGTCTTACCCTGGGCGCACCGATCACTTGCAGAGATACAGGGTCGCTTTTAACTTCCCGGACGTTCCCGTTGATCTTGTTCGAGGCGAGACATATGTATTGACCCTGTTGCTCGTACGTCACGTTCGTCAGGATCAATCGATACCCGGTACCACATTCCAATGGCATCCGGCCATCGGTGAAGATCTGCGCCCACCTGGTATCAGGAGGGTGAAAAAGCCATCGTCGCGTTTCATTTCGATAGATTCTCTCGATGTTCGTAACATGTTGCCGGCTACACTCTGCATGCAATCGCTATTGTCGTTCTAGTGGTTAGTGGGCTAGTGAGCATTGGGACACCTGTTATATTCGCGTGGAAAGTATTGCACGATTGAAATTGCACAAAGTTAGCGTCGTATCTTAGGAAAAATATGTACGTGTACTCGTGATACTTGGAGAGTCTAAAGTGAATAATCTTCTTTTCAGGATCGTAGTAATTTTCCAATGACTTTTGTGTGCTAAATAATTTCATACTAAACTTGCAACAACCACGAGGCTTGATTCACGTTGAATAATCAGATTTCAGTAAAATTCAGTAGACTTCGTTAGATTCCATTATGCCTCACATTCGGTAATTGTCCCAATACTCGCAGAATTGATTGTACAGTGCTTATCGCGAGTAGATATTCGCGAAAAAATTAAGAAACACGATAAATTCACCCTCTGAGATAGAACGCGTACTCCAGAAATTATTCGGGGTGGATAAATGACGCGGATCTCCCTGTATAGGTGAAAAGAACGATCTAAAGATGTGCGATTTCATACACGCTCCCATGCGAACTATCCAACTAATAAATCATTCTCTACAAAAAAAAAAAAAAAAATCAATTCGAACGGATCTTGCAAGCAGCTGACGAATGGGTCACCTGTATTCAGCCGGTGGCATGGCGTCGGCAGTGCACTCGAACGAGGTTCCGGAATAGAGCAACGCCGTAGTCAGCCTATCTGGCCCGACCGAGCTGATCGTCGGCGGATCTACATGAAAACCAGACACGATCCTCCGCTATCGATTGTGCTCGTGAATATCGGGAATAAACGTTCCACGACCCATGCAAATCACGTTCACGCGAATTAACTGCTGACACGCCCGATCAGCGAAAAGATCATCCCCCCTCCCCGTTTAACAGATCCTTTTTATCTATTTTTTTCTCTCTTTCTTTCCTCCCTCCTCCCGCCTATTAATCCTCAATTAGAGTCGCGAAACCCTAACACAAAAGCTTGAACTGTCGTAAACGCTTTGAAAGCCAACAACTATTTAGCTACTTTGATCCGGTAAACGTTTCGAAACTATTCACTGAGAGAACTTGAGAGCACACGGTACACCGCTTATCGATAATTCTCCACTCTCTCTGGCTCGATCATTTCGCGGCGTAACCGAGTGGCAGAGAAAACTTTGATGTTATTTTTATCAAATAAGCCTATTGAAAATACACGTCTATTTTTAACCGGACAGAGAGAGACACGGAGATAGAGAGAGAGAGAGAGAAAGTTTATTGGCCGTTTAGTAGACCGTCTCGGGCGTGAAAGGGTTAATCGCGGATATTTTCAGGACGATCGGCCGTAGTGGAAACCAGGCCAGAGAGAGAGAAAAAGAGACACTTACAGTTGACGGACACTTGAACGGACACGGGGCTGCTTTCACCCTCGGTGTTCGCTGCCTCGCAAATATAGACTGCCGCGTGATTTCTATAGATCGGCGAGAACAGCAGAGTCTCGCCTATTCCTGCCACCTCTGTCACACCGAGGCTCTTCGTTCTCCTCCAGAGGATAGAAGCTGGCGGATTTGCGTCGGCTAGACATCGAATCTCCAGCTGATCTCGACCCTCTTCCAGTTGCCCGGTAGGAACACCGACAAGTCTCGTTTCGGGCGCGTCTGAAACATTTATAGACATTCTACGTGTACCGTGTAGCTTATAGAATCTTCACCTCTGCGCCCACCTTTTTCTCTGTCCTGCGAAACTTATTCGCAGCACGATGTGCGTTTCGATCATAGAAATGTCAACGTCAAAGATCCCATCCACAAAATTATTCCTATTTCCTTTCTCTCCTTCGAGCGTAGCTCGCATCTCGACGCAGATTCTTTCCACTTGTTCCGTTACATTCGTTCGGAATAAGCACGATTTTAATTATACTTTCGCTGGGCACCTGGACACCGGTCTAAGGCGAAGGAATTAATTTTCGCCACAGAGAGAAAAAAAAGAAAAAGAAATTCTCGTCGGGTTGGAACGCGGTTCGACAAACGAGAGAGAGAGAGAGAGAGAGAGAGAGAGAGTTAGAGAGCAGTAGTAGGAGGATTTAATCGAAATCACGGGACGAGAATTGTTATCAGAGTTTTAATCATAGCGCGCCGGTTCGCGGACGAACTGCGGAAAAATAAACAGCGGTTTGCGACGAGCGTAAATGCAGCCGCCGAGTAGCAAGTTTTCAGATTCAATCCTTCGTTAATGAGCGCGTAATTAAAAGTGCATACGTGATGGGATCATGTCGTTTGAAAAGGGGAAAGAGGGAGAGGGAGAGAGAGAGAGGCGCGTTCCTGTGGGAACAGATCGATTACGTTCTCGCGTTCGATCCGGAACAAAGACATTTTTCTCTCGGTGGAACCCGGAAGGGTGAAAAAAGCAACCTCGATAATGGAATGGAAAAACAATGGCACGCGTACACGCGACGTGCAACGGGTAGACGCGAGCAACGATTGCGTCCGTAGAAGCCGCGAAATAATGAATCAAAGTTGGACCCGGCGCGCACACAGGTTGACACACCGTAGTTTCGTTATTCCTTGTCAGAAATAATTAGTTAGCCGTGGCTCGTGAAAAATTCAATTACACCTGCGCGCAGTTAATCCTGCGGCCGTTTTCCCAACGGGAGTAACAGAGAGATCGGAACTGCGCCGGCTGATTCCGGTCTCCGGTTGGTTAATCGATGTGTGCGTCGCTCTGGCTACCCTGGAAAAATTCTGCCGCTCTATTCTTTCCCCTTTTCTCTCCTCTCTTTATCTTCCTTTCTTCTCTCCGCGATCGCGATTAATTAATAGACGTATTCAGATCGATCGATTAAGCTACGCCGTTTTCCAGCTGAAACCTTTGACCGTGCGTTTAAAAAGTGACCAAGTCTCCCCTTTCAACGTTCTCGCCACTTGCTACAACGCTACTACGATTAACCGTACATTTTACACGCATTCGTTAGATATTCTCCTACAACCGTTCACAAACCCTACGCACGTTTAACTCTGACAGATCGGTTTCACCGTGAAACTCGGTCGGCAGACGCGACGCGGCACTGTTAAGGGGTTAATCGAGCGTTCGCGTTAAAAAATCGCCGGGGCAAGTTTATGGGAGTAAAATAATGCCGGTGAAGAGTTGGCGGTGGCCGGGGATGGATTTACCTCTGGAAATCGTTCCGACAAACGCGCGGAACCCATCAAGC
Organism: Habropoda laboriosa; assembly: GCF_001263275.1. Classification (NCBI taxonomy): domain Eukaryota; kingdom Metazoa; phylum Arthropoda; class Insecta; order Hymenoptera; family Apidae; genus Habropoda; species Habropoda laboriosa. The sequence goes on along the minus strand of NW_017100190.1, from coordinate 1,176,983 downwards.
AACGCCAGGCTCGGCTGGTCCCTGTATTTGATTAACGTGCATCGAATTGACGCACGGGTAACGTTGTATTTTTCGGGGAAACCAATTACGCGGCTGAAGGGTCGATCGAAGGCCCAGGCGAAAAGTTCCCGCGTAAAAGTCCTCTCTCGCGTTGCTCGCTTTTCAACCTTCTCTCCTCCTACACTCCCTTCGCCGGTGGTTTTCACCTCGACAAAGCTTTCGATTCGAGCCTCTCCGGATGTGGAAAACAATTTACCGCGTTAATACGCAATTACTCCCTTCCTCTCCACCACCCACCTCCGCTAACGCCCGCTCGACCAACCCTCGCGTTCGCCACCCCCTCCGGAGCTCTTCCCGTTCATTTAAACCAATGAAACTGCGACTCGTCCACCGAGAAACATCACAAATAACGGTTAATTAATGTTGGAGTTCAGATCCAAATTGTATTAATTAATAATTTCAGCCCCGACCTATTTCCCGAGGGCCAAAAATAACAAGCTCGTATTCAGACTTGGAAATACGATTACGCAACTCGCAAAGAGGAAGCGGCTAATCTGGAAGCGGAAACGTCGCCCCGTTCAAACTCCTCGCCTCTTCACCCCGTTTGCTCCCGTTCGGTTCGCGTCCCTCACCCTAGAACCACCTGAACGCGAGAACCGTAACTCGATTGTACGATTAAAGGCTGTCGCCTATTTAACAGTGCAGCACATGAACGTACCACGTCAGGCTAACATCGACGTATTATGCAAAGGCTATCGCCTACTTAACAGCGCGGCGGCACCATTAGAATAGCAAATGTATCGTGGAAGTGGGCGCGCGACAGACTTAATTGTTTCTCTCGTCGTTCGATTCTGACGAATGGAACGGCTGCCAGACGATTCTGCGGTGGTTCTTTGTGAAAAGTATCACGTTGTGCATGGCTTTGTAATTTGTGTGGCAACTGGACTCTCGGTTTTAGTGATAAAACGAGAATTTTGGGTGTCAACGCGTTTCATTTTAATCGCTGCACAAAGGAAAGAACAGATTTAGCGAGGATCAGATGGTTCTTTGTGGAAAATTTCACGTTGTGCGGGGCTTTTGCGACGTGTGCGGCAACTGGACTGGAGGTTTCGCTGGTAAAATGAGATTTTTGAGTATTAACGGGGTTTCATTTTAAGTGAAAGAAAAGTGTGACGATTTCGGGGGATGCGAGCTCGTTCAGAATAGCAAAAGTGAAATGAAACTTTGACTGTCTATATTTTAGAATCTTAAAAACCCTTCTTACCTTGCAAATCTCTCTCTTTGTACTCAAAGAATCGACCAAACCTTCGACGCGAAATAATTTGTCACAGAGTAGTCCTTGAAACTATTATAGAACGAAGTGTTTCGGGTGTTAAAGCAGAAAGGCCCCTAGGAAGAGGTGAAAGATGAAAAAGCCGATGCTCCCGAATCGAATCCTCGTTGGTATAGGCAGGAAGGGTAGAGAAAAGGAGTGGGATAGAGTGCAGGTAGCTTGCGCAGCTGTTCATTTCACGTAACAATGATTTCGAAATACGCGCGAACGAATACTCGCTGACCCAT
>NW_017100190.1:1171552-1175397 GCF_001263275.1 Habropoda laboriosa | reverse complement strand
TTCTCTCTCTTCTCGCTTCCTCCTTTCCACCGCCCACACTCCCTCCGCCTCCTCTTTCCCCTCTATTACCCTTTTTACCCTACCTGTCGCGCGTTTTATAGGATAGCAGGGAAACGGTGCGCGCGACTCTGTACCCCTCCTGCGTGTGTACCGAACCGGTCACCCCTATTTGTGTGGTCTCACAGCGTGTTTCTCCGCGGGAAAACCTCCGCAGCTGTTTCGATCGACGGAGGTATTCCGCTTTTGTTTCTGTTTCACCCGTTTCACCCGCACTCTATTTCCCTACCGCGTTTCCTCCACATCGCTGCACGCAAACGCGAACGTTAGCCGTGTGATTGGCATCTTCGAAACCGGTGGTTCGTCACTGTCGCTTGTTACCTTTTTTCCCTCTCTCTCTCTCTCTCTCTTTCCACTCTCTTTTGACTCGTCACACTGTCCATCGTTTGACGTGTGCCACTCAAGAATCGAACGATCCACCGTCCCTTTATAAACCGGCAAAATATACCCGCCTCTACTCCTTCCTTCCTACGTCGCTTTTTCCTCCGTAGTTGCTTCGCCGCTGTTCCTATTTCCTCCGGAGGAATAATAATCGGATTCCCCTGCGGTGGCTAGCGTAGTACAGAGGTTATCAGCGGAGTCATCTCTGAATAGAATTCCTTAGGTATACGGTCAATCTCGATTCGGCGGACGGGTTACGTTCCTTCCGAATCGAGGAGAGAATTGTTTGGAGAGAAGGGAGAAGCGCTGCTCGATCGCCAGAACCGTAATAACCGTCGAACAAGCTGGGTTGATCGCTCCGGGGATGTTTAATTAATATAGCTGACACGATGGTGAAACGTTTCAACGTGTGTTTCACCGTGATTTCCAGCGAATTCGATTATCGACGTGAACACAGAGAGAGAGAGAGAGAGAGAGAAAGAAAAGCGGGCGGGAAAAGGGATCGATACGGGGGCAAATAAAAAAAGAACATTTTGTATTCAAGCTGGCCACGCGGCCAGAGCCTCTACAACGTTATTACCGCGCATCCCGTTTTTGAAGTTTACCCAAGACTGCACCGCATGCAGGGAGGGAAAACAGGGACTGTACCCCCCACACGTCAGCTGTACATTCGAAAACTACGTGCCCGGTGCATAAATCGCGTCAGCCTCTCTCCTGGAGTTTTCAATAAATTCTGCAGCCTCGGTATTCGTTTTCGAACAATGCTTCATGAATATTCGATCAGCATCGGTGCCAGTAAATTACGAGCAAACGAGCGTAACGTTGATCGAAACAAATTCATTATTGTACGAAGGGGGTTAGGACGTAGGGGAGGGGGAACGATAAATTCGCACGAAGAACACAGAGTGTGTGTACCTCTACCTGTACCGTACGATATACGCGGAGAAAATTTTCCAAACGAGCATTTTCATTCGGCAACATTCTCGTGTATTTTTTCCTACTTTTCTGCCAGCAAGAGAGAACGGCGGTTAGGATAAATAGAAGGAACCTATCGCGAAGGCTCTTCAGCGCTCGCAAATTGACCAGTGTACACCACGCGGTATACTGCGAAACGGGTATTGTGGAGAGATAGAGGATCTTTGATGTTTGTTGTTTACATTTACCTTGTTATTTTATCGGTTCACCGGTAAATATATACCCGTTGGCATATTTAAATATTTGCCAGTATGTCGGTGTTTCTTTGCTTATACCGGGAACCACGTACAGAGAGTGGCTCGAACCCAGACGATACGCCGGATAAAGGTTAATTAACGAATTCACGCGCGATGACTTAATTAGAGACGGCAGACTGTGAGGGCAGGGGGAGGGAGGGAGGCGGTGGGGTAGGCTGAAAAAAATGTTCTCCGAGGGATTGAAACGGAATTTTCCGTGTGTTTCCCGACACACAAAAGATGCAAAACGATAAAAGTGCATATATGTATAGGTATGTACGAGCCTCTTCGTCCTCCTCCTCGCTCTTCCCTCCACCCCTTTGTTTCAACTCTTTCCACTCAATTCCCACTTCTCCACGATCCGCCGTTCAGCGTCTTCTATAAAAACAGGAACGTTTGAAGTTTACCGAAAGAACGAGTTGCAGGAATATGGTTGAGCGAATAGCCAGTGGACTTTCGCGTCAGCTGGAAACTGTGTCCACTGTGCATAAATTCGTTCTATCCATTCACCACTCCCGTTCGTTTTTGTCAAAGACACAACTTTACGAACAAACTCCGTTACAACCGCCTTCTTCGCCCCGAGTGAAACGGCTAATTTGACCAGCGTGACGATCGAACCATAATCTCTCTTTCTCTCCGTAAACAATCGTGTCTCCTCTCTCAATTATCTGTATGAAAATTTCAAACGCAAATTGGTCTCTGCACAAAAGAAATACAGCGGACGAGAGAGAAAGAGAACTGTCACTCCCTTTTCTATACCTTTTCATCATTTTTAAAGCGATTTCTCAGGCAGAATAATTTCCTTTCGTCCTATTTTTCCCCCGTGAAAAAAACAGGGGCTTGCCGAAAATTCGGACGAAAGAACCGGGTGTCCAAAACACGAGCAAACGAACGTCCGTTCCATTTGTACCGGGCCGCTGAAAAGTGCATCAACAGAGTGCAAGCCGTCGTTGCGGCAAAGTAAACGGCGGTGGCGGCGGGACGAAAGGGGTGAGAGAGAGAGAGAGAGAGAGAGAGGAATGCTTCGAAATTCCCGTGTGGGGTTTCGATTGACGCAGAATATATATGCACTTTGAGGTGAACCTTTCAATTTGCCTCGAAAAGTCCCAGCCGGCTAATGCGCCTAATCAATATACGAGACCAACCACCACCCGCCCCCTGTCACTATTTCCACCCTTCGTAATACTTGTAAACCGCGTCTCGCGCGTCTTGAGGAGCGTTGCTCCCGTAGGAATCGCGAAGACTCGATTTCACCGGGAACGAATTACTCCGCATGGTTGGAAGGGCCAGAGATGGTTTGGATCCCAGAGGTGGTAGCGATTAATAGAAGAAAAATTTCGATTCCGTCTACGAGAGTGAAACGACACGCGTGATCGATCCGAAATCCGATTACCGGGGACAGTTCGTCGCGGTTAAATTACAGCTTGGATATTGAGAAAGGGTTCGAAGCTCCGTGTGACGATCGATCTTTTCCTCTCCTCCTGAGAATTCGTTGTTAAGAGTAGGTTCAGACCAGGTTCACGATGCGATTGTCATTCTTTGCTATTTTGGAGATTAAGTTTCGAAGATTTCGACGATTGGAGGTCCTAATTTCATTGGCGGTCTTCGAGCTTTCGAAAACGAGGGAAACGATCAAAGAGCGAAACTGGAAACGCGCTACATTCGCTATAATAGAGGTTAAAGAAATAGGTGAGAATTAAGGATGGAGTTTTTTTTTAAATATATGGAGACGATATACTTCAGAGTCTAAAATCTAGACGCGATAACCGCGTCCGATGTTATTCCGCGCTCGACACCTCGGTTATTAATACCTCCTTGATTCTACGACTGTCGCTCCCACGGGGAGTGGTATTTTTCTGTGGGCAGGAAAAGGGGTGTCGGAGGCGTCGTTTCGACCGGGCAAATCGATTCGCCGGCCATCAGTCATTGTTGTTCGCGGCGGTGTTTCGTAAAAAGCGATTCAAAATTGTCGGACGATGCAGCGGAGCTTGCATTGTCGATAAGGTCGAAAAGCAGGATGTCAGGACGCGGCGTTTTGAGGGAGATTGATGAGGGTTCCGCGGTTACCACCAGCCCTGTGTACCGAGTTAAATTGCTGCCCCCGGTGGGGCTTGCTTCGCCAGGGGTTGAGGTCAGCGCTCTGCACACGCAGCTTTCCTGTTGGCCTGTCGTTAACACCGATTTATTTGTTGCTCG
>NW_017100190.1:1159288-1171526 GCF_001263275.1 Habropoda laboriosa | reverse complement strand
TCCGAGTGATCTTGCGTCCGCAGCGAACGTCGTAACAGAATGCTTGTTGCAAATGGCACTCCGTTACTCGCTGTAAATGGGTGTGCTCTTCTAAGATTTAGAAAAAAGAGAAAGAAAGAGAAATCCTTTTTCAACCTGCACTTAAACGTCACGAGCGACTGGCAAATCAAATATACGCTAAAAGCAGCAAACCAGTGCTGATTAAAACGTTCAACAGACGCTTACACCGAGCGTGTTTCGTGTGAGTAGAAAAATGTTTCGCGACGACTGAAAGGAAGCGTCTTTTCTCTTTTATTTCGTCCTTTACCCGGGAACGAAAGCTCCGCTGCGATTTTAATCTCACTCTTCTCCGCCGCCTTTACTTCCCCGGCAATCCGAACAAAATTCGCCGATGAACTACTCGTGCAACCGCGTTTCGAAGTCTCGTTCGATGCGTCGAAATTACTCTCCGTAGGTCCTTCGTAGCATCGTGATTTTCCTTTCGCGTCGAAGGAAAATTGTTACCAACGTCGGCGATCTCGTTAAAAAAATTCGTAATCACCGTAGGAAAAGTTGGTTGGAGAGACTGCGGATAACTCTGATTATTCTTAAATATTAATCTCGATCGGGTAATCCGTATTAGGAGGTGGAACGGTGGAGATGAAGCGGCGGTGGGAACGACTTTATAACAAGGGGACGCTTTACGGTAAACCTAAATCCCGTTTATGCCGAAGTACTTAAGCCACGTATCGGTGTAACTCGATATCGTTTGTTAAACTAGCCCGAGGAATTAATTTCCCTCGATCTTAATCCGCTGCCAGCAGAGACAAGCTGTTCTCTCCCTAACTCTATATAGGCGTCGCATTAAAATACCGCGTTAACCATAGAATAATATTTGTTTTCAATATCGGCTGTAGACACGAGCTGAAACTATTACGTTCCACTGACAAAAACCACCTGAAATTCTCTGTGAAAGTTACGTACGCCAACTTCGACGAATGAAAACGTCTGTATGAAAATAGACGACAAAGAACAAAGGTACAGGTAGAAAAAGGTGAAAAATAGTACTTACATCTAACGTCGAATCTCACTTCCGTGTTCGAAGACATGGTAGGATTGTCGTAGGCAGGATGAATGGCGACGCACCGAATCGGCTGCCCGTAGCGCGACCTCTCAGCCATAATCTCGCAGATGCTGTAGGTCGCCCAAGTTCGAGGATTATCAATCTCCGTGGAGTTTACCTGCGGCCTTAGAGTCCTCACCTCGGTCTCGCCCACGTACCTGTGCACATTGCCCCCGAAAAATTTACAATTCCAATAGCCGTTCTGTAAGAAATCTGCGCGGAAGTGAAATCCCACGGACACCGACCCCTCCTTTCATCGCCGCGCGATCTTCTTCGACTCTTGCACCACCCTTTTCCTTCTCACTCTCTCTCTCTCTCTCTCTCTTTCTCTCCGACACTCTCGTCTTTCCTCGTGCCTCTCGTTTCGTTGCGAAACCAAAGATTGGAGCGGGTAATCACCCCAAGTTTGCCTCTCCACTTTGGAATCTCGGACTGTCTCGAGTTCTGAAGCTCCGGAGATTTCGTCGCTGCTCTCTCTGTGTGTGTGTGTGTGTCTCACGAGGAAAATAGCGATTTTCCGGTGTTAGAGAGAAGGATCGATGAACCCCGAGCTATAATTTTTCGTTTCGCGAGGCAATTTAGCTACGTTCACGTTAGAGTGACTGGGTCTACTTAACGTGGATTTTTTATCGCTCTGATAACAGGCGACGTACGACGCGACGCGGTTGCTCGGGTTATTGTAATGTTATAAATAACCGCGGGAACACCCGTCGATACGAAACGCGCGGCTTGTTTGTTCCGGTCATGCATAGAAAGCGAAGAGGAGAAATTTCTCGGGTGAAATTGAACGTTGTGTACGTGCAATGTATAATAGGAAACTGGCAGATTTGCGAGAATAATCAATTCTTTCGGATAGAGAGAGATTGTTTTTCATCCTACGCTGCTTCATTCCCAGGTTTCATCTCTTTTAACCGCTGGATACATCATTCTTCTTTTCTCTTATGTGAAAGCATTTTAATACTCTCTCGCTTTTATACGGAGAACGGTATTTCTGCTTTATAAATTACCGCTTTTTCTACAAACGCGACTATAGGATTATGCCCGTGGAGCTTAGTGTTCGATTGATTTTCACAAAGTCGTGTCCCGTTCGAGAGAGAAAAAAGTGCAACGATCTATCTCGTTATTTCGTTTGATTTCACGACAACGAGTGAATTAGAAGCTCCCGGAAGGAGCATGAATCACGACTCCTGGACTTACACTTGGCGTGGTTTCCCCTAGCGTGCCTGTAAACACGATTCTGCGAGGAACCAGACAGTTCTGACGTCGTAAATCCAGACCTGACATCGATCCAATCGTTTATGCGTATCACAGGCTACGCAGCCATGTGGCCGTGTCAATTAGGCTAATTCCCACAGAGAGAGAGAGAGAGCGAGTGAGTGAGAGGGAAGGAAGAGGAGCACGCGAGACACACGACTCGCCTAAAGTTTCTCACGAATGGCGAAACTTTCCGTGTTTCTCTAGGCCTGTCTTGATTCGCCTATAAATTAATCAACGTTTCTCGCGTAGCTCATCGTCTTCCATTGAACCGTATACTCCGGCGTTGCGTTTCATCGCAGGCTTTCTGTTATTTCACTGCCTCCGGGGTGCAAGCAAATCCTGGTAGCTCCTTAACTTCGTCTGGATACCCGGTCGGAATGGATCATGATTATTCATGGACAGCCCGACCATCGGCAAGATCCACAGGGTGCATTACGGGTCGGGATGTTCGCGCGGGGAAAACTAACTGGCTCCTCGACAAATGAGACTATGCATGTATTGGCGAGCCTTGATGGAGCTGGGCTCTTTCGAAATAATAGCTCCTCGCCCCGCGTTTCTTTCCGCCTGTTCACAAAGTGATCTCGAGTCCAGACTGGAGAATTTCAATTGAACAATTGGATTCAATCTCTCCTTCTCCTATACCTTTTCTCTTTTTCCCTACCGTAATCGACGTGACGAAGAAACGCGGTAAAGTTGTAAATTAAAGCGTCGATCATTTTACGAGCTTCAAAGGCGAGAGTTAAACGAAGTTAAAGTACATATTAAATTGTTGCGATTCACCGTGATTTTAGATCTCTATCTCTACAGATCCTCCGTCGATCCTACACTTGAGAAATGACAGTTCGATATGGAACAAGAGTAACGCTGAAATGTTTTTCTTCGCCGAGAGAATTGAATGTAAAAGTTCGATTCAATCTCCTATGTATTCTCGGTGACTCGGTTTATTTTAGATTGCAACTCTGATCATTCAGCCGACTCGCAGCACGCCCGGGTACCGTTCGATCCAACTCGGAGCAATTACAGCGGTAATCGTTCGATTACCGAGGAACCCCCGTCGTTCTCTATACCAGGCGGGCGAGGAAAGACACAGTTGGAATTAAGTTTGTCGAAAGTCCAGGACGAAATCGAGTCACTGTCGGCGCTGGCTAATCGAATCAACCCCGAAAAGGAGTGGCGCTTCCCTCGGCGATGATTGAGCGAGAGGCGGCGCAATCTAAAAGCATTGAAATCGGCTTCCTTGAAAACCAACGCCATTAAACCAGAAGGGATCCTTGGCGGACGCGAGGCTACAACCGCTGCTCCGTTTCAATTTCCCGCTTGAACCTTTCGCCATCTCTCTTTCATCTCGCTCGACTTCCGCGGCCCTTCGAAACTTTCGCGCCAAGATCGCCGCTGAAATTACGGTAAACACTAGCAGCTTCGAATCTACGATCTAGACGAATCTCGTCCTTCTCGTCTTGAAACTTCGATCAGATTAGATCGATGGAATTAGGGCAGATTCGAAGCAGCCAGGAAAGAACGATACGGAAGGGGTCGGTGGACGATAAATAGTACGGAATCTACGGTGCAACAATTACGAACCATTTAATTAGAGGCGAAGGATTCCCATACCGCGCTCTGCAAGTGAGCGTAGCGATCTCACCTGCTCGGGCTGTCACGTTGCTGCCGGGTAGAATTAGACGATCCGCGTACTCTATCTGCGGTCGCTGAGGGCTGACTGGAATGAGAAAATTAGCGGAGGATAATTTGGCCGTCGCGCGGCTGGGTAACTCGAGACACGCGGATCCACTCGCTTCCCCGGACGTCACATGTTCCTCGTTATCGTTACGATTAAACGTTTCCTTCGTTGATTACCTTTGTCAGATTTCTCGATTAACTACCGTCGTTTTCTCCTGTACGATTATAGACACTTTAATCCACTGTAGCTCTCTTTATTATACGATAAACGTGCTCTTCGTAGACGTCTTACTCGAGAGAATATCGAAGCTTGATCGCGACAATTATCGCGGAAAAACACGGTTGAATAAAGTTGAATACGGTTCTATCGAGAAACGATCGGTATTACAGTGTTCCACGGTTTTTCGCGTCCGCCCAATTGCGCAGTTTCACGTTGGATTTTACGCGACGATAGAGGTGTATTGGTCGCGGTGCCTGGTCCCCAGACGAATGGCGCGTTAATTTCGCTACAATGGGAATAATGCCGATGAAAAGCGACGAGAGTAGATTTGACGGGTAAACCGGTTTTCACGACAGACTGGTGCACGTGCCACGAATAGGAATTGTCATCGCGCTAATGGATATCTTATTAGCCCGTGTGAAGCTCGTTTATAGTACGTTGATTAGCGATTGTCGCTTTCCATTCTCTGTTCTATCGGGCTATTGTTTTAAGTTCAAGGTTCACCTCTGACGACCAGCCTGGCTGGCTCGGATGCCAACGCGTCCTGCGTGGTGAAATCGCTGGCTGTCACCTGGCATTGCCATAGCCCGTCGTCGAATTCCAACGTGGCGGTTCTCACCCATAGAGAACAGTCTCCTATGTCTGGCCTTCCTACCCACTCGTACTTCTTCAGGTGCATGCCTATCGGCTGAAACAGAGAAGATTCGTTTTGAAATTTCGAGTGCCGGGATCTAAGAAAAATTTCGAATATTTTTCGCGATTCGGAAATCATTTGGTAAATGGAGAAGAGGGTAGCAGGCAGCAACAGATTTCGCAGACAATGGCCGCTGCGTATGTCAGCGTTTTGCTCGATCGTTTAATCGACGAACGAAGGGACGCCGATCGTTCCTCGTTACCGGAATCCTCTCTAGCTTCTCCCACAAGCTTTCATCTACCTCGCCCATCCTCCTGGCGCAACCGTTCTACGACGAGCCTCGGCGCGTTTCCTCCGAAATGAATCATCGGCTTCGAGGCTCTTCTCTTCTTTCGCGTAGATTAATTCGCTGCCGGGTAGGAAAGTGCGGCCTTAGCAAGTTTCGCAGTCATAATGTGGTCGTAATTCAAGGATCGATTCTCCGGGCCGGAGGGGTGCCCGTATAATCTATCAGCTCGTTTTACCGCCTCGACTCCCCCCCAATTTTAACAGGCCCGTTCTCATCCTCGTTACTCTTTCGGTTGATGGCTTATCCAGGCCACAGTTACGCTTCCTTGTACATTATCTGTGTACCACGTGAAACTGGATCACGCGGTCCAATCCTCTCTTCTCTCTCTCTCTCTCTCTCTCTCTCTCTCTCTCTCTCTCCCCGCTTGTACACCGCAGAAAAATCTCGTCGTTCGTCATTTAAGGCCATTAGCCGGTTAACGAGTTTTCGTAATCCCTGGCCGACCAACCCCCCACCATGGAAATCCTTCTTGAGTTAACGCCAGCTTGCTGCTACCCCACAGGGAATTGCAATCTTTTTAGTACCGTTTCACTCTGGATGCTGTAAGTAATTTTTCGCGATGTCGTTTATATTCCTTCTTTTTCCCCACTTTTGATACGAACGCTTTCGAAACACACGTCGACGATCGCGATGGTTGATAACCGTTTCGTTCGTTTTCGAGTTGAACGGGGAAACTTGTGGATTAATTACCTGGTTTCCATTGAAGAACGTATATGCGTTAGATGGTGGAACAGTTGAAATCGTCGACACGTGTACTCTAGGAGAAACGAGGGGCTTTCTCTCTTTTTTTCGTGCTTTTTTAGCCACATCCAGGATTGCGTCCCGCGACTATATTAGTAATGAATACGACGCAGTTTCCCGTGGGGTGGAGAACGCGCAGTTTATCATTCAACGGCAGACACAATAATACAATGGGAAATCCTCTCGCGATGATTATTTGTGCGCGTAGATGAAGGCGGCGGCGGCAGCAGCGGTGATGGTGGCGGTACTCGCCCCCAGGACAAGAAGAATAATGAGTTGCCAGCGCGTTGACGGTTACCGTTTCGCGAGACGAAGCGACGCGTACGCAATTACACGGATATTAGCGTCTTACCCGCTCGCGTGTTCGTCTTCCGTGCGATTTTTCAACCTGTCCCCCTGACAGATACACGAAAAATCCATTTCCGCGCAAATTAATTCAACACCTCGGATACTTTCGATTTCAAAAAGAACCATATACAAGTTCTCTCTTACTGCGACATCTGTACTTCCTAAAATTTTCTACCCCACAAAACGTCTCGACAATAATTCCCGGCACTCTTAAAGCATGCACTCCCAAGTAATAGAACCGAAGCAGTCCGGAGGATTGGTAAACACGCGACGATCCCCGCGACAAGAGGAAACACAGCCGTCGCAACAGGCGAGCCAACTCGACCGTCTTCGTGTCGTGTCGCGAAACGGCTAGAAAGAGGGGAAAAAAAGGAAGAAGAAGGAGTAGGAAGAGGAGGATCAGAGGGCAAGTCAGCGTCACCGGCGTCATTCATTTAAAGAATTAAAATCCGCGCGCTTGGCGGGAGGAGTGTACGAGCAGCGTTCACTTACTTAACGCGGAAGGGCCCTTATTCCCTTTTCTTCTTTCACGTCGGTTCACGGCCTCTGTCTTCGTTCCACCTTTTCCTAGCTTCCTCCGTGGGCTCTGTGTTCTCCGGAGAGGCCGCGACCAGCAATCAGCGTAATGCACCCGCAGACACGCCCCGCCAACTCTCCCCCTCACGGCCTTGCCTCTCCATCCACACAATCGCGCGCCTACCCTACATCCACGTGCACCACCTACACACACACACACACGCGCGCGCGTTCCTCTAGACACGTGCGCGTTCCCGTACACGTACGAATCCGCACGGCGGAGGAGCAAACGGCCAGGGTACATACCCTCTGGGCCAAAGGCCCTGATAACACGAGAGAGCGAGAGCTTGAGTAATGCAGACGCAATGGCAATCTCTTCGAGAGCAACGAAATAGATCGCAGGACGTGGATCGATGCCGCGCGCCAACCCTGCTTTCGCCTCTCTCTTCCTCTCAAACACTGGAGCCTCCACTTCCTTTTCTCAAACTACCACCCCTACACCTTACCCATCATCTACCATCGCGCCCACGATACTTCTCGCTCTTCCATCTATTCGTTCTTCTTGTTCTCGGACTCTCTCGCCCTATCTGCAGTCCCGAGGAACTCCTTTCGCCCGGTGAAAAAGTTGTTAACTTCGAGATTCATTTGAGGAGGGGGGAACGGCGAGTCTTTCGCGGCGCGGCTTGAACGAGTGTAAAAGGCGCAGCAGAGGGTGCATCCCCTCTGAGAGGGGAAATTCGAAGAGAAAGAGGCTAGGAAGAAAACTGTTCTGGTAATCCGGTGAAGGCGATTCCGTACACCTATTTCGCTAAAGTGATTTCGTGCCTTCGAAGGTTTCGACGTTTCCTCGGGAATCGCGCTAGCGCGATTGCTCTTTCCAGCGTGACGCCGAAAAGAGAGAGAGGAGAGACAGAGGGTGGAAAAGTGCATCTCGTAAAGCTCGAGCGCGTGTCCCGTTTCGTTTCTAATTCCAGCATTACGTACCACGTCGCTTCTTCCGAACGGGAAATCCTTTTTCGAACCGTCGTAAGCCGAACGATCACGACTCCGGGGGAAGTTGCATCGAGCGGACTGCACTTGGCGCAGTCGTAACTTCAGAGTCTCTCGGTGAATATAAATTTTTCTATTTTACCTACAGCGAGGAAAATTCTTCCTGAAATTAATTACAAGCTTGAGGAAATTTCTCTTCTTTTTCCACGTAGCGGAAGGTGAATCAAGGGAACGTCTAGCCAATTTCGCCTCTAGCGCGATAGTCGCCACGACGCCGTCTCGATAGGGTCTTTCTCTCTCTCTCTCTCGAGTCCGCAGAAGCGAAGGAAGCGCGAACAATACGAGACTCGGTTGCGAGGAACGCGAATGAATGAGAACGAAGGGGTTCCGCGGCATGGAAAGGCACCCACGGGAAAGGGCTGCTGCTCCCGTCGTAAACAAGAGTAGCTCGGATCTCTCGAGGAAATTATCCCGCTCGTTATTCACATCTTTCATAAATATTCACTTTCGGAGGAAGGACGGAGGAAGAAGGAACAGAGAGAGAGAGGAAGTAAGGAGAGATCGCGAACAGCATAAATCTCGCGGCTTCGGGAGGCGATCTCGTTTCAGGATCAACTACTGCGGAAAGGGTTGCAACGGTAATACGATATCCTGGCCACCGAAACGCGTTCTTAACAGGTTCTCAGGCGAAGGAAACGCCTTTCTTCAACTCTATTTTACATCGTACCTCTGGAAATCTTGTCTTTCTAGTCGAACCTAGGATTTATGTTCCCGACGAAAACTGAATTTAGTCCTTTGAATACAGCGCAACAAGTTCTTACTCGTTCCGAGACGCGCAACTGAATCGTTGGATAACTGCTTTGCGTTCAAATTGAACTACTCTTTCGGAATACTTTTATCCAGATTTTTTCCAACGGAGAAAAAGATACTTTTCACTTAACTTCACCGTCTCTCAAAGAGTTAAAGCCTCTGATTCCAGAGACGAGTGCTTCATCGATCGATTGTATCCCCATACAGACACGTTTTTCATCCCCGGCTACTTGTTGAAGATTGAATTTCATTACCCCGATCGACCTGTCCGCCAACTTACCACCAGTCCTTCAGATTATTCCCACTTTCATCGGGAAATGATTAAAGAGAAACAGCGGAATTTACATATTTACCCTGCGGATATCTCCGGAACCGGGGATAAACTTATTTACATGCGCCACAGACCCGTGCCACTCCCTCGTTCAACCTAACTTACAATTGAAACTCGCGGCTTATCCAGTGCAAACGTAGATTAGAGCTTATACACATGTTCAATATTTGCATCGTCTTCTCCAGATGCTCGGCGGAAAATTCGCAACCTTAAATAACAGGAATCCGATATGTATTCTCGAGGTTCTCCAAAGATCATCCTATCCATCATCGTATCCATTAAACATATCCCATCAGAGTAATGGAAACGTCGCGAAACTACATCCCGTCGACTTACTTCCAAAGGGAAGGCAGTCAGGTTCCCTGTAACCGTGGAAATATCAACGTCGCCGTGGACAAACGTTGAGAAAATGTCCCCACTTCGAACCCACGACGAGAGAATGAACAGTCGTCACGCGAAACAAGTGGATAAAATTATTTTCCCTTCTTTTCCCGTCTATTTTCCCTTCCGATGGATTCGCGCGTGGTTCTCCGCCCAGATGTAAATATAATCGACAAACTGTCCGAAGCTCGCCAATCGAAAAATTGTACTCCCGCGTTCTCGCTCCGTCTCTGTTTAATTAATTCATCCCACTCGAATTCCCGGGAGAGAAAAGGTTACGAGTCGGCCCGGGGGAAGAAAAAATTCTTGCACCGAGGTGCAGCAGGCGGGAATATAGGTCGGCGCGTACAGCTCACGAACCGATATTTCACGTCGAATACTCGGCGATTCGTGCGGGTGAAAAATAGCGGTCCGTGATGGTGAATAAATCTTAACGACGCCACTGTCTCGCGGAAAATATCTAGGCCTGTCCCTGAAGACGCATCAGTCGATAATGAAGATGGATTCGCGGATGATCCGAGAGGGGGGTTCGAGATGCGTTTGCTTCCGGAGAGGTTGGTATTTAGAGGACGGTAAATCGCTCGCAGCTGCCCTAGCCATCGATCCGCGATTGCTCCTTTTAGAGAGGAGTCGAAAGGCTTCGTTGAAGTAGAAGGAACGAGTAGCAGAAGAGATGAAATGGAAAAGTTGCGAAGTTTCACGGGGTGCGGAGAGTGTTTCTGAACTGTTGGTAAAATAAGGAAGAGAAACGTCTTGATAGATGTAGGCAGGCGAAACAATCGTTTATAGGCTACTCGGTGTTTCGAGTTATCTTTGGAACGTATAAGGTACCTACGATGAATTTGCAATCGCTGTGTGTTGCAAGCTCAACAATTTTTTGTCATTCAAATATTGACTGTTGATCTTCGCAACGTCAATTTCAAATCTATAAAGAATTGGACAACGTTTGTGATTTAACCCTTTGCGGTCCTATGTCGAGTCAGACTCGACGCAAGAATTTTCGCGTTCAGATATCACGACAAGTTATAATTTATAAATGATAATAAACCATTCTTTACTAATGTTACGTTGAAATATTGAAACAAAGGGAAACTACATGGTATTGTCCGAGAGTGACCAAATGAGTGGTGACAAACTGGACTATTTGGACCGCAAAGGGTTAAATGGAAATAAATACTCTTTGTACTAAGAGATTCTCGACTGACTCGTTATTCTCAGGATCTAACGATTTTTTAACGACCACTTACGTCGTCCCAATACTTCTGACCAGGAGTGTACGTATACAGCGGAGAAGTATCCAGTAGAGACGACGCGACGTCGCCACTTCATCGACCAAAACCTCCCCACTTGATCGTTTTTGGCTAATTACGCGAATTAATTATACATTCAGAGGCGCGTGAGAGGTCTACGGAGACAAACGTGCTCAGAGAGTCTTTGTATCGAAATAACGAGGCCGCGAAAGGGGAAAGAAGCGGAGCGGCCGGTTTTCACGATACCTCGAGGGGTAAACAAAGAGAGGGAGAGAAAGTGGACGGATAAGTGGCGGTCGAGTGGTCGCCGGTTGCTTTGGAAATTTATCATTTAATCTTCCCACGCGGTGTTCGCGGCATTGTGGCCTACGGTCGGTCGCGTCGTCGCCCGCGGCTAAATGCGTTTCAAGAGACCTCACCTCTCTCTCTTACTCCACGTGTGTATCCATATAGTATACACAGCTCTACGCGTGCATTTATTCCGCGTTCTGACAGGAGTAGAGAGAGGGTGGAAACGTAGCGACGGTGGTGGTGGTGTTGGCCGCGTACCAACACAGACAGCCTAGACGGCTATATAAAAGCGGTGCGTGCATTAATTTGCATATTAATTCGCCGGGGTAATCCGCTTTAATGACATCTGGATTAGGGGAAATGTCGCCAGAAGATACTCATACCCCTCGCTTCGATGTACTGTGGCTGTTTCAAGAATATCTCTCTGGTACCTATATAAATAGGTTTTCATAATCATTTTCCGTTATATTAGAGCCGGCTTCACCGAGCTCGGTTTATGCGCCGCGGCTTTTCATTATACGCGCGATTTCTCCGCTCTACGTTCAAATCGATCGGTTCCCCCTATCCAACGGCTCCCGGTGTACGGCCGGTTTTGCGGGCGCGGTCAAGCGTCGCCGATTTTCGAGCATTAATTTGAATATTAATCCTCGCCATTAAATCCGGGTTAATGACATCAAGAGCGGAGAAAACACTGATGTAATGTACATACAAGCGCACGCGCGCTTTTCTCTGAACAACGATGTTTCAGCGTAGATTCGACAATGGTAATGTAAAAGAGAAACGTTTCTTCTCTGGAAAGTTTGACTCGATCATCTCGCATAGTGGAAAATGAAGTTAGCGTTTGTGGAACGCGTGGAAATTAGTGAAACACGCCGCAAAGAGCACGCGTCAACAAGGGTGAGTAGGCTGCAAACGTTTGTCCTTAAAAGATCTGATAAACCCCATGATAAAAAAGTGTCCAAGATCTCTTGAAACATACATATGTCGTATCGTTAAAGTACAATTTCAGAGTAACAACTTTCTCGTTCAGAATCCAACAGCGCATTCTTCAGAGATCAAAAAGTTTCCACCTTTGTTACGGTAAAAAGAATCCCCTTTGACACCGTTACCCTTAAACCCGTTTCATCTCTCTTTAATCGTACACGTCCCTTAACCCCGTATCCGATAAAAAAGGTGTATTAACGCGTCTTTACCTCCTTAATTACTGGCAGACGAAGGGTAGAGAAGGAAAAGAAAACCGTGGGGAGACTCCGTCAAAGGGAGCCCTTTTCAATCCAAGAAATGACATTTTCCGCTTTTCCGAGTGTTCGTCCGTTTGCCAGAAAGCCAGACGATTCTTCT
>NW_017100190.1:1138314-1159199 GCF_001263275.1 Habropoda laboriosa | reverse complement strand
AATTTCTCCGTTGTTCTACTTAATTATGCGCGTTCACGGCTCTACAGTACGAAACGACTGGCAAAACGAGTTCCTCGGCACGTCGATTGTTCGTTTCTCTCGCTTTTTGGCCACAATGTTCGCCGTTTCTTCGTGCAACGACGTACCCTACACGCGCGTGCACACACACGCGCGGAGGAGAAAAAAGCAGGAGAAGAAACGCGTGGAAAATACGCGTGAGCAGGAAAGAAGGGAATTGCATTAAAGTTCTCCTCGGGGGGGAGAAAGCATGGTCAAAAGATTCGCCAGCTCGCGTCTAGAGAGCACGCGGATGCGTCTCCGTCCTTTTTCCACTCTGCAAACCATCCCTACGTCCTTTTCTCACACGGTTGCCTCGCGCTTCTTGCACGAACGCGGCCGCCGGCTTTTCACCCTTGCTCACTGAGTTTTTTCAGTCGAGGCGTTGTAACGACTTCAATTTAGAAGTACGTTCGCTGCATACCCGCCGACAACCATCCCCTATATATCTCTCCCTCTACGTTTCTCCGAAACTCCCACCCCTCTCGACACCAGGCGACAGCGAAGCAACTTTTTCGCCGTGCATAAGCAATGTTCGCGTCCAACTCGCCTTACGATGTCTCGTTCTCGACGGGCGGAGAGGGTGCGGAAACGCGAGGAAAGTCGAGAGAGAGAGAGGGGAGACCGGTGGACACGAGTCCGGAAGAAAGAAAGTGGCGTAAGAAACGCGGCGGAAACGAGCCTGAACACGCCGCGTTTAGCTTCACAATTGCCGTAATAAAATCGTCTGGCGTTAAATCTTCCAAGAGACGTCCTCCCGTCTTTTTCTTACCACCGGAACGCGTTAACGCGTTTGTTTATTCCGGAACTTACGGCGGGCAAAAATTTATCGCGTTCAACGGGTGAAAGAGACAGAGAGTGGAGAGCGAAAGAAAGAGAGATAGGGAGAGGATGGAGGGTGCGGAGAAGTGAACTGGGAGGGAAGGAAAGATTAGGGGGCGGTTACACCGTGCCCCTTTCGAATTTCAGAGCGACGAGTATTCTCCTCGTGACCTAGCTTCCACAGGAAAGCGTAATTTGCCGGCGCGAACCGGCTGAAAAATTGCGGCTCTTGACCCGGCCGACAATACCGCGGGGTGAGAAAAACCTGGCCCCGTGGAACTGTAGCAGATTTATATTTTAATTCGGTGACGCCCGTTTCTTTTGTCGCTCGACAATTTTTACAGGCTGCATGCAACACGTGTACGACCAGCTCCTTTTTCCAACCCCTTTCATGTTACCTCTCAACCTCCCTCTCAGTCGAGTATCGTGCAAACGTTTAAAATAAATTGAACGATAAATTGGCAAGTCCTACTCGTCGTTTGAAAAAGTTAATTAACACCGAGAGCGGGGATTGACCGTGGTCGATAATGATGTCAGCAACGGTCGTCAAAGGGGAGGCAGGAGGGTCACATGCGACGAAAGCAGAGCTCCGTCTGTGAATCGACGCCTCTCGATAATTTCACGATAACAGGTTCGGAAATACGGGAAAATCGAGCGCTTCGAAATAAGTATCGTGGCAGCTCCGAGCTTTGACGCGAGGCACTGCCTAGCTCTACCGATTGTCCGCCACCGGCGGTTCTTTCGTTGTTCACAGCGCGCCAGAGGACCGTCGAGAGCTTAATTACAAGGAAAAGACGATTACGCGGAAAGAGGCTGAGTAAAAAAGAAAAGTGGGATAATCGAAGGAAGGGAGAGGGGTCTAGGTTGCGCTGCGAAGCAGTTGCATGGAGGAATAAAATGTTTCTTCGGGATTAACGATAACGAGGATAATGAAGGCGAGTGCCAGACTGGCGATTATTGTTCCACGTTGAACATCTTCCAGTCTCCTGGAACCTCTTCTTCGTCATCGGTTCGCGAGATGTTCCTTTCTGTCATGGACCTTCGAGACGAGACGGTTTCTTCTATAAATCTCCCCGTGAGAATTATAATTCTACATAAGTATCAGAATTACCGAATGAGTAACGAAGCTGAACTTTATAAACCTGCTGTTTTAAATGAAGTTAATTTCTATAATACGGTGATTTAACCAATTAAATTGCCAAAGTAGCCTGAGAGACTACACGTCAGTGACAAAGCCTTAAAGACAAATACCCGTGGTTAAGGGCTAAACCATGCAAGAATTTCTGCGCAAACACAAGGGTGTCCTAATACTTATGAACAGCAGTGCACGAGGAAGCTGTATAACGTCGGATGTTCCTCCTTTAAACGTCACATCCATCGCTGGCAACACCGATTTCTCATCTAAATTCACGCAGAGTGCGTTGCAGTTATGAAATTGCACACGGTCAACTGTGCGCGCCTCCGCGCAGCAATGTCGCAGAGGAACGTCGAGTTCCAGTGACCACAGGAGGACGCCACAAAAGACCGTGCAAATCTGTTTCGAGGAAATTACACCCTTTGTTAAACACCATTCCTCTGTGTAAGCTCTCTGTCTCTGTTTCCCCTCTATCTCTCTTTCTTTCTTTGCCCTTTTTCATCCCCTTTGCAGAAGGCAGAAACTTGGCGCGAACTCTCGAACCGGTCAATCAGCCGCCTTTCTTCGTCCGCCTTTCCTATCGTGCCGAGTTCCATAGAGCTTCCGTGCTCTTCAGCCAGTCTCATCTTCAATCAAATACCAGACGGATAAATATACACTCGCCCAGCTTCGATGTACGTGGCTCGCATAGGTAGGAAAAGTTACGCGTCTCTATCACGTACTACATTCGATCCTGGGGTGCGCATACATTAGGCGTTTCTACACATACGCGTTATTCAATGAATGTTTCAAGCTTATGATTGGGTCTCGGATGGAAGCGAAGAGCCAGTGTTTGAGATTCAAATGTGGAAATAGCACGTCTGACCGTGATAAACTATAATTCAGTATTATACTGGCAACCAAATGCACCATTCGTTTGAAACGAAAAATGGCCTCTCGTTGCGTCCTCGTCACTTTTAGACTACACACCTCTGTAGGAAACCGACGGATAAAAATTGTGAGGGACCCAAACGGGAATCGAACTCGGGGCCTTCGGTTTAGCAAGCCGAAGCTTCGCGCACTACGCCAATTACTCCCTCTCTACTTTCCCTGTTCGGTTTCCTATTTGGGTTCGGAGGCCCCGATACTACACTTCACTTCTACTACAAATTTCACTGCCGACTCGCGAAGAAACACAGGAAACCTCTGTCACGCAGAATTCCTCGAGAATAATTCTCAACAATGCCAATGGTCTTTCGACGTTTTCTTTTTCGAATGCAAAAGCTGCTGTCTCGTGTTCTCGAGGAAAGTCTGCCACGGGGAGTGGAAGGAGCCAGTGGTTCGTGAACGACGGTGTTTAGCCAAGAAAAAGTCGGGACTCTTCGGGGAGCATGATCTAGGAAAAGGTCGTTCGAGCGTGATTCTCCGGACGCGCGCAATTTTCTTTTCAAATTCGTTGGATCCGTTTCAAGAATTCTCCGGCTGCCAGGCCGTAGTGGTAACAACTGGCTGGCTCCTCGTGGGACTTTAAGTAGGTAATTGTAAGTAAATGAGGTGGGTCCGCGCGCGCAGGCTTACGTAGAGAGAAGCCTGCAGCAGCACCCTGAGATTTTCCACGCAGAAGAAGAAAAAGAAAAAAAAAGAAGAACATATAGGCGTGTCTGTGAAAGGGTGGCTTGGATTTAATTAAAACAATTTTTTTTAAACGGACAGCCTCCGTTCGCCGAGAGGCTGAATGCAAGCATTAACCCCGGAGACTTTCTTTAACCCGTAGACACATTCAGCCGGCAATTTATGCGACAACGTACGCGCGAGGTTATGTACCCCGCGAGAAGTACGGCGAGTGAATGAACAGATTTGTTACAAAATTAGATTAATTACCGTGTGCCGCGTAAAAAGTCACGATTACGATAATCGTTGAAACAAGAATACTCCGCAACACCATTTCACACATATACAGGGACAGTGTAAAAAGGGAAAATTTTTAACCGTCCGTCGGTATAGCCGCTGGCAATGGGGCATAATGAAAATAACATTTCCGTTTTGACTTTCAATTTTCGTAACAGCGACGGGGGAGAGGGAGCGAGGTTCGGCCAGGCTGAGCCTCGTTCGAAATGGATTTACACGAATGGCAATATGGACGTCGAGGCGGTTTATCGAGCTATTCCTATCTGGTGGATTTGTTAATTTAAAAGGTAATATCCGTGCGCGCGCATGAAATAGTACGATTCCCAGGTTACGACCAATAATCTACGATGG
The DNA here is from genome assembly GCF_001263275.1 of Habropoda laboriosa. Taxonomy (NCBI): domain Eukaryota; kingdom Metazoa; phylum Arthropoda; class Insecta; order Hymenoptera; family Apidae; genus Habropoda; species Habropoda laboriosa. Next base: position 1,154,947 of record NW_017100190.1, on the reverse strand, counting down.
TATCCACTCGACCGTATTGCCGCGTTTGTTTCCTCCCTTTATTTTTTCCCCCCCCGCATCCATCTTCTGATCGAATTCTCTGTGTACACGCACGTGGAATTGAAAATCATCCCCATATTTCGATCAATATCGATTTACATCTTAACACCCCTTTCACACTTTTTCTCTATCTCTCTCGCCACGGTGTACGGAATGTCGTTGCTTAAAGTTTCATCTATACCATAAAAATGTATCCGGTAGCCGGGATACACCGTGCGTCCGTAGTATTTTACTTAAGTTCGACCATTCGACTCGGCTGCCTCGCCAGTCAACGGACGAACAAGTATTTATTGTCGGCGGACACGTAACGTCCACTTTCAGCCAGAAACTTATCTCGGGGCGAAGTTTACTGGCACCATGGGCGAACGGAGAAAAGTTGGCTGCCACGGAGAGAGGTTGCACAGAGCGGTAACAATGAACTGGCCGGAATCGCGATAGACGGGGCCAAGACGAAGTCTCTTTTCCTGCCTGCCGCGCGACTTTCGGGGCTCCTTACCCTCGTCAGATAGCGGTCTCTAGTGATTTTTCAAATTCCAACCCTCTTTAAGGTGCCTCTCCTCGCGTCGAGAAACTTTTCTCCCCCTCCAAATCATCTTTTACCGCGAATTCTTTTATCTCTCTTCTTTATTCCACCGCACCCCCCCTCAGTGTCCTTGAAGTCCTTCGCTTTTCCTTTTCAACTGTGTACTTTGAATTATTATCCTTTTTTACATTTATTTGGAGCTACTTTTCCGTAGCTAATCTAACATAACTCTCTCTTCTTGTGTGTCAACGACCTTTTTTCTTCTCTGAATCATTTCTTTCCCTCGTTTTATACCAGCTTCTTAACCCGCACTGCGCAGCTTCTTGTCCTCCAATTTTCCTTTTTTCCCTCTCCTTTGTCCCACTTTTTTTCACCGAATTATCTTTTTTACTGTTTATTCGCAGTTTCTTCCGCAGCTTTTTTATGTTTTAATTTATCTTGCCTGTTTTCTTTTTATGCACTCTTTAAACTAGACCTGGAATTTGCCCTTTTCATTTTTGTAATTTTCTTACAATTCTTTTCTAGCTGCGTTTTTTATACACCCGGGGGGGAAAGGTCGGCGTTGAGCAATCGTGAATTTCAATTTGGAATTATTACGTTCGATGGAAATTCGATTTGTCGTTGATCGCACTCGAACATGGTTTCATTACCTGGTCAAGAGAGTCTAAACCAGCTATAGCAGAGAAAGTACTGTACTCGCAAACACCGTTAAATTACAGTCGAAGCGCTAGAACTCGACGAAAACCATTTCACAGTAATCCAGAATCTAACATTATTTCCCGTTATTCCAACATGAACTATTTAATCGCGCGACTTACTTTTTGATCCTTCTGCCAGATGCACTGTCCCCTCTTTCCAAGCACTCTGCAGATCAGCTTCGCATCCTGGCCAGGATTTATCTCCGTGTACCCTGGTTTCTCCTCGAACTGTTGAATACCGTGGCACACTGTAACCAAAAAGAAGAACACCAACGAACTCGTTAATTCTGACCGATGATGCCATTTTAACGGTATCGACGTCCGACGTCGAACTTCGCCGCTCGCGCGATAAAAGAAATTCCCCCGCATCATGGCCGAACCGAACGGAAAGTTTTGTTTCGAAGCGATGAGAAGATAACAGGGACTGCCGTATAAGCGGCGGATTTATCCGGGTATTAAAGCAGGCCGGTGCTCGTTAAAGTTGTTATTTAATTCGCAACTTCGGTAAATTCATTTAACCCGCTCGATCCGGCTCCACCCCTCTCCCCTTCATCCCCCCCGTTGGATCCGCTGGTTTTCGTCTTTCAGCCCCTCCCGATAAATTCTATCAACGGGATAATCGCGTTCCACCGTGGAAAACGACGCGCCCTTAATTTCCGCGACAGCGAATCCTTCTTTAATTAATCGAGTATCATTCGAGCACTCCCATCTTGCTTGTTTGTATCGTCGCATTTAACCCTTCCGTTGCTAAGGTACTCTCACCGCCGAGTAATCATCCGGACAGAAATTCCTCGAATTAGATGATTTAATAAACGAGCGGTATGGAAGAGAAAAACGTCGGGTAGCGTAAATTGTACAGATGGTGAATAATTAAAGGAGGGAAAAGGCAATTTTTCATCTCCATCAATAATCGAAATCGAATCACCAGGACCACCAACAGCAGCCGGGCGCGCGATTCATATTTTTCCAATCTCCGATCCCGCGTGAAGCACGAAACTGTCCTCGGCACCGCTTAACGTTCCCACCCCTGTTTTCCGCCCATTTGCTGTTTCGTTTGCAACGTCGACGACGTGAAAGTTTGAACACGCGCGGAATCCACGGTGCCGCCGCTCGTTCTCGTTGGATTGCACCGTTAAAAATTCAATTTTTCACCGAGATGGGAATGACTAATAAAGCGTGGTTTTCTGTCGGAGGGCGCACGGCTGCGCGCTGGCCACGCCGCGGAAATAACTTTGCAAAATTAACAAACCGACCCCGTGTGCCGTATTTTACGACCGAGAGAATCAACGGCTGCCTTGCGAGAACTGGCTCTCCTCTCGTCGCCGATTCCGACATTCCGCTGCCGGCCTTTTCTAATATCGAAACTGTGCCGAAGCTCGCGAGGGATTCGATCGTTCGTGGAACAAACAGGAGCAGGTTCGAGTAGAGGAGGATTTTCGATAAGCCTCTCTGTCTCTCGTTCCGCGTGCACGGTGGCACTTGGGGGATGAAATAATTTATAGCCGTGATTCACGGCCGAGACAAAGACCTTGCTGGAAGTTACAGCGTAACTTCCGCTGAATTATGCATCCCGGCCAACTAGCCGACTTATTTTCGCCGACTGGCAGAGATAAAGCGGAATTCGCGGCGAAGTTCCGGCCGGTTAGCCCGCGAAAGGGCTTATGAATTAATATCGCGGCTATCGAGAATACTTGGCCAAGAATATTTTAGCGGAATATTCGGGCCACGAGTTTCTCCCCCCTCGATCGATCGTTGAAACGGGTAGGGGAAAAATAAAATCTAATATTCATCGTCTCGTAACTTTAGCAGACCCCCGCTGGGGAATCTCCGCGCGAAATGAATAGGAAGACACATTGCGGAAAGAGGAGAGTGTGTGTGAACGATCATCGATGTAGGATGAGGAAAAGGTAAGAAGTTTCTCGCCACACGGTTTGGCATAGGGTAAATTCGAAGCTTTGCGCCTGGCACACGCGCCACTCGCTAATTGTGTTTGTACATCGCGTGCTGGCGAGAGTGCTTTTCCGCAGAGGGAAGTAAATATAGTGGTAACGGAATCGCGAGAATCTCTGGACATGATAATAAGCGTGGTGGGTCCTCGAGGAAAGTTGAACATTGCAGTTTTTCTGGCCGCTTTTATAGGCGGATGCGAAACCGCACTGTGCGCTCTGATGAAAAGCTAGTTGTCTAGATATTTTACAACTGGAACGACTACTTTCGACTTCTTTTCCCGCATAATTTTCAGACGTACCGTTGTCAAATTATCCTAGTACTTTGCCGATGGGTACTCTAATAGCATTTGTTTCCATAGAGCGATAAAAATTATTACTATTTCCAATATAAAGGAAAAAATGCACAGTGTTTCGACTGTAATTTGCGAAGGGATGAAATCAGCAGAGTGGTGTTTCCGACTTACAATTAACGAATGGTCGATAATTCACCAGGCTCCTTCTGGCGCGGGTAAATCAATGTTGTCGCGAGCATCGCGCAATAAAATCTTTTATCCCCGTTATTACAGCACAGGCCGATACTCCTGCATCTCTCTTTCTCGCTTTCACATCGCTGTGTCCTCACCCTTTGAGCCGTTCCTCTCCTGCTTTCGATCAGTTGACGCGCATTCGATGCTCGCCCACATTACGGTTTTCCGTCTCGCTGGTTCATACTGATTGGCTTCTGAATCGTCCAATTATTAATCTCTCATCTGGTTTTCCCGTGGAAGTTAAACCGGTCAGGTAGCGTGTGATAGGTCGTTGCCAGAATCATTGGACCGTGCGTATTAATCAAGTTTGCGGGCTAAGCTCGAAGCTGGTCTCGTTTACGGTAACGTTTCCGCGTTACGATGTTTCGCGTCTCGTGTGAAATTTCCTCTAATCGATGATCATTAATCCCACGCCCGCGTACGTTCTTCCGAAAGAAGAACCATCTCTGTGTGTGCACTGTTGCAGGGATTATTTCAGCAAATGCTCACGCCTGAGTGGGTCAGAGACGCGGGAGCGATTTGTTTTTGCCTACGTTCGTTCGTTTCTTCCTACTTAAAAATCACCGTTCAACGATATAAAAGTTCTTTTCTCAACAAAGGCTCCGCGCAAACATTCTCTACATATTCCTCCACCTCTATAAATAACCCCTCTACATAGTAGGAATAGCGTGGTTGACGATTAACTTAGATCTTCAGTTTCTATGTTATTTTTTTAGTAAACTATTGTAGGGATGACCGAGCGTGAGTGCGTTATTTGTATGAATGCGTTGTCTGTGTGAATGCGTGAGGGTCTATGACCGGAGCGGTAAGGACCGGCGTGCCAGGTCGAGTGTTTGGGATAGCGCGAAAGATATTGAACGAATGTTTAGTTTTAGTAATCAGGCGAGGAGTGCGTGAGTGCGTGTGTGTTTTCTTCGATCGAAAAGTGTGCATGTATCCAAGATGACATTAGGGTGAATGCGAGGGAGCGAAGGGCAGTATGAATCCAGCGATTGATTGAGCGACATCCTTAGCGTAACACGTCGCGATATAAAGTATTAATAAATATAGTATAGAACAAAGTCCGTTCGAGTTTACTATCCCTCCTCACATAAATCACCTACACTATCATCGTCGTTATTTTAACACTATTTCCTACATACCTATCTCTACAGATACACACCACAGACCACATTTTCCTTAAAAAGCAACGTACTCACGCGAGCTGGCCTCGGTCTGGCCGATCATACCCCCCTTGGTCTACCATGCGCCGCGCGAACGTCATTGTTTGCCCGCGGTAGGTTTGCCCGCGGTAAAACGGTACCGCTTTCGGGGCTGACAATTTTGCATTAACACAGGCATCCGCTTCTCCGAAGAAACGCCCTGCGGGCGCAAGGAGAGGGTTGTCGCCACCATTCAGGCACCCTGATTGCTTAATTTCCACTTCGCAAAAATGTATAAAGAGAAGATCACGAATATAGTTCAACTAAACATCAACAAAAAAGAACAGTCTCTGTACACCTTCTCAACGAGGTTCGGAATAGTTAAGTCAAGGCTGAACTACAGCGAACCGCGCAAGGTCGAACGCTCGCAGCACTATACACTATTAACTTATAAACGAAACTACGTGATACTCCATATTTATGTAAAATTTCTAACAAGCGTAAGTAGCAGAAGAGAAGCATAATCCTTGTGAAATTCGAAATGCGTCAAAATGACGCGTCCCGTAAACCCAGTCTTAAATACATCTTTCAGAACCTCGCTCACAAATCCAACTAAATTCCCCACGAAAATTCTCTACCCGCCTAATTGCACATCATCCGAAATTTTCCAACAGCAGCGAGTGCAATTTTTGCAGCTGAACGGATTAATTCGAGCAGTGTCGCCCTTCTTTTTCGTTGCACCACACTCTACGGCGGACCGCGAGTAACTCGAGCGGGACAAGCGCACACGATCGAAGAGGGAACGAACGGTGCCAAATCGTTCTATTAATTTCCTTGGGTCAGGGCGTAAGAGTTTCGCGGTTAATCTTATCGACAGGGACCGCGGTATCGATCGTGGAGGGGCAAAAAGCTGGAACCTTGTCTAGGAATGAACCACGTAATGCTGGCAATGCGAGCAATTTCACGCCAAGCGACTCCCGGCCCGATTCGGTGTTCGATTGTGCCCGCGGATTACGAAGCAATTACAGCCGCTTCTCTCGTGTCCGATCAGCTAAAGAGCTGACCTTTTCGACATTGTCCACCGTTCGTAATTTGTTTCCCGACCATGGATCCCGGTGAAATTACAAATTGCAACGTACTTATTACCTTCCGCGCCTCTCTATACACCTACCTAATTCGTCGAGGGGAAAAGAGCGTTCGTTCTTCCAGATACTTTGTAGCGAGAAGTGCTTTATACGTAGACCGAGACAGGATAGAATTTATCCTTTGATAACGAACCGGCAGTTTTCAGGAAATCTTCGAGGCGAGACCGCTGTCCGACGTAATTAATTATTGGCATTTGTCGCGGTAACGAGGCCATTATTCGGCTAGCTTCTTACAAATATCCGCGAATATATCACGAGTCTCTTACGGTACATTTTCCCCCGTGAACACAGCTTACGTATAAAACACTGTGCAGCGAATAATTCCACGGGAGGAAGAAATTTGTATTCTCGAACGTGGACACTTGGAGAACAGTCTCGAGGAACAGAGGGTGAAACGGAATTAAAGACAGGGAGAATTCGTGTCGCGACAGTGTACTCTCGACTTGTTCTCTCCACTGGCCACGATAAAATGTGAAATGTAAAACAGATACACAGCATCTAGAGCACATTGAGAAGAAATTTGTATTCTCGAACGTGGACACTTGGAGAACAGTCTCGAGGAACAGAGGGTGAAACAGAATTAAAGACAGGGAGAATTCGTGTCGCGACAGTGTACTTTCGACTTGTTCTCTCCACTGGCCACGATAAAATGTGAAATGTAAAACAGATACACAGCATCTAGAGCACATTGCAAACTTATACCAAAGTTCCAACGCGAGGCTGTTGTCTCGACATCGAACTGTGCACGGTGCAGAACTTCTCCCTTTTCCCTTCTTTTCGAAGAAAGACAAAGGGGAGAGGAGAAAGGAGACGTGTGTTTCTTAGCTAGGGAAAAATTAACGACCTGTTGTTCCCGATACTTCTTCTACTACTTCTACGTTCCTTTCTGCTTAATGCAGCCTGGGAATATGTACTTTATTCGGAATGGCGAAACGAATGGGTATCCCTCTAGTGCTCTCTAAACGGCCATTCGTTCGCGCGAGATTAACTCGCGCCAATGATTGGTCACCGTGCCAATGGATTGCTGAGCAAATTCTTCGTACCTACGTCGAACGATTTTCCAATAAACAGAACGAGAGAGAGAGAGAAAGAGATAGAACGAAAGCTGGTTACCGGTCGCACGCATTTACATCGATCCATCGGTACGCGGGACGATAATTTAAAAGGACAACGTTCTCGCAGCACTTCTCTTCCGACCTGTCGATCGACGAACGAAAAAGAACGAGGGAGAAGAAAAGCAAAGAAAGGAAGAAATAGAAAAAGAAGGAAAAAAAGAGAGAGTTACATCGCGCGAGGGATAACAAATGCGCCTGCTGGAACCAGGCGAAGCGACGTTCCGACGTTCGAGCTCTTTCCCAGAGAGGAGGAGCTTTTAAATTAAAGCGTGTACGGAAAAATAGCGACGTCTGTTTTTTCTTCCCTTTTCTTTTTTTTTTCGTTTTCCACCCCCGTCCCGCTGCGTCGTCGTACTTTCGACTGGTGGTTCGCTTGGACGACTTTGCCGGTCGATTCGTAAGGAGAGATTTTCAGAACGAGAGAAGTCTAAACGATCCATGCACACTGCCTAATTTTCCCTTTAATTAGAAACAGCCGGAACGACGGTGAATTGCGCCCCGGATATATTCTCCTCGGCTGTACAAACGGTCTCGTTTAAGGAACGTTAAAAACACGGCCGGTCTACACAGCTTTTCCCTTTAATTTATTTCCCCTCCCACCCGCACACCTCAGCCTCGACACCGGAATCTCGTGAATAATGAACGTTAGGATACATTTCTTCCAGCCCTTGGTTCAACGAAACGGCGACATTCGAAGAGAGGGGCGGCAGGTGGATTTGAACAAAAAGGGAGTGATGGAAAGGGCGAGTGAGCGAAAGATAGATGGAGGGAGAGAAAGAGGAAGAGATGGTGGAAGGAGAAAAAACGGCGAGTTTCAATACACCGCCGGAACCTGTGACAGTTTTTAATCCCAGAAGTACGTTATTGGTGACTCGGTACATCGTGTTCTCTCCCTGTATATTTTTATTTTCCACCCGCATATTTCCGCGCAACCGTATATATGTACATACCTGCGTGGGTCATTTGAAAAGTTGGCGGAACGGAACGGCAAGACAGCTTATATCGTTTTCAAATTTCTTTTATTTCTCCGCGTAATCCCCATGGAATCTGATATATTTTCTACTCGTTAGAGAGAAGCGGCACGTTTCGCTCTCTTCCGCCTCCTATTTCGAAAAAGAAGATTCGCTAAATAATTAATAACATCTAGGAAATCCGACGAATACACGCTGGTATTACCCGATAATTCTTCCCGACTTGCGATACATATTTTCCACGGCACGAAACGTGAACAGCTTGTACGATTTGCAATTTGAAATTCGTCGCGGAGAGTCGCAGCCAATAAACAAGACCGATATACGCCCCGTCGTGCTTTATCGTGATTAAATGTCAACACGATCGGGGGAACGGCGATATCGAGTTATCTAAAATTTTTCCAATTACGAAACTGCCGACCACATACCGGACCACTTGACCAGGTCAGCCCAGTGATCAACGATATACATCGAGCTTCCAACAATTCGATCAGCATCGGGCTACATTTTTACCATAGTATCGGGCAATGTGTTCCAACAGTTCAACCTCTGCCGTTCGCAACCGTTCGAAAATTGTTTTATCACGCCTGCGTCTCGTTCTCGAATCAACCCCTCCATCGTTCGACGATTAATTTAACCAAGGAACGGCGGCGCCAGTTTAATAGCCATTTACCAACGTTCCTTTCAGCTATCGTTTGCACATTACAAATTCACCAGTGGAAACTCCGCACAAAGGACGAACGCAGTTTTTCTTTCTTTCAAATCCACGCGTCGATGGCAGCGCATCGGTAATTAAGTTGTCGCGCGAATTAACGCCGAGTTTGCTCGTTTCCCTTTTGTAGATTTCCTCGTATCGTCGAGGACGAAGAAAATGATATTTGTCGATTACCCTGGCTACACCTGAGGCTTCTTACGTATTCATGGAAACCGGTGTTTCCCGTTGGAGAAATATGGAGGAGAGTATGAAAAATAGGGCGAAACAGAAGCGTGAAATGTGAAGTCGCGTCTAAAGTTAGTTCTCGAACGGTACGGTTGAAAATGGTCGGTAATTGCCGGCGAAATTAACGCGTCGACCATGAGAAACCAAACACCTACGTCGGTTTATCCTGGCGAAAGTTTGGTACAGGTCGGATGCAACCGATCGAGAGGACGCAGCTGGAGAAACAAGCCTTTTCGCGTGGCGCCGCTACGTTTTCCCTCGTTTACCCCCGGCTACGGCTTTATGAAAGGCCATCTATCTTAATATTTGGTCGGTATACAGTCTACGAGTTTGCTCTCCGAAAACGAACGCGTTTCCACTGGCAGTTTTCCCTCGAATTATGTTGATACAGTTCCTGGACGGCTTCAGCTTTTCCATTTTTCACGCACCAACTACGCGCCAACTAGCGATGGAAAGAGAGAGAGAGGAAAGTTTCCTCGACTCGAGAATTCCTCTGTCATGGCGTCGATACCAGGCAGTCGTATTTATTTTCCGGCAAGTGGGATACGGTTTTTTCCACGATGGACAGCGCGCAGAGCAAACAGATTTTTTATTTGGACGGCTCTCTGGGAAAAATGTTTGCAATGCCACGCGGGAAAATATCATCGACCCTTCCTGAAATTTCACCGACGCGACTCGCCGCCTCTCCCTCTGCTCAGTCTGGATTAATTTTTCGCGATACGAAATAACTTCCGGCCCGGCTCTTTTTTCCACGTTTCCAGATTTTCATCCAGAAACGCTTTTCTCTACGTTTCAATCAACCTTTTATCCCCCCCTCTCTGCCCGTCTCTGTCCGTTCTCGAGAAGGGAAATATTTTTACAACGCGCCGGCTTAAAATTGTTTTCGCAGAACGTGTAAAAGCGATCCTTCGCGGCTCTTCACATCGTTTGCAATTTTCATTCGAGTGCTTCGCCTGTTTCGCCAATAAAACCTATGCAAATAAAACACTGGTCCCGGCGATTCTGTATTCGTGCTTTACCCTTGGCGAAAAAAAGGATATTCTATTACCCGCGACGACAAAAGCCGGTGTGTCGCGGCGTTTCGCTTTCGACAGATCGATCGACAACAAGCAACAGAGATATTTAACAGGTGTCGACTGTTCCCTGCAGGGGGGTACCCAAGGGTACCTAGGGGCTTGGCGATCCCCCGATACCTGAGCTGGTTTACCATTACTGAGTGGGGTGAGGTTCCCTCCAATGGTAGTGGTGTTGGTGTCCACCCACGCACATCCCACCGATGATGTTAGACGGTACCTCGGGCCGGCCGGCCTTTCCAAGCCACGTCTGGGGCTGTGGCGGGCATTCCGCCCTCCCCTGACCATCCGGGCTGGGCCAGCAGGGGTTCGGGCGCGGGCACCTGCGGCCACAGCACCGGGGGCTGGCCGGGTGTGGTGTAGGTTTCGAGGGGGCAGTGGTTAGGCCGCATGCTGGTCAGGGGCCCTTTTTCCAGGCCCCGACGTGTGAGTTGCGAACAGCTCCGGTACCAATCTGGAGAATTGGTAGAGTGTTGGAAAGTCACTCCGCGCCACCCGTAGCGTGGGGATTCCTCCTCACAAGGGCCCTGAACGGGTAGGCGGACGACCTGTACCCCTTGAGGGTCTAGTCGGACGACCGCGTTGATTGGGCGTATCTGAATTCCACGCCCCATGGCGGGCCGTGCGGGTAGGCCTCTCGGTAGTTAGACCGCACGTAAAACTACAACCTGATAGTGTTCCAACGATTAAGATTTGTGCCTTTCGACGGGAAAAACCGGGGAAACCGAGCGGGGAAACCAGGTTCCTAGCTACGAGCCCGGTGAATTTCTGTTTCAATTGGCATTACGAGAACGCCATAAAATTGTAGAGACGGCGTAACGCACGAGCTACGCGGATCGACTATTAAATTACACAGGAGCAGAAATTTTCGTAGGAAACGTTTCAGCACTTTCGAGGAGCGTCCGCGGAAATCTAATTAACGAGAGTCCGTTTTCAGCTTTGCTTTTCGACGGGTGGAAAAAAAAAGGAAAAATTTTGTCGACGGCAAAAAATCCGGGGGACGGAGATGTGGGGGAGGGGAGAAACGAAAAAAAAGGAGGGTAGGAAACGAGAGGGAGGAAAAGTGCAACGCGCGATTCTCGACGATTTCTGTATCCTGGTGCAGAGCCCCGCGCGATGAAATCCACAGTTTCGATCGATTTAATCTTTCGCATTTCCGACAGGGAACGAACGTCATCGAGAACGGGTCAGCCGAATTTTTCTCTCCTCTCCTCGAAAATTTTCCTACGCTCCGCTCGACAATTTAATCTACGCTCTACCCTTTTTTCTCTCCTCCCTCGCTCCCTCCATGCCTTTCAAAATAGTTGAACGCATTAATTCCCGGGGAATCCGTATGTACCGAAACCTGCCGTTTAATAATAAAAGCTACCGCGCTGAACGATCATTGGAAATTGCCGCGGTGTTTCGCCAAACACTGTTCACCACCGCAATTTTCATACCGAATCACGCCACCGCCACCGTCGACGCCGCCACCGCTTCGTTCCAAACAATAAACCGACTTAAATGCATCGTAAAAAGTAATCATCGTGTCGTAACGCGACCGCGAATCTCGTTTAGAAATTTGTACGTGCTTTCCTCCCTTCGTTATTGACTCCTTTCATTCACTAGTTTCGCCCGGGAAACGATTATATTTTGAAAATTGCACGCGTCTCCTCCCGATCTATTGTCTAAGTTCCGCGGCAACTTTCGGTGGGGGAGGGCCGACGCGTATTCCCGTGCTCACGTTTCCACCATAACAGCGAGGCGGTTTAATCGAAAAAGTGGCGAGCTAGCGCACCGCGCCACGTTCGAAGTTTAATCATGAATCTTGAATGAGCGCGTCGATCTCTCGGGGGTTATTTCGACGTTTCGCGAGCGGCGACGGCGTTCTTGCCGAGTGGAAGAACCGCGAAGATACCTGCGAACGGAAGAGTTACGAGTGTTTTCTAGCGGCACTTGCATCCAGGGAAATTTCGTGTTAATGTATGCGACCCGATTTTAGAAGCGACAAACTAGGCGGTTGCCTTCTTCTTCGGATGCACCGACGGTAGACTTTCGGGAGGTGTTACGGGAATTTTTAAGTAATTGCGGGCAACCGAGTCATGTTCCTGGTGATTGCGATTGGATACGGGAGTTTTATTCATTTTTCGATAGATTTTCAGAGTACCTCGGGAATGACTCGGAGTTTCTCTTAATAAAACACGCGTGAATGATCTGTTTCGTTTGATTCAAATCATTTTTACGTACTGCACGCGTCAAGTTATCAGAATGTTGAATGGTCCACGTGGATTTTTATTTTGCGAGAAGTGACTTAACTACGAATTACCGAAAGGTGACCAATCTTAGAAAACCCAATTTTTTCAACAGAATCCGCGTGAACTGATGAACAGTGTGAACGAAGGGTTAAACCTGCATTATCACGGAGGCTGCGAGGTGCATAATACGTCGACGCGACACGCGTAAAGCGTTCAAACGGGTGAAAAAGAACGACGTAAGGGCGATTGTTATTCCGGAATTGCGACTTCTGCCCGCGCTCGTTCTCACGTCCTTTCCCGCGGCTAACGAGGCACCGGCACGACAGCCAAGGCGAGGCTCGCGCGCTTTTAATTGCGTTCCTTCGGCGAGGGAGAGATCCTGGCTAGGACGATTCCGGAAACGGTGCGTTACAAAAGCCTGGGATTCAGGGGAAAAACGAGCGCAAGAAAAATATCGCGTACACGGGCCACGCATCTGAAGTTGCCGGATGCACCGGCTGCCGGGCTTAGGTAACGACGTTTCCGCGTTTCGAAAGCCGCGGGAAAAAAAAGCTCTCGGGCAAAAACTCGCGTGGATCTCCACGTTAACGAGGACCGCGGAACCTTTGTAACCTAGGCTCGCGGAGAAACACGTGGAGGTACCGAGGGGAAAAACCCTCTACCCCGTTGAAAAACACGCTGCAACTGTCTCTCCGTGTTACACGAAAGTCAACGTCGTCCTTTGGATTCTTCTTCTTAAACGCCCCGCTTCTGCGTTCCATTGTTCTCCGTGATTTTCACCGTACCTGGCCTACGATTTCTCTAGCGTTCTCTTTGAATCAAGCGGAAAGGATTAACTACGCGGAATCGAAACTGAAGCATGCTTCAGACGGCCTCGACTCAAGTTTCGGACCCTTAACACTAACCGTACCGGCACTTTATGCATATTCTTATCAAATGACAGATTATGAAATAAAGATCATATTTCTGGGAAAGGAGTATAGGTGAGGGTCGGCAACCTTTATTACTAGGAGGGCATATTTCAGAAATGCGGGAGTTCGGCGGACACCGTGGGATGAAGAGGACGGACTCTTCTTTTATAAATAAATTAAAAATTTTTACTAAAATTATTCGTTACAACTACGAGTGTTTGTTATTCAAATATCTAAAATTTAGAATTTAGATATTTGAACGGCGGGCACCGCGTTGCCAACCCCTGCTTTAGATAATAATAAAAGGAAATTACCAGTGATTTGACCGGTGATTAGCGTTAACTTTTCAAGTTTCTATTGACGCCTGACCAATCTTACTTACACCGGACTGTACTCAGTATCGTTAGGAAAAGGACAGGTTTTCTCATAGACTAGATAGACAATTTTGGATGAAACCGAAAGCGAGTTTATTTGCTTTTGTTATTAAGAAAGGAGCTTGAAGTTACTACGATTTTAGGATCTACGAGGATCTATCTTCTTACGATTATAGTAGCGGCTACTAAAGTTCGGTGTTTCTGAGAATATCCACTAGTCGATGGAATAATACTTGTTGCTCGACGCAGGATTCACGTCACCCTCCTTCCCCTAGTCGAAGACCGCGCCCGAGGGTTCGCGAGTGTATCGAATCTAATTAGCAACGGGTTTACTCGACAACTATTCGTTTATTCTGGCAGACGACGAATTTCCCCAACGAGGTTACCGCCGTGCAAATCACTCGGAAGCTCTAACAAGAAACTCTCGTACAACTATCATTCGCGCAGACTCCCTATACAATTTGATCCATGGTAGGTATCGTTCGGTCTCGCTTATCTTCCGCCAGGCCGTTTAATGTTCTCAGTTCGGTCTCGATTGTCTGGCACAATGGAGCGGCCTGGTATTCCATCACGATACACCGAAATCGCGTAATGAAAACGGTCAAAGCGGAGCAGCGGAGGGAGAGGCCAGGACGCGACGGCACGAGAGCACGGATTCCTCGTTCGCAGTAACATAGAAACGAGCACGCTGGCAAAAAAGGGGTGAGAGACAGGGAGAGATAGGGGAGAGAGAAGGAGGATGGCTGGGTTTGTAGTACGCGATAATTCACTCTCGGTCGCAGAGGCGGCACAGCCTCTGGAAATGGAGTCACCGATCCCCGTGGCCCAGCCAAGGGGAGCTGGCCGCCTTAAACGGGTTTGTATTCTTGATGAGGGCCAAATTAGGTTAGCGCGAAAACAGCCTATACACCGTGCACTCTCTTCTCTTTCGATCCTCCTGCAACATACACCACCAGACTCTACGACTTCGCCCTCTACAGCCTGTTTCATTCCGCGAATTTCCTCGTCCAGGGAACTATTTTCTATTTAGTTTTGCTCTATGGAGATGATGCCGTTCAGGGATCCTAGACGCGGCCGTAACGAGTTCTCCGCTGTTCCTACCGAAAGTAGAGCGGGTTTTCAACGACGCGGCTACGTGTTGCTTCGTGCAAACGTAAAAGTGTTATTATTTAGCGCTCGAAATGTGTTCGACACTGGCTAACTCGAATTTATTTCTACAGAGACACCGAAACCTACGCAAGTTTCATTCACTTTGCTGCCTAAGCTCGCTTACTCGACACGTTCGGAAAAATCGGAAGGAACATGCCGTGTGCCGCACGTTTCAACGACAAACGCACGCAAACATCGACTTTCGCTGCGACCGTCAGACGCAACGTCGAACTTAGCACACGATGCAGCACATTTCGAACCGCACACGCGTATGTTTCAACGACAAACGCACGCAAACATCGACTTTCGCTGCGACCGTCAGACGCAACGTCGAACTTGGCACACGATGCAGCACATTTCGAACCGCACACGCGTATGTTGCGTCCGTGGCAGTGAATGTGTCGAACCTCGAGCATAAACCTCGACACAATATTAGGTTATTCTGTCAGCAACGAGGTACTGCTCGATTATACGTTAATTCGATCGAGCAAATAACGTGCTCAATCGGCATTCACGCGCGCCGAAGGGAGCAGCACAATGACCATTGAGCCGCTCATTGTGAATCATTCGTAGTAAACGCAAGCGGCACGGTCGTTTACGGTCGAGGTATGGGGAGGGCCGATGACGAGTTCTGGAAATGGCTGGAACCCGCGGCTTCGTTCGTTCGTTGACGCGACAGAGAGAAAAAGAAAAGCGACCAAAATATTCCGCGTTTTGTGTTTTGATAAACGACCTCCAGAGAATGAAATTCCCTCCTCCCGAAACGGACCATTTCGTTGAGCGGGCAACGCTGCTTTTCTCCTCGTTTTTGACCGCCTCGCCTCTCTTTTTCTCCTGTAACCTGGCCGCGGCCCGCGTCCAGAACGTAACACAGATTAATCTGTTTGTTGATCCTATACCCCCGCGCTTTTTTCACCTCCGACCCACTTTTTCCGCCCTCCTTCCATCCTCCACCGTCCAGCTGCACCCTTCACATTTCTCCGCTCGTCCCTTCCACGCGACACCGTTTCTAGCCTCTATTTTCCCACCTCCCTTTATTTCTCCCCTGTCCTTCCTTCGTTCCGAAACGAGTGCAGAAAATTTGCATCTCTCGAGTCTTCTTGAAATTCGAACACAGCTCTCCGACGATTCGAGAAATTGATAATTTAGCCGTGCTTTTCAGAGACACCCTTCGCGTCTTGCCAGGCGTCTCCATCGCGCCCCTTTGTCTCAGAGATGCTCGGTGAAAGTGAAGAAACGTCCGGAGGAGAAAATTTTGGCTCGATCGGCAGAAACGCTTTAATGGAGCGCTCTAATGAAACGCCGGGTGATGGCGGAGAGAAGCAGTCGGAAGGCTGGCTTTATTTTCTATTTCTTCCCGAATGCCGATGACCCGCGGCGCGAGAACAAAAGGGTGAGAGAGAGAGAGAGAGAAAGAGAGGCGGAAGTACGTTCGAAGGGGTTTCTACGAGAAAAATTGATCGTTTTCCCACGAGCTGTAGGGGGAGGGGACGAGGTGCGGCGCAATTAAGATCAAAAGTTCGTCTATCGGCGCTACTTAATGAGCAAGCAAGAGCACCAGACCCGGCCAGACGCTTTCTGCCGGCTGTTTCTGAGAAGCTGCATGAAATTAGCGACGCTCCTTTCTCGATGGAACGCATAATCGCTGCTGGAAAAGCGTCCTTTCCATGCAAAGTGTCCCTCGAGCGTGGGCATCGGCCTCGTAGCTAGGTTACCTTCGCTTATAGGATAATTTCATCCGTTTATTGTCCAAGTTAAAAAAAGAAGCAGAAGAAAGAAAAATCGATCCAGTGGAAACAGCAGCGTGCACTCGTATCTATCCAACCAGTCAACGAACTCTTTC
>NW_017100190.1:1121393-1138284 GCF_001263275.1 Habropoda laboriosa | reverse complement strand
CTCCTGCATCCAGAAGGTATATAGCTGTCGCGTGGGTTATTAAATGGGGCAATCCTTCAGCATACACGAGGGAACAATAGGGGGAAGGGTCGTCGCAATCCCAAAATCTCGACACGCGATTACTATCCATAGCCACGAGTTCTAAGGTACGCGCTGTATTCGATCTACACGGTAGCGTGTTAAGATTCAGACGAACCCCGGCGACAGAGCATATTGTGATAAGAAGACAGAGATCGTCGGAGCGCGA
This sequence comes from Habropoda laboriosa, assembly GCF_001263275.1. NCBI lineage: Eukaryota > Metazoa > Arthropoda > Insecta > Hymenoptera > Apidae > Habropoda > Habropoda laboriosa. Next base: position 1,138,037 of record NW_017100190.1, on the reverse strand, counting down.
TGCAATTTTGACGACATCTCTCTAAAACAGTCAGCTCGAGGCGACGCGACGGGGCTCCACGAGGCGAGGGAAATGGGAATATTCGATCTTTGTCCGAGTCACAAAGGATTTGCCTCGCGAACCAGCTAAGGTTGGAAGAGGTTGGATACGTCTTTCGCGAAGGTGAAGGAACCACCGGTACGTACGTGACGAAGCTCGACAATGCAGCCTGTGATTTGGAGGTGCGCGCGTGTCCTACGGTTTGTCTCCTAAATCAGCCCTGAAATACGGAGGTCGCGCGTTTTCAAGCCGCACCCCATTGCCCCGCCGACGCGAGCTACACAGTTTTTATTTCGCCCATTGTCAGTGCTCGTACGTGCGAGATCCGTGGCAAAACTGCCGTTTTCTGCCGCTTCACGGTGACGAAAGTGCTCGTAAAGGCCTGGGTCCCAGCCGAAATCCCCCTTTTCTATCTCTCTCTCTCTATTTCTCTTTTAATATCCCGGGAGTTTTCGAAGCGCGAGAAACTTGGCTGGAAAAAAGGAGCACCGTCGCTGGTGATGATGCCTGCTCGTAACCGAGTTTCACGAGCATGGAGCAATTTTCCCGAGTTACACGGGGATAAACTCGACGGGAGATCCGGAAACTTTAGGGATACACGTGGAAGAAGGCGACGAAGTATCGACGCGGACGATTATCGGGTAGCGCTGGGAGATCCCGGAGAGAATGGAAAGTATCGCGAACTTGTTCTTCCAAGGGCTGCCTGCTGAGAGGCGGAATTTTAAGTGTATAGGATGTAGCGACGTTTAGACTGCAGAAAGTTTAGCTTTGTATTTGACGAAACTTTTTAGGCAGACGATGTATTTTCAAGTGACATCTATCGCAAATTTTTCTGTACATTTTAAGGTAAACTGTTTTAACCCTTTGCACCTTTTCTCGGATAAATCTCGCAGCAACTCGGACTTTTCTTTCTTGTCTTCTTTTCATTTGAAAGCAATCATTTTTTACGTTTCTTATTTTTGATTTTGTCTGTGTCTGGAAGTTAATACCGTATTGGATAAGAAAAGCTGACCTATCGTAGAGTAATTAAATTTGGCAATCCTCGGTCTTACAAACAAAAACGAAAGCTAGCATTTTGACGAGAATCTGTGTCAGGAGCCCGACTCAAGCAAAGGGTTAAAAGAATACGCGACCGTGTTGAAAACAACGAACACCTAACATTGAACAAAACGTAATCCAAAGAGTCAATTTACAAAGCACCACGAACACCTGCCAACACGAACAGTTACAATAATTTTTCCGAATCCTCGTATAACACCGGCCACTATTTCTTCGAGCCAGATCGCACGACATAGAATGAATCAGTCCGTTATTGTATCGGCCGGATCGGTGTCGCGGCCGGAGAAATTTATCGCAGGAACGCGTCTAACTGCACGCAAATATACGCGCGCGCGTTTCCGCGTGTCGCTTGTCCCAAAGCGACACTGGCTGGGCTTTAATAGCGATATACAGCCGGCGCGGCGCGGCACCGACACGATTGCACGCGTGAATGAACTGGCCCCAGCTCGCTCCCTCAGGTAATTAATATTAAGTATCAAAGTAGTTGCCCAGAGACTGCGAATTCCCGTCCACCCGTACACGCGCCATTTTACATTTTATGCATTATGCAGATGGGGCCTTTTGCATCGATTCGAAATCGATTAGGGACTCGGGTATCGCATCGCTACAATTTTCCTTTCGATTATTCAACGGTCTTCGGAAACTCTGATAAGTGAAGCGTTTGGTTATGTGGTCTTTTGAAAAATTCGCGCGTTTTATTAATACAGCCCTTGGCGAAAAAATTGGGGACACTCGGAATTTTTAACGTTCTTCGTGTTTCGGTAGAATGTGGAAGTCGTGAACACTGTCTTTCCGTCTTATCACATATCTGTGTGGTCGGGGATCTCAAAATTTCTTCGATGAGAATTACTCTCGATTATGAGAAAATCCCCATATTTTCGTGTAAGATTAAGGAATTACAGGCGCTTAAAAATAAGGTCGGACCCTGCAAGCAGTGGGGTGGAGGTGCAGCCTGCGCTCATCCTTGTCTAGGGGCGGCTCAGGTCCCGCGGTCGTTGTATAGGCGCGTCGCACAGCGCCTTACATTCGTGAATATGAATTTATTAGAAATGGGTTATTGGTGAGGAAACGTCTTTACTCGTTCAAATGCTCTAACGAACTGTGCCTGGACACCCAAAAAGGGAAAGTTGGGGTCCGCTTATAACTAGGAACTGTTTACTCTATTGTATCGCAGTGTGCACCAGACACATCTGGTCTTTGTCTAAAAGAACGTCGAGACATTTTTGCTGAGCACATTAGCTGATTTAAAGAAAAAAATTCTAGATATTTAAAAGACGTGATAAAACGAGTGCGTATAGAGTATGTAATGAAAGCAAAGGGAGAGGAATAGAAATTATAGTGTGTACTTAGGGCGAGTGGCCCTAAATTTGTTCGCTGTAGTTCCTCAAGAATTCTCTCTCTCAAATCTCCAAGTCACTTAATTCGAGAAAACGTAGGACCTACTTTTAAAGCAGCGGACCCAGATAACCTGTTTAGACAGCAGAGCCGCAACCGAGATCCATCCGTAATCCTGAGAACGTTCAAATAAGGTTGCGGTGGACTTGGAAGGGACGCGATTGGTTGTACGAGGCAAAGGATATATCAGTGTGGATGGAACGGGTCGCGTCCCAGTAACCGGGGTATAGGCAATCTGTAGATTATTCGTGTACACAGGTCGGTACACACGCGGCGGCAGGCTTAACGATCTGGTCACGCGCGCCGATATTAATTCCGTTAAATCGCACGGATAAGCCGTCGGCGACGAACCCAACCAGGCCGTGCTTCACCGTGGAAAAACGTGGGAAATGAAAAACGGGGCCGATGTGTTTCGCGGTCGTCCCACCGATATTTTAACCGCGAACGAACGTGGAATTTATCCTAGCGTCGTTCCCAGCACAGCTGGCTCGTTACCGAGAAATATCGATGCCGTGCGCCGTTGAATTTCTTCCTGCCACCGGTGTTACCCTCTCCCCCTGTTACGTTTCACACAACAACCCCTTTTTCTGCTCGCTAGATCCTCCGCGTGTCTTAAACGACACCGCATTAAGTTCCTACGCAAGATTAAAGTCATTCCTCGGTTTTGCCTCGATTTCTCGAAACTGAGAGCAGGTATTCGGGTGACAATTAAAGATCGACGTTGCGTAGGAAAGAACTGGAGGAACCTGACAATACAGAGAACGAATCGAGGATGGAAAAATAGCGCTGTTTAAGGGTTTAAGTTTAATAGGGGTGGGGAATGTAAGAAATGCGAGATTTCGGCGGCGAAGTGGTGGCCTGGACTTTGTCACCCAGGAAGAGAAAGCGCGCGGGTACCTGAGGGTACCATAAACTAAGCCCTTTCCCCGGCACTCTTAATATAGCCGTCGAACGAGACGGACACCCGAGTACCTTAACAGCCGCTTACATTTATAAAATAATACGTTTCGGTTAATAGTCTATCGCGTGTTACGTTTACTTAAGTTGTGCTAACAGGAAAGGGTGAGGACCGTCGTCTTTATCCTCTCGGGCCTCCGCGAGGAAGTCTCGTCCCGTTACTTTGTTTCCCCGTTCAGTACGGATGCTCTCCTACGTCGCTGCGACGACTCCACGGCGTTCTTCTCTAAACGGCGGTTGGTACCAGCCAAATAGCTTACATAAGGAAGGTGAAGTAATGCTAATAGTTTGTGACTAGTTCTGGATAAGCCTAAGAAAAGACATACTTGAGGGTTGTGAGAAAATCCGTCCCGAAGGCGGTGAAGCGAGTTCCCTGGGTCTGCTCGCGTAGGGGTGGACAGGGATCGGTAGGACGACGCGTCCTCGCTCTTCACGAGACCCTCGAAGCACACTTCCTGCGAACGACGCTCAGATAACGCGGATATAATTCTTGTGTAACATATACTATTGTAGAAACGTAGACACGTTCAATTCAGAGTATTTTCTGACAGGGTGTAACAGTTCGATAAATTTCTCCCAAAGAAAAGCGGACAAACGAAACGCTATTTTTCCCTGTATAAACAAGGAAGCATCTCTGGTATAGAAGATACAAATCGCAGATATACGACGGAGAAAAAGATTCCGGGAAATCTCGCGCCCCTCGAAACTCTGTGAACGGCGACCCACGCCGATACCAGCGGGTACTTGGCCGCGAAGAAGGAAGGAGGAAAGATCATCGACGGATGCTTTTAGAAAACCATTAAACCGACAGTCCTCCCCGATCGTTCACCCCCTACTCCATCCCGCCCTCCCGCGGCCTCCCTTTGTTCCCCCTGATTTCAGTTCTCTTCCGCACGCGGAGAGAAACGAACGGCGAGGGGGAGGGGGAGGAGATCTCGAGCACCGTCCGCGAGAGTCGTTGAATATTTATTCAAGCCGCGTTTCCAACCTGTACGGCTGGAAATAGATGGAAGTGCATACGACCGCCGCCTACGTGCGCGCGGCCTCTCGCACTCGGAATGCAAAATAAAAACATACAACGTTAACGCATCACTATGCCATCGGCTTTCACCCTCTCTATTCTGCACAGTTGCATCCTCTTCCTTCCGCTTCCACCGTCGTCCATTCGTCTACAGCGAATCCTTGATCCTGACGTCAACCCTTTTCCCGAACGCCCGATAGAACGAAGGGCTTGCGCGCTACCTATCCCTCCATCTCTCTACTCTGTCGAAGAAGGAATGGCACTAATGCGACATCGTCGTCCCAGGAAACCAACGGCCAGTATGTGTGTAGATACAGCGGGAAATCACGCAGTTCAGGCTAGGTGGTCAAACGAAGGCGCGTATGTGAAGCACGTGCCGCACGGTGCGCATAGAGGTGCACGTCGACATAGCTGGAATTTTCCACGCTGGAACGCTCCGCTCTATCGGACAAAGGGACTCCTAATAAATTCCATTCGACTCGGTATCGAACCACGACCCGCCAAAGATTTTTTCCAACCCTACCGTCCACTCCCCTCCAACTCTGTACTATTCACGGCTCCTCGTTTCTCATTCACACAGGGTGGTCAAGCTTTTCGTTCCTCCTCCTTTTTTCTCTCCTCTTTCTATTCTTTTTACCTTCTTTTTGTCCTTCTCGTTCGTTTTGCGTCGACTTTTTATTCAGCTCTACGACGTACCGCCTGGAATCTCGCGGCCCGTTAAATCGAGCCAGCTGAAAATTTACGATTACCGATTCTCCTCGCTCCGCCTTATTTACGATTCCCGTCGAACTGCAAAAAGAAGAGGAAGAGACTTCTCGAGGGCGTTTTAACTCCGGAAAGAACGGCGTACAGTGCGAGAGAGAGAGTTGCGGCTTTAACTATCTTGGTGTACGGCGCGCGCCTACGCCAATGTGTCCCAGTAGCGGAGCCTGGTGGATCGAGAGAGACTGGGGGGATGAAAAGAGAGGAGACGGTGGTCGGTGGAGGCGAGTACAGCGGCGGCTTTTGCCCCTCCCTGTCCCCCTCTTTTCTACTTTATTTGCTTTGCAGCGGCGGCGGCAGAATGGCGAGGAGGAGAGACGAGAGTGAGGAACGACATTTTTCACAGAGCCGTGTGCTTTCAACTGTTATTTCGACGAAAATTCGGCAACGGCTCGCCATTGTCCCCGTGCAGCCGCGGCGTAGCGGCCGCGCACGCTCGCGGGGCCTAGATATTGCCGTGATTTTTTTTATACCACTAGCGCAGAAACGGAACGTACGCGTCTGCATAACGTAGAGTAGATATACGTGCTCCGTGGCTGCGTGCAATTTTTACGCGTTAGTTTGCCGCGTGCTTTTTTTGCCAAATGCAAACGACGCCGGGAAAAGCTTCGATGCGCCTGTCTGCACGCATATTACTCGCCAAGATGACGCGTTTGAAAAATCGACGGTAGATTGTTTCTTTTTTCCCCCTGTGATTTGCCCGGGTAACAGCGACGCCGGTGGTAAATAATTTGAAACCCTTTTGATGTCACTCTCAGGTTAAGGGGTTGCGTCAATTTCGAGTTAGAGGCTTGCAAACGACGGTACGAATTCAGGAATTTTTTGCGGGGAAGCTGCGAAAGGAAATTGAACGAAACTTTTTCCCTACGAAATATACACACTTCGGCCAGATGTGTGTATTATTCTTGTTTAAAAATTTGAACAGATGATACGTTTTATCGAGCCTGTGTAACTTCCTCGAGTGTCGAGATATCGATCGGGAATTTTCCAAGTGTATTCTCGAAAGGTGAAACTGTAGTACGCGAAAACGGGGAAATGAATTTCCTCGATTGCCTGTACAGACCTTGAAGTATCAGGTCTGGTGAAATTTGAAATGCCGAGAAAGTGGATGGAAGTCACGTAGCAGTGTTCGTCAGCCGGTAATTATATATCGTCCGGAGAACAAATAAGTAGCTCTACGGAGAACCGCTCGCACAGCCGGTTCTTACCAACGGGAATCAATCGTCCTGGGAGAATTCCCGGCGCGTCCGACTAAAATTTAATTTCCTCGGAAAGATCCCCGGCCGAGTAATAGAAAATCTTCCCGATGCGAGGGAAATAATCGATATATCGCTCGGTACCGGTAACTTCCGCCATCTCCCTTCCTTCCATCGTGCATCTTCTTCGTTTCGCGAGCTCTGATTTGCCCCGACCGGCCTCTAAGAACCAATATTACCTCTCCCTTTCGATCAATTCTCGACGCAACGTTTCGACGAACGACGAATTTAAACGCAACCATCCCTTCTCCTCCGTCTCTCTGAATTTCATTTCGTTGCAGCTCCTTCCTTCGAGGAATTAGTAAGAATTGATTAGTTCGGGATAAAGTACGAGCGGAGGATCGATGGTTCGCCGTGAGATCGTTTTAAAACGCGCGAGTCTGGTTAAAAGGGAGGAGCGGTGAAAACACGGGACTCGGGGTGAAGAATCGATGATCCCTCGGGTTCGGGAACATATTTCATTCGGCGGTCGCGTCCACCGTCGCGAAAACAAGGGAGAGCAGGCGGGAGAGTGCACGAGATGTCTTCTGATACGCGGCGCAGAAAGAAACAAAGAGGGTTACTAATGACCCGGCAAACGAATCGGTGGAAATGCATTCGGAACAACCGGGAGATTTCCGAGCCAGAAACGTCAACTAATTTTTCATCGCGTACTGCCTGCCAGGCTGGACAGCCGACGAAAACATCCCAGTGAGAATCAGTTTTTACCCTGTTCGACGCAGACGAGAAGCGGGGGTTGAAAATTGTGCGAGTGACTTTCGATTAATTACACGTTGCTTGATAGTCACAGTTCACCAATCGATTCAGCGAATCTGTTATCCTTTATCGTATCACCCGTGACATATCCAAATCGCAATCTCGATTCTCCGTTGGAAACATTCAGGGCTCTTAAATCGGAACAGAGTGATTTTTCGTTGCGACAACGAGCGTCAAACATCGATCAAAAAATAATCGAAATTGTAAGAGTTTGTATGAATGGACGGGTGGACTACGTCGAAGCGAAGAAGTCCAGGTCCTCGAGCCCAGTCGCAACATTTGGCGCGCACACGTCGCGACAAGAGCTCACCAGCCGCGGTCAGGTAAGGACCGCGAGAGAAGTAGAGCTTCCAAGCTACTCCTTACGAAATATACAGTGTACCGTTCGCGTATCCTGTGACTGACGATTTTTAGTGGAACGGCGATCTGCGTCAAACTAATCGCGCAAATCAATTTGGAGAAGAGTGGTTGGGTTTAAAAATGTCTCGACAAGTTTTACACTTATCGTCTAATTAAACTAATTAAACTTTTGCAATAAATGCAAAAAGAAATGGTGTATAGTTGTCGTTATGTGTGACGGACTTGTACTAACTGAGAAATTGTGGTGGTGGCTGAGTATATATTTAGTATGTCGGATAGGGTGTGTTTCAAGTGGAGATGATGACTTTTAGGATTGTGGGTGTGGAAGGAGTGAGCTGATGGTAGATGGGAGCATAAAGTCGGTAGATCTGGTAATTCATGCTGACTAAAATCCCGAAAGTGAAACTGCTGCAACATCGGTTGGCCAAATGTCTTTATTGTTGCTACGTGCCTTGTTGCAGGGTGTCCAGGATTTGGGAAAAGTAGGATTTAGCAGATGGTTAGAAAATGTAAAGATGAATCATGGTTCGGTACAGTAGGAATAGGGTTTTATTAAGGTGTCTATTCCGCTAGTTACAGAGGTAACACGACGAGTAAGACTAGTTCGTAGAGCCTGCACAGGCCTTATCGTATCGTGGCTTCTTGCAGACTTCTTCCAGACTCACTCCAAACTGACGGACTGACAGACTCTTTCCGGATTGATTTTTGGCTGCTTTGCGACTAGACACTGGAATAAAACGGAGCGGAATAGACACCTTAATAAAACCCTATTCCTACAATACTGGACATACAGAACACGTTGAACTGTATCACGAGGAAAATTTTGTCCGAGCAGGTTAATTCTCCCAACAGAAAGTTCTTTACCGGCTGTTCCAAAATCTCATGCACACGGGGCATAATTCGTTCCACCCCGTATTGCATTAAATACTCTGTTAAGAGTAGGATTAAGCACGTTACACCGCGGTAGCTTATGTTAAGGGTCGATCGTAGTCTTCCGCGAGTTCATCCGCGGCGTTCGTTGCATTGTGATTAATTTTCGTAACAGGCTGCACCTTTAACATTCTGTCAAACAGCGCAACGTAATCTTCCTTCAACGCGGAGGCTCAGCCTTTCTCCGATAATGGTCAAATTTGCGGTTCGTTGATCTTGCTACACTCGGGGAGTATACGCTCTAACTCTGGTAATACCGGTATTATTGAAACATCGGTGGAGCAACCGTGGAAGTTGAGAATCCTACTCTCGAATAGGGTAGATTTTTCACGTCGGAAAATCGTCCGGTTCGATTCTCTAACGACGATCGAACGACAAAACGTTCCTTTTTCCTCCTTGATTTTTAAACGACGCCTCGCGAATGGCGGCGCGGTTCCAGCCGAATATATATTCGCGAGGGGAAACAATGGCAGGCCCGGTTTCCGCAATGTCGAGCCGCACAAAGGCGTCGGACGGTTGCAATTATTTGACGACGGACGCGTCGCGATAAATATCGCATCGAGCGGCGAGCGGCGATGGAAAACGCGAGTGTGTCGAATATAAAATCAGAAGATAACCGGCGGCGAGCGAAGTGATCGACAGATCGGCGATAGAAGGCGGTATGAAAAAGCGGATAAAACGAAAGGGGGGGGACAGTAAACGCGCCACGGAGCTTTCTTCCGCGGAATATATTACAAAATGTTAAATGTCGCGGCGAGATAATCCGCAATCCGTTTCAAGCGTATCTGGATAAACGAAACGAGAAGCGTTGACGTTACGCTCGATACAGGGTGAAGTATTAAATAATTGACACGATCCCTGACGAGTTTGATCGTGCGTCAGCTTTCCAGGGGAGAAACAATGCGACACCAGCTGCTGGAGAACGTAAGAACTGGGTCAATTGTTCGTTTATTTGCTCCTCCGTTCGCGTGATTCAATCGAGAGCGAACACTATTATGGGAATGTTAGGTTGTAAACAGGTTCGCTCGCCGAGTATTGAAAACGATAACGATGCAGGTTTAAACAATAAGAGAAATGCTGTGATATCTCGATGTTGGATTATTAGGAGGAATGAGTGTGTGTGTAGTAGTAACAGGATTATGTTGATTACTTTTGATGTATATTAAATCAAAAGTACCCCACGCGTCGCCGCTGCTGTTCACTATTATTATCTTTATTTGTCACAAGAAAATGTAATTCGCTCTCTTAATATTCACGGTTCGATGCTTCTCGTTCGCTGGTCAAACACACGCGCTTTCATACTGTTCTTCTTTTTTCTCGAACACCCGCATCCACACGCACACACTCACACACGCCGCGATCGGCTTGACAGCCCATGTTATTGTTTAAACATAAATAAGCGCGCCACGCACGATCGTCTTTCATTCGTTCTTCCTTTCCAGGCCATTCACACCAACTCTCCCCACGTTCACTCTTTCATACCAAAAACCCCACAATACTGAGACAGATTAATATTGTCGAATTCTCACCCCTTTGTCCCTTGACTCCCATGCATCCAGATCCTTATCCTAGGTTTCCACTTTCCCATCGAATTCCTGTCTTATCTCCGGCAGACCTTCAAGCTGATGCACTCTACCCATTTTTTTGTACCGAATCCTTAAGTTCATTACCTAACCATTGTCCCTGCAATTCTTCTTTCTAACCATCGAACCCTCAATCCTAACGGACGCATCCCTAAACTCCCCCAATCGCAACTCCCAAAAACCCTAATATGTATAAAGGCAGCCTCGGAAAAGGAAAAAAAGGCAGTCAACGTTGAATTACCAGGCAGTTTAGACCGTCCACTTTATGCAGTAAATTCTCCACAAGTGTCAGTCCGCAAGGAATCTAAACCTGACACTTGTAGAGTCAGGGACTACGTTTTCGAGCCTCGCGCCCGCCTTTGTAGTTTGCCGAACGTAGACAAGGACAGCGAATAAAAGATAAGGATGAAACGTGAGTCGAGGCAACCAAGCGATTTAAATACCAACTTTTTTAATTTTACGTTCTTTTATCCCGAAATTTTTCTTAACATATTGATGAGATTTTTCTGATGAAAATGACATCAAACACGACATAATTTGAACAACATTCACTTATTAACACGTTCACTGTCTGGCGTGTCATTTTCATCGGAAAAATCTCACGAACATATTAAAAAAAATTTCAGATGAAAAAAAGGAAAATTAAAGAAATTATATTTTTCTATTATGAATTGTCGAGCCGTGAAATCTCGTAAAAGAAACCGAGTGGAGCAATGACGCAGACCTAGGCGTAGGACCATCTATACTGACACTTGTAGAATCCAAACTGACTGACACTTGTAGAGAATTTACTGTATTCGCGAAAACCACATTGTAAAGACTACTACTAAAGACTACTCTAAAGTGATTCGACGACGATATAAACATATATAGAAGAATCACATAGTAAGTAACTGTTTAGTATGGGCGGATGCTGATATATTTCTTTTCTTCAGCGTGTTGCTGATTTTCTTTATTGATTTGCGTAGCGCCGTGCCTTACTCGCGTATAATAATAAAGAAGAATTTACAATTGAAATACCATCTTCAAATCTCTCGTATTTTTCTTTTTTTACTATTTCTTTATTCCTTCCGTTCTACCGAGACATTCTCAGCAGACGTTAAATCACGAAATTTTCGACGACGACGTTCCTTCTCGCTGGATCGTAATTAAACACTCGCAGAAAAATCCTGTCATTTCTACTTTATTGTTCCGCGCGCAGCAAATGCGACAGGATTGCATATTCTACGAGAGCTCGCCGGGTAACGAAATACTCAATCGAAGAGTTGTTACCCGGTGGCGTGTTTGTTTTTTCTCGAAAAGTGGGACGTCGCGTTGCCGGGAAAAAATCATCGTACGGCGAGTTGAGCGCTGGCGTGATTTTCAGAATAGCAGCAATGAACGGGAGGAAGAACGACGACAGGGAACGTGTGTTTCATCGCAACAACGCGATGACGTTGAATGACCAGAGGCAGAAATCGCGCGATGTGTGACATTGAAAAGTTTGCTGCTCGAATCTGCGTGAGCTTGGATGAAAAGAGAAGGAAACAAAGACGAGCGAAAAAGGAGAAAAGAAAGAAATTCATTCGGAAGAAGAAGAGAAGGGTTAGTCGAGAGTCGCGGAGACTGAAAGCGACATGAAATAAAAGAAAAAAACGTCCACGCCTCAAAGATGATCATCTCTCGTCGTTCTTACTCGAGGACCACTGAAACCGCGATTATAAATTATTCCCGGTATTTATTTCCATAATGCGAGTCCACTCGAGGGAAGGAATTAATTGCCGGCATACGAGTGGAACCTTTTGTCGTTCCGTCGAGAGTAATAAAGGCTGCATTAGACGCCCGGGGGAAAAGGATCCTCCTACTGCACACGGCGCGTCGCGACGCCGGAGCAGCAACGAGACGAAGGAGAAGAAGAGGAAGAGAGAAAAAATGATTCAAAACGGAAGGAGAGGAGAGTAAAGCTCGCGATGGAAACGTCAAAGAAGGCGGCGTCGTGACTTATCGACGGTCTTTACCACAAAGTGTAATGCCGTTCTCCGCCTCCTGCCGTTTGATCCTCCGCGCCCGATATAAGTACATTTTGTACGCTCTGGTTGCGCTAGCGGCCAGGAAAATGCCATGTCGCCACAAGAATTCCCGTCTTTGCCGTCACTCAACATCGACCACCACCACCGGCAGACATTCTGCTTTTTCTCCTAACACGCGCGCTACTTGAACGAGTCATTTTTCATGGAATTTCATCGACCTTTCGCGGCTAAGACACCCCCTCTGGACGAGAGAGCGTCTCTAGGAAAGCGGACGATAAATCGATGGTTCGCGCGGCGCGGCGAAGCAGCAGCTCGACACCGGTTATCCGAGAAATTGCTTCAGCCCGTTTGATCGCCTGAAAATCCCTGTGCTCCGTTGTATCGCGCGCCGCTTTTCGCGGGATTCAATTAAATCGAAAGACGGGAAGAGAGCTGCCGTCGTTACTCGCTTTCGACTCTCTACTCCTCCTCCGATCACTTATCCGGCCAATCTCTCGCAAAAAGTACCGCGAACGGAATCTCTCGCGGCTGCCGCCTCTCCACTCGACCTCCATTCCGAACAAACACCGCGCAATTTCATAACCATCGCACACACGCGCGCGCCCATCTAATTTCATCGATCTCTCTGCGGTGAGTTAATGTCCCCGCTAATGAATTAACGTTTTCCGCGTCGGGACAACGAAAGGGTGACGTTGTGTTTTTCGAACGTGGGCGACACACGAGCCCGGGTGAAGCGATATCGAGAAAATTTATACGTTCCCGAAGAGAGCTCTGGAACAATTCGGCAGCTGAGGTAGCGCGAGTAGCCCAGAAATAGAGCGGAACGAGTAGGTATTTCCAATAAGCTGCTTTCACCGTGCTCCGCGCCGCGATTTTATTATCGGCTTCGATTCTTTTCTTCGATGAAGCGCGCGACGATCGCGAAACGCCTGCCAGCCCCGTTTCCCTGGTAAATGTTTAGAAAGCTACGGCGTCTTTACGGAGGATACGCGCAAACGAGAATAAGAAACGATGTTGTTGCTACGAACATTTAACCATGCTGCTACTCACTCTACTTCTACTTTCGCGGAGCTTCTTAGAGACAGCCATTTGTATTGTACGTCGTTCGAAAGAAGCCGAAGCTTCTCCCTTTGTGACCTAAATGCACGGGGCACACGCTCGGTGGGAAAGAAATAATTTCTTTGCGCAAAAAGAAGGGAAAAAGGAGGAGAAAAGTCGTAGCCTGAAAAATGGCCCCTGCTATCGAGAGAGGCTTATTTATCGCGATTGTGTTTCGCAAAGGAGGTCGCCGAGGATTATTAGACGCTCGGTAGATTTACGATTCACCTGAACCGGCTGGAACTCACGATGGATGAGATATATACCAGCGACTAGGTGCAATAGAAATGCCCGTGATTTATCCCAGTTTCCTCGCCGTCTAATGGGGCTATGAAGACAAAGTTTGCGGGTCTACTCCCGCGTTATTCGGAGGAGAGAACGCTCGATTCCCGGTATCTCTTCCTATCGTCGAACTGCAAACAGTCGTGCAAACCATCCTGAAATTGACGTTCATCCTTCGACGTGAATCTTGGCCGGGTCGCGCGTTTCTACTCCGCCAGGGCGGCTGGGCCAACATTTCCTGATTTTAGGCGGCGAGCAACACCCCCTAAATCGTATCAATTTATTCCAATCTCCGTACCCGGCTAATGGGACCAGTCCTTGCACTCTCTAGCCTGGCTGTCTCTCCTCGCCGAGCGTCTCCTTTTCACGGGAGAAAGACGACCATTGGGGAATCCAGGCTTGCTCTCTAAACGAGGGTTAATGAGCCACCGGCGAGAGACCTTCGTTCCGCCGCGATATTTTATCGTTTATTTTGCCCTCGTTACACACCGCGAACCCTCTCCAACAGCTTCTACGTACCCTTGGAAATCAGTCGGCCAAGACCGCCGCAGGGTGTTACCGCGACTTCGGTAATTAACCCTCCGTAGGCCATCTGGGTCGTTGATGACCCACGTGAGATTTCACTCTTGCGTTTCTTCCAAGCGAACTTGTATTCTTATTGAAAAGAATTCGGAACATTCGCCTTGACGAGCGACCGTATAACGTAGCAGAGACTTTGACAAGTATTCTACAATTTTTTCAGATTTTTTCCAAGACTAGAACAGTGACAAAATTAGACTTGGATCTAAACGACCCAGTTTGCCTACGAAAGATTAATCTTACCCAAGGAAGCGGCAGAGAATGCGTTTCTGTCTTGATCGTTTTCCCAGGTACACTAAGAAAAACAGATTTCCCCTTTTCATATCGCAAATGCAGCCTCGTGCCGGTTCGATTCGCGGGCGCAACCTCTTTTCGAGAAGTTCAGCCGGAGGAGTTGTTTCAGACAAACTTTCCCGTCTTGGATTCCACGCTCCTCGGCGCTCTCTAATATCCCTGAAAGATTGCAGCGCGAACGAAGCAATAGCCGGCGACTTTCCGCGCGATCCCCTCTCGCAAACCGGTCCATTAACTCGAATGAGCGTGCACCCAAAGACTTCATCCTCGATCGCATAGTCGAAATTCCATCCGACGGGCATTCCGCGTGCATCGATCGACGAACCGTTGGATACGCTGGCCTTTCGCAATTCATTGTTACCATTAGAGTGAAATATGTAGCAGTGGTCTAAACCAACCGGTGACGTCTCTTTTCTACCATTTTCGCGCAGTTTCTACCACGACTTGGTACGTGGAGACTGTATCCTCGCAGAAACGGCAATTTTTCTCGCAGATACTCGCCAAGGATGACCAAAGTTCGTTAGAAGGCTACACAGGACGAAATGAATTTGTCTCTCCTTTCCTGCTGTCTTCCAGCCGCTAATTAAGTTGGTAGAGCAGTTCGAAGAGAGCCTCGTAGAGTGAGAAAAACTCGAAGCAGAAGTTTCCCCGGGACAAAGTCGTATTTCGAACGAAATTTTTTCGCAAGGGCAAAGTTTGAAATTTTGTCAAGGCGAGAAACGAGCACGGACTCGAAGTACAATTGGCCGCGCGCGGCGTCAGCAGCGAGCAGAATTCCGTCGAACCAAACGACGAGTAGATTGCGGGGGGAAAAAACCGATATGGTTGACAGGGGCAAAGTCTGCGCGTGCAGACTCGAGGGGTAGTAGTGACGCGGCGGCGGCGGTGGCGGCGGCTCGTAATTTTCGTGAAATTCTGTTTTCATCAAACCGCGCGCGCGACGCAACGAATACGCACAATAAAATCAGGAAAAAAGGCAATCACGTTCGACCCAGTTTTCCACCGTATCGACCGAGCGTACACCGCGAGGAGAACGAGAGGCTAGAGAGGTAGAATAGTAGCGGTGGTTTGGTCGTTGAAAAGGCGCTTGGATCGACGATGCCCGCGATTTTCGATCGGAATATCGCGCTGCCTGTGCTCCTCCACCGCGGACCGTTTTTATCGCTTAATATTTTCAACCCTCTACCGTCCCCTATTGCTACCTTTAGCACGCGATATCAACGTTACAATTCCGATGTCACCGATATCTCGAGCTTTCATCGATCCGCGCGTCGATGAAATATCCTCGAAAATCCATAATGCACCGATGTCTATCTAACGGGGAGTAGAAAGAAAAGCTGTGGATCGATAATTTTATTCGAACAGAGACGAGATGGATGGGGTTTGTACCAAGTCGACGGTCGAACGACTTGACGACTTAAACGCGAGCGCGTCGCGTCACGCGTCAGTTCGCGACACGCATCGTCGGATTTTCGAGCGCGGGAACAACGTGGCGGAATATGAACAAGCGAGGATAGGCCGGCCGTAATCGGGCCGGAACGAAAGGGGACCCGGGGCCTGCATATAATTTACAAGCTCAGGTATTAAGCTCCACTCTGCGTGATGAGTCACGTAATTCAAAGCTTAATGCGCTGCTATCTATATGTACGTACCTATATCGAGTTGAGCCATCAGGCATCCATCGTAGCCGGTTGCCGGTGTATTGCTGCCACGAGAGAGCAAGCCCCGACGGTTCTGACGTCGCGCTACCAAACCACCCGTCCAAGCAGACGCTCGCTTCATCGTTACGATATGCATATGCAAACAGTTCGCTATTTATTGGATGTTTCAGCGGTAGCCTAGGCTAGCCTCGATCGCCTAGCCTGCTTCCTTTCTTTCCGGAAACAACGTTCGTAGGGAGCGTTCTACTAGTCAGATCAGGGTGGATTTGAGTGTGTTGAATTGCTGTTGAGATACGCCAAATGGTGACCGAATAGAAAAGTGACGAATGATCGAAGGAGCATTCATAGGGAGGTTTCACTTGTCAGACGAGTGTGGATTTAAGTGTGTTCAACTGCTTCTGAGATACGCAAAATCCTCTGATCCCCTATAAGTGGAATCTGGGAATATCAGGACCTAATGTTCTACGGTGAGAAGATGGCGAGCGGGACGGCACAGGGGTAAGTGGAGTAAGCTCCACCTTTGATGCTCACCGTCGCGCGGTGGATTAATAGATGCGACCGTTTCGGCCAATAATAAAAACGCGTGTGTTCTGACAACCAACG
>NW_017100190.1:1113168-1121380 GCF_001263275.1 Habropoda laboriosa | reverse complement strand
GTGATCTTCTCAGCGTTAAACCGTCTTAGCGACGTAGATAAAGGAACCCTGAAGATCGCGAGTTGCATCCCATCTCGCCTAGTGTAAAAGAAAAATTTCCACAAATTCATACCCATCGAAAAGAGCAGTAACAACGAAGAAGCCAAGAGAACGCCTTGACTACGAACGCAGAATCCCGGCTTGCCAAGGATTCGATTCCTACCTAGTCCCTCGGATTTATAGTACAAGAACGAGCTGACACAGCAATACGCTCACGGTTAATAGCACTAATGCGTTACAGAATGTTTGCTTAAACTGAGCATTTTCCGTAAGTAAGATCTCTTCTCCGTCGGCTGGCGACACTAGTCGGTCCACTGACCAGATCAACGTCAGCCACTTCATAAATACCGTGGGTTCCATTGTCACAGCCTCGGATGTCCTAACACGTGTGACATCTGAATACAGTATATTCTCCACAAGTGTCAGACCGCAAGGAAGCTACACCTGACACTCGTAGAGTCAGGGACTACGTTTTCGGGCCTCGCGCCCGCCTTTGTAGTTTGTCGAACGTAGACAAGGACAGCGAATAAAAGATAAGCATGAAACGTGAGTCCAGGCAACCAAGCGATTTAAATATCAACTTTTTTAATTTTACGTTCTTTTATCCCGAAATTTTTCTTAACATATTCGTGAGATTTTTCTGATGAAAATGACATAAAACACGACATAATTTGAACAACATTTACTTATTAACACGTTCACTGTCACGCAAATCTCAGCAACATCTTAAAAAAAATTTTAAATGAAAAAAAGCTTTAGCGAGCCACCGTTTGGTTGCCAATTGTTTATCACATAAAGTCGGTCTACCTCCACGTAGAAAAAAAAAAAATGTAGGGTCGATTCCACAAGTATCAGTAAAATTAATTTCAATTGCTGGAAGAAAAGTAACGAAAAGGCAACCTCTCAAAGTCATTTCAATATCCTATTCGACAAGTCTGAAGAACAACGATGACTAAAATTCAAATGTTTATTTCCCTAAACCTTCAAAATAATTTCGAAATATTTTATTCGAAGCGGAGTATTCCAAGTCAGTATCGATAATTGAAGAAATTATTTGATTGTATTTAAAAGAACCGAAAGGAGAATATTTAAAGTCTGATATTAAATGTCTAGCAAGTACCAGTAATTGGTAAAATGATTTATATTTGTTTTAAAAGGAAAATTTCTAATAGGTATTAGTTAAAATGAATTGTTATTCAGTCTATTGTATTGAAATTCTAATTGATTCTAATGTATACAAGTGTTACAAGAAGGCTGAGTGTGTACAGGGTGGACATAGGCTAGCTAGTAGCCCCCGACCACTCTATGAACTTTAACGTCTATACTCGAAAGTGTATCGTCAACACTAACACGTTACCCAGATTATCCAAAAATTGAAGAAGTTACTTTTAAAATTGAACATTCTACGGTGTTTCGAGAGATTTGATAATCATAGTCGAACCTTAAACGAACGTTCAAACGAAGAAAATTTTCCAAAAATCATTTCGTACGTTATTAATCGATAAAACAAAAATTCATTGTTGAAAAATAAATATTTCCTGAAAATCTTCATCTTCCATACAAGATTCAAGATTTTCCCTAATTAAGAGTAATTTCAAAAGATTATCTGTATAAGCTATTATTTCAATACGCGATGCACTGACTCTAGTATTTACTAAAATTCAAAAATTCTCGTATAAATTCCGAAAATAGATTATTAATTACGGTAAACTACTGAGACGGTTTAATTAAGGGTGGGCATGGTGCTGCTTTAGTTTGAAATGATTTATAAACACATAATTAACAGAGGAAAAACCGTGAAACGGCAAAACGTCTACATTCTAATTGTTATAACATGTAAACAGAACTTTAAATTTAGTGTAAACAGAAAAAATATATAATACAATTTATTTCACGGTATTGCAACAAATAAACGTTGAATAAATATTTAATTCCTATAAAAACAATTGTTTAACGTAAGAATTTTACCTTCACTATGGCTATTTTTAATCTACGACCACAGGTCAACCTGATTTCTAATCCTTACGAACTTTAAATTCAGTCTAAACTGAGAAAATATATAATACAATTTATTTCACGGTATTGCAACAAATAAACGTTGAATCAATATTTAATTCGTATAAAAACAATTATTTAACGTAATAATTTTACCTTCACTACGGCTATTTTTAATCTACGACCACAGGTCAACCTGATTTCTAATCCTTACAAACTTTAAATTCAGTCTAAACTGAGAAAATATATAATACAATTTATTTCACGGTATTGCAACAAACAAACGTTGAATAGATTCTTAATTCGTATAGAAACATTTATTTAAAATAATAATTTCACCTTCACTATGGCTATTTTAAATTCACGACCAAGGGTCACCTGATTTTTAATCCTTACGAACTTTAAATTCAGTCGAAACTGAGAAAATATATAATACAATTTATTTCACGGTATTGCAACAAACAAACGTTGAATAGATTCTTAATTCGTATAGAAACATTTATTTAAAATAATAATTTCACCTTCACTATGGCTATTTTAAATTTACGACCAAGGGTCAACCTGATTTTTAATCCTCCGAACTTGATTTCACAACGAGAAAGTAATAAGATCGTTGAAACGTACTTATTTGTCAAAGAAACTTGCAAAAATGTATAAATAATAATATGTAATGTTTTAACAAATTTTTGGAAGTATAAATTAATAATAAAATTGTGAAAATTAATAAATTATACGTTATTATAACATTAATAGAATTATGACTAAACCGAAGTTCGAAGTCGAGTATTTAAAGTCTGATATTACGTGCCTAGCGAGTGCCGGTAATTGTTAAAATTTTATATACCTGCGGTACCCTCTCCCCAAAGTCATTAGCAAAATCGTCGGTTAGGTCAGGCGGGAAATTTTCGCGGGAGATTTCCGCGGGAGATTTCCGTTATCGTAGCACGGTATTATTTATCAATTTTAACAATTTTGTTCTAACTTTATACTTCCGACAATTTGTCATAACATTGCATATAACAATTTATACGTTTTTAGAATATTCTTCAATGGAAACATAGGTTTCAGCGTTTTCGTTACTTACTCGTGGTTAAATTAATTTCGTAGGGATTAAAAATCAGATTGACCTGTGGTCGTAGATTAAAAATAACCATAGTACAGCTAAATTTATCGTGTTAAATAATTCTTCTTACACGAATGAAAAATGTATTCAACGTTTGTTTGTTATAATATCGTGAAATGAATTATTTGTGCAGTTCTGTGCATTTTCTGTGCAGTTCAACCTAATTTACTTAAATTTACGTTGCGAGACAGTAAACTACCTGACTCTTGTAGAGAATTTACTGTACTTTGTCCAGTTTGATGGAGAAAACGTATAATATAATTTATTTCATGGTATTGTAACAAGCAAACGTTGAATAAATTCCTAATTCGTATTAAAAAAATTATTTAACACAATAATTTCAGCTTTATTGATAAATGACCACAGGTCAACTTGATTTTTAATCCCTGCGAAATTAATTTAACCACGAGTAAGTAACGAGAACGCAAAAACCTATGTGTCCATTGAAGAATATTGTAAAAACGTATAAATTGTTATATGCAATGTTATAACAAATTGTTGGAAGTATAACTTTATAATAAAATTGTGAAAATTAATAAATTATAGGCTATTATAGTATTACAGTAGAATAATGGAAATTTCCCGCGAAAAGAATCGGCGATCTCCCGCGAAAAATAATCGATTCCCGCGAAAAGTGGCTAATCGGTTTCCCGCGAAAAATAGTCGATTCCCGCCCGAATTATTAACGACTTCGCTAATGACTTTGAGGTGGGGGCACCGCAGGTATATAGGGACCCGCGAGGTTCCGCGACATCATTCACCCTTTATACTGGGCCCTAGACACTTCGCGGCAAATTAGTCTTAAAGGTTCTGAGATGTGAACAGAGTGGTCGAGGGCTACTAGCTAGCCTATGTCTACCCTGTACACACTCTGCCTTCTCAAACTTAGCATACACTAGCATTCTCAATTATCGATACTTGGAAAGTTACTATTAGACTTATTTTAAATTAAACTAAATTGGTTCTGCATTTATTAATGCTTATGGACAAGTGCTATCAGACTTTGAATATTCTACTTCAAATTTTTATTTTTAAATATATTTTAGTGAAATTCCAAGTATTGATATTTATCAGTAAATTATTATCAGAGTTTAAGTACTCGACTTAAAATCATTTCGCGAATTATTAAAACTTTAAATAAACTACTTCCCACGAGATATTTAGAAATTAATTTGAGAGTTCAGGTAAATAAACATTCCAAGTTTAGTCATCGTCGTTCTTCGTACTTGTCGAATAGGGTGTCGATTTTAGGTTTGGATTTCAACGAATTTGATGTTCTAATGAAATTTTTGACGTTTCAGCTATTTGTCGAAGTGAATTAAAAATTTTTGACCACGTTGCAACTAATTAAATACATTTTCGTTACAGCTGATTGATAATATGCGTTGATAATATGTGCCTTTATTTGAATTTATTTCATGACTTGTCATTTTGTAAACAAATAATTCACAGTACTTGCTATTTTGTTTACTAATAATTTACCATCCAAGGAATTTGCATGAATTGCATGTTAAGTAGTTAGTTGATTTATTATTGTATATTGTGAGATGATTTGGAACGAGTGCACTATGCCCACCCTAAATTAAACCGTCTCAGTAGTTTACCGTAATTAATAATCTATTTTCGGAATTTATACGAGAATTTTTGAATTTTAGTAAATACTAGAGTCAGTGCATCGCGTATTGAAATAATAGCTTCATCCCTAGTTCGTTTATTATTGAATATTTTTACGCGTTTAACTTATGCTTCTCCCCAATTCTCGTCGCGTATTTTATTCAAATTTTCTTATATTCTAGAATCGAAAAAGATACGAATTCGAATTATTTCTTTTGATTCTTTCAATTTTTCACTCGCGTTCTACGAAAGTTTAGTTGAATAATAATATTGAAAATAATATAAATTCGCGGTTTCTCCCTTTCTGAATAAAACTGAAATAAATCGCGTTTCGAAGTACTTTTCGCGTCGTCCACTCCACAGTGACTCACACTTTGTGAGTTTGTGAGTCTTGCAAAATCGATCGCAACTGGGAGGAAGGAAGGAAGGAAGGAGAAAATGCAGTCAAATCCACGTTGCAGAACTCAGCTGTTTAATCAGCGAACAGTGAGTTACAAAAATGGGTTTTTTTCTGGTGATTTGGTTTAGTAGTTAGTTGTGTTGTGTATTGCCAGCTCAAATATGAGCTGGCTGCCCCAAATTAAACCGTCTCAGTAGTGTTTCGCAATTAAAAATCGGTTTTCGATATATATACGAGAATTTTTGAATTTTAGTAAATACTAGAGTCGTTGCACTGAGTATCACAATAGCTTCATCCCTAGTTCGATTTATATTGAATATTTTTACGCGTTTAATCGATACCCTCCTTCAAATTTACTTGCGTTAGAGATTCGGGAAAGATATCAATTCGCGGTTTATTCTTTTGCTTTATATACATTGCGTTTCTTTCATATCTCTTTTCTTTTTTTTTACGTTTATTCTATTTAAAGTTAACTTCATTCTAAAAATCGAGAATAATATAATATCGCGGTTTCCCCTCTTAAATAAATCGCGTTTCGAAATACTTTTCGCGTCGTCCATTCCACAGTGACTCACATTTTGTGAGTCTGTGAGTCTTGGGAAATCTGGAATGATTTGCGGAAGGATGACCATCTGAGAGGAAGGAAGGAAGGAAGGAAGCAATAGGATGACGATCTGAGAGGATGGAAGGAAGGAAGGAAGGAGGCAATGCAGCCAGGCAGCCAAATATACGTTGGAGAGCCCAGCTGCTTAATCTGCGAATTGTGAGTGAATTTTTTGAGGGTTTGGTGGTTGGTTATATATGTGTGTGCATGTGCATGTCGAAGCTGAACTACCAAAGATGAACTGGATGGACTCTACTGCACTAATGGTGCAAACGCCCTCCCATTATTAGAGTATCAATGTAGTATACCGCGTTAATTCAATTTATAGTCAATTTTCCCATTTACTTTCGATCGATACGAGAATTTATCACGTCGCGTCGCGTTTGATAAATAGCTTCGTCCCTTTATCCATTTTTGCGTTTCTTTTCTCTTTTCTTTTTTGAATTTTTGCTAAATGTCCCAACTAAAATCAACTACAGGAAAATATGGAGGATAATAAAACTTCGCGGTATCGGGTACTAAACAAAATCCGTGAAAATGAAAATAAATCGCGATTCGTACTCCACTTTTCGCGCGTCACCCTTTCACAGCTTTCCAAGTCTGGTGGGTCTTTCAATCTATCATTGTGGGCCACTGGTGGGATGAAAATTCAAGGCTGAGGGGAATTCAATGGTCCACTGAGGGAATTGCAAAAGTTTCATGGGTCTGAGAGAAGCTTCCAACTGAATTGTGGGTCAAAATCTAATCCTGGGAGGACTGAAATGGGTCACTAAGGGTATCTCAAAGGTTACGAATGGTGAGTCGTATGAATTATTTATCTTGTCAATCTAATTTATATTCTGTTTCAGTGTTCCGTAATAAAGCTACTCGAGTAATTTATTCTCCTATTCCATTTTATAATACACTTTTCTTTCAGACTTCATTGCTATGATTTTCTATGTATAATAAAGATATCTTACAGAGCTTCATTGTATGTTTGAAAAATGTAACTTTTTATCGCATGTTAGCTTTAATTAATTCTAAGATCGAAAACTGTACCGAGTATGAAGTGAGCGTGAACGAGTGTCTTAACTTTAAGTAGTTCGTAAGATAAAATAAGTTAGCATAAGACAATAGAAAATATTCTATTCATCCGCCGATGGACGTCGTGGGACGCGTGCGTTTTAACTTTAAGTAATCGAATAAAACTATTCGAAGATATTCTAAGAATTCTAAGATAGAAAAATTGTACTGAATACCATGTGCGCGTTCTCTTACAGAGATACACGACTCATTCGTAGCATAATTAATAAAATACCATCTACATTTCAACATCTTATTAAGGAAGAGTACGAAATTTTCTTGTATCGTATACAATGTGCGCGCTCTCTTGCAGAGATACACGATTCTCATTTATAATAATAATTATCGTCGAACTTTTCGACAAAGTGTCTATTTTACAAGTTGAAAATGAGAAACGGGTGTCTCTGGAGATAGAGAGTTGCCAGTAGGGAATGTGTTTTTGTCGGGTCCCTTGCGTAGTCACCTCCTCGTGGTGGGACCTGGTAATTGGTATCCTTTTCCAAAGAAAATTCTCACTTTTGCAAAAGGCTACCAAGCTAAGAACTACGCGTACCTGTGACCACTCTGATTCTCATGGTAAAATTATTACGTTAAATAATTGTTTTTATACGAATTAAATATTGATTCAACGTTTATTTGTTGCAATACCGTGAAATAAATTGTATTATATATTTTTTCTGTTTACACTAAATTTAAAGTTCTGTTTACATGTTATAACAATTAGAATGTAGACGTTTTGCCGTTTCACGGTTTTTCCTCTGTTAATTATGTGTTTATAAATCATTTCAAACTAAAGCAGCACCATGCCCACCCTTAATTAAACCGTCTCAGTAGTTTACCGTAATTAATAATCTATTTTTGGAATTTATGCGAGAATTTTTGAATTTTAGTAAATACTAGAGTCAGTGCATCGCGTATTGAAATAATAGCTTCATCCCTAGTTCGTTTATTATTGAATATTTTTACGCGTTTAACTTATGCTTCTCCCCAATTCTCGTCGCGTATTTTATTCAAATTTTCTTATATTCTAGAATCGAGAAAGATATGTATTCGCGTTTTTTCTTTTGATTCTTTCAATTTTTCAATTGCATTACGCATTATTGCAATAATTTCTATCGTTACATTTCATTCTAATTGTTTAGCAGCTTTTCTGCTGCTATCGACCCTACATTTTTTTTTTTTTTCGTGGATGTAGGCCGACCCTACATTTTACTGACACTTGTCGAATCGACCCTACATTTTACTGACACTTGTCGAATCGACCCTACATTTTTTTTTTTTACGTGGAGTTAGGCCGACTCTATGTGATAAACAATTGGCAATCAAACGGTGGCTCGCTAAAGCGATATATTACGAAATTAAATTAATCACTCAA
>NW_017100190.1:1108304-1112860 GCF_001263275.1 Habropoda laboriosa | reverse complement strand
TTCCAGATGAAAAAAAGTAAAATTAAAGAAATGATATTTTTCTATTATGATTTGTCGAGCCGTGTAATCTCGTAAAGGAAACCGACTGGTGTAGAGTTACACGCTTGACCGACAGCGAGCGAGATAACATGGGCGCAGCAATGAGACGCAGACCTAGGCGTAGGACCATCTATACCGTCACTTGTAGAATCCAAACTCACTGACTCTTGTAGAGAATTTACTGTACTCCTTTTTCTCCGATTTCTACGGTAGACAATGCGCGCTAAAGGCTGAACGGAATGAAAAGAAGCGAACGATCGAGTTTTCAGCGTTAATTAGACATCGACGAAGGAGCAGCGACGATAATCGTCGGTCGCGGTGCATCATAGGTGGAAGCGGGAATAAATCATCGGCATTTGCATGCCAGCGAACGGACGTATCTGATCTTGAGCGAGTCGGACACGCGTCAGTTTACGGTGGTGGATTTACGGCAGCGCGCAGATTGCGTATCGTTCCTGCTCCCTGTTAATTACACGTCGATCGATTTTCACGGAAGAAACCACGGCGTACGGCGAGACAACTGTGGGACACAGAGAAAGTTAACTCCCTGCTGGAAGTATACCGATGAACCGCGATAACCAGTGTATTTACGATCGTTCTCGAACGATCTGTATACCGAGCGATAAACTATTTACGATCCTTTTCCACGATTAATCCGTCGTAGACGAGATTAAACGATTCTCGAGACGGTTTCGAAGAAATCCGATCGATATCAATTTCATCTACGGCATAGTTTTTAAGACCGCTTCCTCTATGGAGCGGAAGTGGAGGGATATAACAGCGTTTATCGGGAACATCGTTCGTTTCGGCCCGTCCAAGTCGTTGTTCCGAAACTTATTCTATCTCGAGCGGACGCGAGAGAACTTCTTGGGCCGTTCATCGAATCCCAAGCTCGGTTAAACTTCGGCCGAGAACGGAATTCCGCCGAAATTTCCGATTAATTTGCCCTGTCTCGCCGGCTATGATCTTACCAACCCCGTATCCTCGTCATTTTTTCTCCCTCGACTATGTATACATGCGGATATTTTTCTAGACAATTTCACTCACCGCGATTCGAGGCTCTGTGGTGTAAAAGAAAGGGTTAAGCTCTCCTGCATTTTAAAACGACAATTTACAGCCATGAATATTATCCGAAAAATGCCCGCAGGAGGAGCTCGGAGAAGGGTTGAGGAGAAGCGAAACAGGAAGACCTCCGTAAAGAATCCATTAAAATCCATGGGGGTGTTCTCTGTCGCGACATGGGGTGCACAACGCCTCTGGCCTCCGTCCATACCTGGCAATCGATACCCTGTAACGGATTGTTTTCAAACAGAAACTGACAAGTCGTGGTGCGAGATCAAAGCAACAGAGTATAAAGAAGTCTAGGATTCTGCACGAGATTACAGGATTACCGAGACGTCTGACGACGTTACCTTTCCTGCAAAATGCTGGCAAAAAGAGAAACACACCAGCCGGCAAGATGGCGATGGAGCCGTCGAGATGTCGCCTTTCCCACCAGACGATATTATTCCACGTTTCTTCCCGAAAGCCCTTTCCGGTTCTAAACTCGACTTCTCCGCTAAATGAATTAGAAGAAGACGGAGAAGCGGCAAGAAACTTTCACCTCTTTAATATTTTCTATTTATTCGCAATTCCTCGCTTTCGACTGTTAGAACCAGTGAAATATCTCCGAGATTAACAATTGCCCAGAAAATTGCGTAAAGTCAAAGTTACAATATCGCAAACGCGGAAATTCTCGTCGATCGGAATGTTCAAAGACAATTTTAATCTCGTCCTCTGGTTACGTTACACAAGTGTCTCCCCGGTTCCCTTTTTTCCAAATACCATAGAAAAACGAGGGAAATTCCAGGGAACGTCTTCGAGGCGGAAGTTTCGATGGAACGTCCTTATCGAGGCGCTGGTAGACGCTGGGTACCGGAAGACCAGCCAGCGGAAGTTGGTCGAGTGGTGCTGTGCGTGCGTGGCGTAAAAGGTTCTCTTCCTTCGATTGCATCTCGTTATTTGCAGTCTGTCTCGAAGGGGCGTGTACTTTGTCGAGCAACAGAGGAGCCGCGGTCCGTATCGGCGTGAATGGATCACGCGAACAAAAAGTCACGTACAGGGGCGTAAATCACGCGAGAGCGAGCGAGCCGCGTGTCGTTTAGTGCGCTAGAGGGGACGAGCAATCGCGCGCGTGCCTTCTGCATATTTATGCACACGTATCTGCCGCATGCAGCTTCTTTCTTAAATTCCTCGATGTCCTTCTCCTTTATTTTTCAAGAATTAACCAAGCGTTCGTTAGCACAACTTAAGTAAACTTAACGCAGGATAGGATATCAACCAAAAATGTATTAAAGTATAGTGATAAGCGACTGCTAAATGCTTCGGTGTCCGTCTCGCTCGACGGCTATTCCCAGAGAGTCCACTCCGCGTCGTATCCCGTTGGAGCCCCCTCGTTCGACTTCCGGGGAAAGAGCTTAGTTTAAGGCACCCTCAGGTACCCGCGCGCTTTCTCTTCCTGGGCGACAAAGTCCAGGCCACCACTTCGCCGCCGAAATCTCGCATTTCTTACAGAGGGTTGCTGAGGGGTTTGTTGGAGATTCAAAGGAACGCAAGTCGGTGTATCTGTAAATATTCTCCTGTCACTGGGTAGATTGTTTTGAGAGAAAGTTTCATGGGAAAAATTGGGACGCACCGTGCACTTAGGGAAGATTAATTTTTTAGTACAGCGACAATACGAACAGATTGGTGTCGGGGCGTTTGGACGTGCGCACGGGGAGATTTCGCGCCTTTTCTATCAATCGCGTCAGTTGGAAAGAAGAAGAAACAAGAAGGGACATTGAAGCATTCATAGCGTTTTAGTTAATAAATTTAATTTCAGACAGATACGTGAAAATCGCAATGACGTAGTTCTGCGTAAGGACTCGAGTGAAAAATCTAACGTGTTAACGAGGATGTGCGATTCTTCGCAAAGGATTTCCATAGGATCTATAGCTGTTGACAGTTTAGCAAGTTCTCGCGAGAAGAGCCGTCGCGAGGTCGGATTTAATTAAACCCGGTTAACAGGGGCAAGATTTTTCCCCCGTTGCGTTTCGATCTGTTTGTTCGGATATTAT
Organism: Habropoda laboriosa; assembly: GCF_001263275.1. NCBI lineage: Eukaryota > Metazoa > Arthropoda > Insecta > Hymenoptera > Apidae > Habropoda > Habropoda laboriosa. Next base: position 1,109,726 of record NW_017100190.1, on the reverse strand, counting down.
CGAGCATCAACAAGAAAGAGAACGAGAGAAGAGAAGGGAAATAGAGAAAGAGAAGGGGGAGCTAACCCGACGAAATGATTTCATTTTAATCTCGCGGCCGGAAAGCTCTCTCGGCTAGCTGGCGGTGGAAGCGTGCGGCTGTCGCGCAGGCCAGCGACCGCAAGGAAGTCAAATGAAAGGGAATTAAAAAGCCGGGGAGAAGAGCGTAAAGGCGGGGGAGGGAAGTTTTAATGGGTTCCGAAAAAAGAAGCGACGGTCGGGGGAAGGGGTTTCAGAGAAGTTTCTCGAGAGCGAAAACAAAATTTAATTAAAGCAAGCCGGCCGTCTCGCGGCTTAAAGAGCCTCGGCCGGATGTGCCGCTATTAATTCGACCTAGCGAGCTTCCTTCCTTTGCTTACTTGCTCTCTCCCGCGAGAGAGTGTCCAGAAACGCGAATAACGATTCCGTTATCGTTCTACCCGCTCGTTGAACGTTATCCGTAAACGGCAGAGGCACCGTTCAGCTACCGCCTCCGGGCTCTCTCACCCTCTCGATCCACTCTCGATTCCAAACAGCCCGTGGTGAAACATTGTTTCGAACTTCCGCGCTTCCGACGACGCGACGTAGACGACGGGAATCCAAGGGCCGTGCGCGGGTGTGAGGGAAAGTGAAGGAAAGTGGCGACGAAAAGGGAGCGTCGAGGAGGGTGCACGGTGGATGCACCCTAGGACACACGCGCACGCCGCGTACAAAGAGGGATGAAATGCCGTTGTGCGGGAGAAGGTATACCAGCGAACCGTGCTTGGGTTGGGTTAGAGGCACTCTATATAAAAACAAAGGGCTGATATTTTTCCAGGCTCGCGAGGACGTCGATACGCTGTCCCGAAGCGAGTGTATCCTGTGTCGGTCCAAGTGCGCGAACGTGTTCCATTCCGTCACTCGGTGTACACGTATCTATAATACCTACGTAACGTTGCGTAGTCGAGAGCAGAAGTGTGTATATACCCGTATGAAGAGTTTTGAAAAATCTGCCTGGAAATTTCAGGGGTTTAACAGGGGAGAGACCTGTGTGTGAGGTTGATTAGCTCGGAGATAATGGAACGGCGCGCGAGGAAAATTCGAAACGAGGGTAGCTCTTTCTATAAAAAGTCCTCCCACCGTGTGATTTCCTTTTTGGTCAGCGTACCACCCTGCTCGATTGATCGTCGCGTGTCTCCGTGTGTACATTAGGTCCTAAAGCAAAGTCTACGAATAGAGTAGGCGCACGTCGTCGACTCGTCCAGAGAGATCGATCTCGCTCGCTCGCTGGCCGTTGCAGGAACAGCAGGCAGGGGGGACGGTGGCGAGAGGTATTCGAGGCGAACGCGAAAAGTAGTAGTCGAGAGGGCAGGAAAGTGGGCAGCGACGTCGAAAAAGTTGGACCAAAGAGGAAACCGCATTTCC
>NW_017100190.1:1091808-1108229 GCF_001263275.1 Habropoda laboriosa | reverse complement strand
GGTACTTGGGCGAAAGTTGCGCGAGCCCGAGCTTCCTTTCCGCCCCTTTATTCGCCAGATTACGAGGGAAGGCTTTTAAAAAAATTTGAAAAGGCTCCCGCCGCGAATTCTCCGGCCCTCTACTCTACCAACGAACCGAACCTGCCTCCGCCTCGATTATCCCAGTTGTAATTAAACGATTCGCCGCTCGATACCTGTCAAATTAGTAATTACCGAACGTCGCGCTAATTATTCGTCGTAATCGTTTGCGCGTGGAATCGGTAGGCGGAGCATTCGCGTTTGCTTCGTGAAAATTCCAGTCGGTCTGGCCGGGGGGCGATGGCCGGTGGCTCCGATCCGAAATTCAAGAGAGAGAGAGAAAGAGCTGGTGTATGGGAAAAAATCCTAGCGCAAGAAGCTTTCCAGGCTTTTTCCAGGAAAATCTGCTGAAAGAAAATGTCGGGCGACGCATTGCGCGCTGACTCCGCGCTAGTCATTTCCATATGTATAGCACCCGGTCTCGAGATTAACATATTCTCCCGCTCGTTACAACTTCCTCTCCCTCTGCTTGTCCTCCCTTTTTTGCTAACGTTTATTCCGGACCACCCTCCGTTCTCTTTAATTCTCTATACGCTCCCTGTCGTCCGCGACATTCTCCATATTTATTTGCCCGTGTATCCGTAATTCGCCACACGCCCAACCTCAACGAAATTTTACAACCAAATACGCGCCACGATTCGTACATCCCTCACGTATCACGTTAACCCGTATACAAAAGCGACGGAACAAAAAATGAAACGAAGAAGAATTCCATCAGTTTCGAAACGTCGATTAGCCATTTTTCAATTTGTCCGATACGACGCGGCAAGCACGACAACTCGTTAGAACAAACATCCCTGCAAGCTCTCACGCGGATAGCATCCCCTTCGAGCAGTTTCTGCAGCGCCGTTCGATCCGCGGCAGCGATCGTTTCCGCGCGAGCGGCCTCAAGATTCGCCAGGATCCCGTGTCCCTCGAGTATCCTCTCGAAAACGTTTCAATCGTTCCCCATTCCCTATCGGTTTCGGGGAGGACGGCGGAGGGTAGAACGAGGGCGCTAAAAGCGTTCGGCGAAAGAGGGACGTGTCAGGAACGGGCCGTGTGCTCGCAGCAGGAGCGCGCGTCGCCGCGCCGTTCAGAACGGCTGCTGTTTCCGGTGCATTTTTCCGAACGATCGACGCGCGCCCGACAAAACTTTCGCGCCTCCCTTCGTCGCCCTCTTCTTCTTCGTTCGGCGGCGCTTCGCCCTCTCCTTCGCGCCACCCTCCGCTATTCTTCCGGCGCGGCGGTTGCGAGAGGAGGTTGGTGAGGCGCGCGTACGTGACGCTGCATTTACATAACGCTGCTGCAAATTGTCAATGCAGCCGGCTTCGAAAATAAAATATGCGCCGCTGTTCTCCGCAGAAACGGGCAAGAACCACCACCCGCCAACCCCCGCGGCGTGGAACCTTCTGTATTAGCAGAGAGGGAGGGGTGGAACGAAGGGGTAGAAAAGATGCACGTGGATGCCAGCAGAGCCGGAAGTGGGTAGGAGCTCGGAACCGGCAGCAGTGCACCAGGGGGGCGTGATTTAAGGGGTTGTGCAGACGAATAAATTTCCTCGAGTCCCGGAGCGGCAATTCGCGGAAAAGGCGCAGGAATCGCCGTGCATTCTCTGCGGAAAAATACGTCCCGTGTGCAGCTTCCACTATCCCGCTTGCGTGTGCTGCCGCACGCGTCTACGATTAGCAGCCCCGAAAGAGGAATAAAGAGTACTCCGCGAATGGATCCCACCTCCCGCCCTCTCTATCATTTTCGTCTCTTCTTTCGCCGGTTTCTGTGTCGCGTGGTGACGCGTTCTTTTGTTTTATACGTTTTTCGGAGGGCCTCTCAGCCTCTCGCGATTCTAGGTTGTCGCTGCTCCTTTTCTCTTCCCTCACACCGTATCGAGCCACTCTTTTTTTTTTCCAACTTTTTAACGAGCCGTCGCGTCGACGCGAAAGCCGCCACCGCCTCCGTCGTTGTTTATCCTCGGTCAGTGGCCGTGCACAAAAGCTCCACGGAACTGAAGCCACGCGTTTTCCCTCGCCTCTCTCTTCCATGTCCGTTCGTTCGAATCTGCTTGCCGCAAGTCCCTTTTGCCCGTCCCGCGAACTTCAGCCACCTTTTTCAGCCTTTTCGTCCTCTTTCGCGGGCGAAGATTCACGGGCGAGTAGGTTTACATTCGGTTCGTTACGAGGTGGCCGCGCGCGGATGCACGTCGCGTACAGGTGAAATTGAACGGCTTAATCCGTGCGCGCGATCCCAAATTATTGGCCGTGCCTCGACTCGGTCACCGGCGAAATTGACGCTGACGAGTACCCCACGGGTCGGGATCCGTCCCGATCAATTGACGCTCTCTTCGTTTTGTCCACGTTTCGTTCCATCTTCCCTCGATACATACTCGTCCTTCCTCCGACAGGTGAAATTGTTCTCGATTTCACTTCTTCTGAACAATCTACCTGCCTATCCGCAGAATCGCGGAGAACGGCGAGAAAAGGACGACGTAGATTCGCGAACCCTCATCATCGACACCGGTTTCAATGGACCGTTCGGTGCAATCGGAACAGCCTAATGGCGTCCGTATCTCCATTTATCCAAACGGTTCGTACAACAACAAGGACAGTCTGGTTCGGTCCGTTTTACTTATCTGCGCGATGCGTCATGTACCCTTTCAATTCTGCATGAATCGTGTGCACGCGCGTCGCGGTTTCTATACAATAAAATCTGCCGAGGCGTATGCATATAAGCTGCGTGTGTGCTCGGTGCGGTGCACACGAAGGCACGCAGGCCCGCGTGGTGGTGGTTCGGTGCGGGCGTAGACGTGTGTCGGGCAGCACGCGTGGTCCCGCGGTACCGTCGTGTTGCCATACATAGCTGACGATGCGTTTAATTAAACCGGCTGTCGCCCCGTCTCTTGGCATTGTTCCCCGGTCCTGAAAAGTTCTGTCCTGGACCACCGCCCCATTGTTAAGCACAAGCTCTCGTTTGCGCTGCGCACACTCCGCTACCAACAATACCCTGTTATTTGTTGCTCATTTGACGGACAACAGAAACATATCAGTCAGTCGTCCCCTCCCTCCCGCCCTTCTCTCCAGCTCACCCAGCCTTCGTCATTTCGATTCGCAACCGTTTCGACGAGTAATATCACATCTCTTTTCCGATCCTATCGTTCGTTTCGTTCCACCATTTTTCCCCATTCGCTATCTGTCTGGGATCAACCGAGTTTCATGGGGCTCGCGACCGTCGATCAAGCGTAGAAAAATTAACCGTTTCTCTCTTTCTCTACTCTCGTCTTTTCTCAATTTATACGCTGCTTCATTCCCACCCGTAAAACTACTCTGCTCTCGCTCGCCAAAATCTCTTTCCATCCTCGCACCCATTCTCGCCCGGTGTACATGTTTGTCCCGAGCGAAAGGACAACTACAACTTTTCACGTACCGTACAGCTCGAACAGTCACGTGTCTCTCTGGAACAACCTATTTACCTCCTCCGAAGGTGTGTACGCGAGACTGAGATATCGAGACACACGCGCGGCAGAGGGTGCGAGGTGCTTTTATGAAAAATACGAGTTGTCGGGGAATTATTCGCGGATATATTGTTTCGTAAACGAGCATCCTCGCATAATTCCGCGGAACGAGGTTAACGGATATTTCTAGAAATAACAGCCGCTGGGAGAGACAGGTAGAACGGCAGAGGAGAAATAGGTTTGCAGACAAACTATCGCGTGAGTTTCAGTGGAAAACCGCTCCAACGACTGAGGTCAATTCTGCACCCCGTCTCGTCCCGTCTAATGTGTCGTGCGGCAGGTAAGTAGGGGATAGCGAGGCAATCTGCCGCGCAAACCACCGATCGGGTGTAGTCCGCGAAATATGTACCCATTTCGAACGCAGCCGGTGTTTGAGTTCCGACGCCGTGAACGCAATAGAGTAATTTCCATTCGCGACAAAATAACTTTTCCTTTTTCCTTCCTTTCTCTCTCTTTCTGCCCAATTCCCAGCTTAATATGCGTCCTTTTTTTATCGCCCTTTACTTTCTTCTTTCTCTCTTTTTTCTTTCATTCGTTCAGTACCGTCCATCGTTCCGTCGGTCATCGAGTTCGTTACGCGGCATTCAGCCGCGAATCTGGGTCACCGTCGAATCCCGGAGAATTGATAGTTAATTAAGAACGTTTGTTCAAGGGGAAATACCGTAGCGTCCTGTAGCCGAAACCGTTCGTCGGCGAGTTCTCCGCTCCCTCTGATTTTTCTATAATTAATTACCGTCGGGTACAGATTCAAAGGATAGGTTACTCCGTGTTCCTACCTCGTCCGTTCAACGGGCTGTTTCCGCTTCTGATCGAACGAAGAGGTAGTACGATGGAAGCCTTGACAGTAATAACTGTGCGGTACCAAATCGTGAAAGCTTCAAATCTTCGATCAAAGAAAGTCGCGAAAATGAAGAAAATAACGTTAAATTCTTAAGCGACGATTGGCAAGCTTCCACTGTGCCTGTGCAAAGAGTACCATTTTTCACGTAACCACCAGGTTGATTTCTCCGCGTCGACAGTCACATTGCTCGCGTCAGGTTGGAAAACCGGTTAATTCGAGATCTTCTTTTCAGCGGTTGGGCCAAGGCTGGCTTATTGTCGGGTAATAAACGCGGTGACTCGCTTCGGCCCATAGTCTTTCGAGCACGGCTTTCAATACCACAAAGATAAATGCGACGCATCGAGTTAACGTCCGTGGAATAAGCTTCTGTTCCCTTTGCACGCGCCTCGGAGCAACGTCCTCGAGAGCGGGGAAAAGCTGGCTGGTTGTAATTGAAAAGAGTGATTAAGGCCTGCCTCTTTTCCTCGCTTTTCTACCCGAACCATCCGTACAATTCGTTCGCTCGCGATTCAAACGTCGCGATGTCGCGGCGTGCGATTCCTCCCACGCGTGTATTTAACAAACCTGCTCGATTTCTACAGACTGCTCCCGTTTTCCGAAACCACCGTGCAATTACACGGAGCTCCCTAATACCGCAGCAGTTTGTAGAGCAAATGAATTTAGCTACGGAAGAGTCGAGAGAGAGGTAATCGAACGTTTATCGACTGGATTGCAGGGGGAGAAACTTAACTAGACCGTTCGCATAAGTCGATGGAACTTTGTTTTTTCCCTCTACTCCCTGTCGCATACCGTATTCGAATGGTTCTCCGCGCGCTTCCAGTGGCGAACGCAATAATTAGAGAGAGAGAGTCCCAGGAAAAGTTGCAGTTCGTCGAGTTTCTGGCGGTAGTTGATAAAGGTGAGTGTATCGACGTGCATCGGCGTGGCGTGTCGGTGCAGAGACTCCGTTGGATAACTGACGAGCAGATATGATGCTTTAACTTCGCGCGTTTTTAACTTCTCGAGGAGCACTTTACGGTTCGCGACGTCCCATAGAAAACGACGTCGCCCTGCCGCGAGCATTTCCAGATCTCTGTCCACGGTCTCGTAGTAACGACCATTTTACTTTCTCCTCGTCTACCGACGAATCGTCGTTTTTCCTTCGTTCGATCCTACGAAACTTCCAACAGCACATATCCACTGATCCTTTCCGTCTGCTCCCCCAAACGAAGGTTCGCCCACACAGAGAGAAAAGAGTCCTCGTGTCTCTGGTCGGTGGAGTTGGATCGAGAGAAATCTTCCTGGTTCAGTTTCACGCTCGACTTGCCATCCGCCGGCAAATACATATGTATAAAGGAGGGGAAATTTGGGAAAATTCGGCGCGCGCGGACCCGTCCATTCCATATTTCGCCGCGCGCTGACATTTTGCCAGACACGTCACTCCCGTTTGTTTATTCGAACGGTGCTTGCACGAGTGCGCGAGGGTAAACGACGAATATCCTCGGCGTTCGGCCGAGCGTGCATCGCCCCTTTTCAACTTAAATCGGAAGCGCACACGCTTCCTTGCCAGAAATTCAATGAAATTTCTGTAAACACATCGTTCAAACAGCCACTACATATCCCCGTCCTTGAATTTCACCGTCTACTCTATACAGGCTCTCCCCGCTCCTCCGCTCGGCTCTACGCTCCAATTGAAATCCGCGATCGCTGTCCAATTAGCCCGACGGAACGGACGGTGGAAAGAATTCGTCTTTACGTTCGATAACGCGTATCACGTGGCTAACGAGGGAAGGACCAACGGGACACGCGTCTCTTATTCTACGGGCCGTTACAGAGCGCGGGCAGTTTTTGTCGAACAGTAGGCGCGCGCGTCCATCCCACTCTTGACTTTTAATTAGTGCGGCCGTTTCCCCGGTTCACCGATCCTTTTTTTTCCACGCCGCTCGCGTGCAACCTCTGAATTTGACAGGGGCAGTGTGTCATCGGCCGACAGTTTACACGGCACGGCAGAATGGACGCTCGTGTACGTGCACGCGCGTCCTCTAATATAACGGATTACGATGACCAGCCTGTCGTTTCTGGCCAGCAGGCAGCTTCTCTCTCTCTCCCACCCTCCCTCCGGATGCACGCTAGGAAACCAGTCGATGCTCTCGATCGCTCGGATTATGCTTACGGTGTCGCTAATGAAGGACACGTTCTAGATTGTTCTACGTTCCTTCCCTTTATTCGGAGATTTAAAGGGAAGTCTCGAGGGATCTTGGATTGTCTTAAAAATCGGCAAGATTTCCCGCCAACTGTAATGCGCGTGCCATGCTGCCGAGAGGTCACGGAGTAGATTTTCGACTCGGGGGTGAATGGTCTACGGTGGCCGTAACTGTGCAGCCTGAATGGGGGGTTTACGAGACGTCAATGGCCACTGAGGGCCGGGAAGCGAAGCGCTAGAAATGGAGATTACTCTGTCCACGAAGTAAGTCCTGATTACTCGGACAACTGCTAAAGTCCTAATTGATACGAATCTACGCGAATAACCGAGTACGTGGGGCCTCGCTATTGGTTTCGTTTAATTATCAGCGAGTATGGATTACCCAATTGAACAGTCGCGTTCCCTCTTCGCCTCGAATTTCGCGACGATCGAATGGAAAATACGAGGGCTGATTATCCAGGGAACGAGAAGAAGAAGCTCGGAACGTATCGAACGCGTGCGTAAAAGCAACTGCGAAGGCTCCCGGGCGAGCGAGTTTTGGCAATCTTCGTTTACGGATCGCGGCTTTGGAGAGTCGCCTGGAACGGACGGAGAGAAGAGGAGGTAGAGCGAAATCGCGCGGCGAGAAGCTACAGACGTCAGAGTAAATGCAATTACCCTCCACCTATGTAGCAAACTAAGTTAAACTTGTGACCGAGGCTTGGCCCAAACTGTTTGCATTATGTATCCGCGGTCCTGCTCTTATGTGCCACATGCTGCACGCCCGTTACACGCGCATCCCTCGCCAACCATCGCGGTGAATCCCCTCTGTTTTCTATACCGTCGTCGACAACGGCGAGAAGACGAATACAAACGCACGCGCGCGCACACACACGTAGAAGAGAGACTCGGCTAGACTAGACTAGACTCGAGTCAACTCGTTCACGCGTACACGGGAACAAACACGGCGCGTGCATGTGTATATCTGGAGGAGAGAAGAGGGGCCGGAAGAGAGTAGCGTAGAATTCGATCGAGATGTAGCACGGTAAGACGAAACTTTGGAAACTGTCCCTGCAGCACGGTCTAGGAACCGTCGTCAACTTTGGTCGACCAGGGGCCCATCTCCGCCGCAGCAACCCCTGCCAGCTACGTCCCGACAAGATTTACCACTTAAGCGGAAGCCCTTCCTCGCCCGTCAGACCATCTCCCTCTACAGGGGCGAAACAAAGAATCCACCGCGTATTAGCCGCGGATCGGGTCCAGCTTAGTCATCCAGACGATCGATCTGAAGAAGAAGGAGAGAGGAGGCTTCTTTCCATCCACTCGACGTGGTACCTCTTTACCCCAGAGAAATTGATTAAAACGCGGCTGAAGAGAAGCGACGGAATAAGGGTTTCGAAGAATCTCCGCGAGTTCTTATACATCCTTTTCCACTTCCTTCTCCGAGGATCTGTACATCTTACGAGTCGCCGCGATGGTCGCTTTTTTTTTTATGGCTTGCCGGATCTTTGCCACGCCAGTTTCCTTTCTAGACCTCGCTATATTAGCGCCACCCTTTGCACCCCTCATTTTTCCCCGACATTGCGCGTATCGTTTAACCGCCGCTATCAGATTTCATCGTCCGCGGTGGATGCAATTGATTTATCTTCGCCGGTGTGCGTGTAAATAGGTGTAACTAGGGGACCTTTGCAATTTTCCAGCGTTCTCCACGCGATACTTTGCCTCCTCGGCGGAATTGTAACGCTCCTAGAGAGTCCAGCTGTGCCTTGGAGAAGCTAGGGGAAAATGTTGGCATCGTGTATTAAAGAGGCAAGCCTCGTTGTTCCCTTGGAAGGAGCGCCGAATTATTCCGTCTCGCGGTCTCGCCTTCTCCTCCCGTTTCACCAGTCCGCTCGAATTAGTTTGTAATTAAAAGGAATCGATCGCTACGGGCCAGGAGGAGGAACTCTAGCGGTCGATTTCCGGTTACCCATGCCTGTCCCCTTTTGTCCCCGACGAGTAAAGTGGCCCGTGAGCCATCTCGCTGAACGATTTCAATTAAAATGCGGCAATCGAAATTCAGTTTCAACTTTCCGTCGACCAACTCGCTCGCGAAAATATATCCATAGAGATCGCTCGATCCATGACGGAGAACAAGGAGGTGGAGGTGGATGGTGCTCGTGCCGCTTTTAATGGGTTCGAGTATCGAGTGGAACATTACCAGGCTGGGGTGGTTATTCGTGTTTAACGAATCGTGCCGGCAAATTCGCGTATATTTCGCGAGATTAAGCCGAGAGAAAAGTCTGTCGAAGAGGGAAAGCGAGAGGACCGGCACAGGATTCCTCCGCTACCTTTCTTTCCTTCCTTTTTCCTCCATTCACTCGCTTCCTCACGGTCTACGTGCAAGCGTAGACTCGACTCCGGTTTGCTGAGGTTAGTCGATAAATCAGTCGACGGCTGCGGCACGCCGGCTGTGCGCCACGTTTTTGCCGCTCCACCTCTCGCCCTTTTCCCGCGTATTTCTCTCCCTGTAAGCTGCTAAAATTTGTCGTTACGTGCCGTAAAATCTGCATACGTGCCCTGCACCGTGTTTCGCCTCGTTGCAACCTCTCCGCGACGAGATTCCCATCCTTCTTCTTAAGGTGTCGCGATGATCGGTAGGAACTTTAGTTACGTTCGCACGAATTTCCAACGACCGCGTCGTACGCCTTTAGACGGAAAGAGCGGAGAGGAGATTGCTCGACGGTGGCAATTCGGTCAAGCTCGTAAATGTAGTAATCGAAACCACCGCACGCTCTGTAAATGCGAGTTTATACGAGGATAAAGTTCGACCTACGCGGCCACCGTGTTTTACGATCCACGATGCGTACATAAAGTTCAATACGCTGTATCCGCGGAGATAGAATTTCAGGAAAATCAAGGTAAAACGATCGACAAAGCGTCGGATGCGTGTTCGAAGAGTGAAAGATTGTACAGGAGGCGTACGTGTGTCTCGCTTGACGAGGGAATATTTTTCCACGGTGGTGGCGGCACGGCGAACCAACCAACGAACGACGTCGACGTTTCGACGAATTGTAAATCGTGCGCCTCGAGACGGGCTAAAAGACACGAGGAAAGCAGACGGTGTACGTATTTTACGTTTATTCGATCGTGCGGCCGTTTGAATCATTCATGACCCCGCGTCGAACTTTCCAACCCCCGTTGCTCGTTCCTCCCGCGCCCCGCCGCGCCGCCAAGGAAACGTTGTCTCGTGGCCTCTCGTTTTTCTTCGCTTCGCTCCAATTTTCCGGGGTTGAAACTTGCTTCGCGGTCTCTTGTCTCGCCCTCGAGCTTCGCCATCCTTCGTCTCCTGCTCGTTTGTCGGGATGAATATTAATAATCGTTGCCCGACCCCCATCCATTACCTAGATTTCACGGGAGTTGTTCCAACCGAGCACAGCGTATACCCGGAATATCAAGCGAGAGACTTTATTCCTAATACGGAATAGATATATCCACGATATTTCTGCAATTTCAGTCTCTCCCGAGAGATTTCGCACTTCCGTCGTAACGCGAGTGCAATTCGACGGGAGCACCAAAAAGTTTCCCTCGATTTTCGGGAGGAGAGCTTCCAGGTCTCGTTAGATAGTCCGAATTCTTTGTTCGTCGACGCGAGCACAACACACTCTCTCGATCCAATCGTCCTTTGCTTCGATCCCCTATTGGCCGTGTCGTGCAATGGTAGCGTGTAATTCGAATGGAATCCGCGGTTTCCTCGTGTCAACGAGCGCGTCGAACCTTTCGATCTCCCTGCACAAAGATCTCGCTTTGGGATTCCGGGGGGAGGAAAAAGGGGCTCGTGTCGCTCATTGTCCCCGTCGATTATTATGCAGCTAATCCCGCCCCGATCGATTATCGTCGGATGTCGGTGTTTGCGCGGCGCTTACGTATTTGCGGAGGGACGCGGCGGATCATTAGGGCAGCGGCGTCGTCGTCATCGATAGAGAAGTTGGATTAATATTTAACAGACATTACGCGGAAAATAGCGGGCGCGAGTGTTGGTTGCCAAACCGCGATAATCAGCGCGTTACGCCAATTCCGGCTGACTCAATATTGACCCGCGTTTAAAAGCATTATCGCGCGGAAATTATCATCGCAATGCGACGACGATGCTTCCGGAGCTGCAACTTTCCTCGCGGCCTGTATACGACCCGCGTTGGAACGCGCGATGCAACCACGTCTCCTAGTCCCCCGTCCTTCCTGCAGTCTGTTCCACTCTCGTTAATTTTCGGAATTTCCGGGGGAATTCCCGCGAATCCGGGGAGAATGCGGCCTCCAATACTTGGAATACGCTCGCCGTTCTCGATCGTTTTCTTCCTCTTGCCGGCTACTAGGATTTATCGAACGCGAATTATGGCAGCTTGCCGTAGGATAGGTTTAGAGAAGGTCCCGTTTATTACGTCGTTCGGTGCGATTATCTTAATCAAGATTACGCGCGACGATAAAAGCAGCTTTTATTTCTCCGAAAGTTTAAGAGAAACGAGATCGGAGTACGGTAGGATTTTCTTACGGGTGATTCACTCTCCATAAACGCGTTCAGGTATCGCCGTTATCGCTACCGGCAATCAAATTATCTATTCCATTATCGCGAATCAGGCACGTACATACGGCTACCAGGCAAACCGGAAGTGACGAACGTATTCACCAGAATCGAGCGAGAGAGAGAGAGATAGAGGGGGGAAATTGATTTAGTCTGGTTTGAAGTTCAGGTTCGTAACGGCAAACTAATCGTAAGATAATCCGGTAGGCGAGCGGAAACCGCCGCTATAAACACTCGTGGATTGAGTTGCTTCGTTCGTAGTATACAGGTATCGGTTAACTTGCTGCTCGTCGAGGACGAAGACCGGCACGACGACCGCTTCCTCCTTCCCTTCTCTCTCCTCTCCACGCACACGATACTACCGCTCCCCCTGAATGCGTCTTAATTAATTAACCGCTATGCGTCGCGAACTGCTACGCAGTCGACGCGTGAAATTCGCTGAATTTCGACGCAATTATCGGCCACTTCTGCCTACGCGCACCCGACAGACTCGAAACTCTCGACGTTTCGCGACCGATTTACCCGCCCCTTCTCTCCTTTCCTCTGCCGCGTGTTGTTCCCGTTATCGTCGTGATTGATCGCGCCATCGCGTGTCGTTCCCGCTGTATCCTACCTATTACGCTTTTCCTTCAATATGCGGATCCTGACTTTTCACAACAACTGCGATCACACCCCTTCTTTCCCACGTCTCCAGCGTTGCGTCCTACTGTTATTTTCCGTATTTGGATACTTTTAATCATCTGTCTCCCAAGATTCTGTAAGGAACGCGGGATTCGGGCGATGGAGCGGTGGCCTGGTCTTTGTCACCCAGGGTCGCCGGAAGGGAGAGCGCGCGGATACTCGAGGGTGTCACGAATTAAGCCCTTTTCCCAGGACGCAGGCGTACGACGCGGAAATGGGCACTCCGTTTACAATCGTCCAACTAGACGGAGACCCCAGCCATCGCGGTAATCGCGGAAATTACAAAATAACGATACATTTGCTCAACCCTCGAAAGGGTTCTAAACGGACGCGGGAGACGAATGCAGGGTCATTTTGACCCATGGCAAAATTTCCATCGTGCACAGATTTCAAGAAGGAGCTGTGCATAAATGTGTATACTTTCAACTGTACATATTTTACATCTTCCTTCTTTATTTACATTTGATACGTAAAACAGGTGTATTTCCTGTACCAAACGTAATCTGAGCCACCTGACTTTATCGAATTTTGCGTCTTACGATTGAATTTACCTATTACTCAACCCTCTCTCGTGTAACGGGGAAAAAAGCTCGGAACGATCTGGCGACGCGAGAGGATTCCAAGTGGAACAAAAGATCCACGCCAGATTTCCGCGACAGTTGGAGAGAACGTACGGTTGGAAGGTACGCGGATCGTAAATTAAGAAGCGAACTCGCAGCAGTTGAGCAGTTTGCATTGCGCCAGCAGCGATAAAGCCCCTCTCTCTCTCTCAGTCTCTCTATAGATCTGCGCCCGTCGATGTGTTCCATCGCGGCGATCAGAATAGACGAGCGGCGGAGCGATCAGAGGTCGATATTAATCGATATCGTCGGTCACGAAGCTACGAGTCGCGGCGCCGCTAATTACGGGATAAATATTGCGCGCGCGCGCGCTGCCCGCCATCCAGAATAATAAGCCGTGAAATCTAGCGGACGGTTTTACCAAGGGACGCGACCGTGTTTCCCACCCTCCGCTTTAATAACTGAAAATCTCCGATTCAATATCCGATTTGCGAACGCACACGCTCCGTTTAACCCGTCGCGGCACAAAGACCACGCTAATTATCGGCAATTAACTTTTATTCCGGCTACGTTGTTCGGGGAAACGGTTCGCCAATTCGTAAGAATGGCCGTTCTCGATCGGCCAAATCGTGGAAAAACATTCGGGTGGCGAAGTGCGAATTAAGATCGTTCTCTCCGTTTAGGTTGCCTCGAAAAGTCGCCAACAATTGAAAGTGCGCACAGTTGATAATTATCGCGCGGCCGCTATCGATCAGCTGGCCTGCTCGCTCGTTAATTGCACGCCAATACCGGCTATAATCCCGGGGAACGTCACGCGTAATTGTATCGTGCAGCCAGCCCTCGATAAATAAATACCACGTAACGAGCTGTAAATTCGCGGAGAGATCCGGCTGAACACTCTCGTTGCTCGGGTTAAGATTGACCTGCGACGGGAATACTGACGCAGAGGGGGGAATCGTCGCGAATTGGATAAGCATCCCGAACTGCCGCTGTTTGTGCCCGAAAAACGACAAGATCTCTTTCCCCTGTCTTAACCGATATCGTACAGGTTGATTCGCCGCTAATGGCCAATAAATATTTAACGTCTAGTCGAACCCCATCTCCCAACCTCGAGATTTTCCATTTACGAGCACTCGGCTAACGTTTCGACACCTTCCTTCAAGCACGCCGACAATTTGACGCGAAACGATTTCGCTTCTCGCACCGTGGAAAAATTGTATTTCCGCAATGGGCTAGAGCGAGGCGGAAGAGATCTTACAGCGCTTGCACCACTTCTCCGGAATTCGTTCGTTAACGGAGCACGGTGGATTTTGGCACGCGCGCTGCTTCGCGGCGCGGCAAAGGGCTCCAGCTGCACCGAATGGTCCAGTTCTCCTCCGGACCCGAAAACTTTGCGACTTCTTGCCAGCCACCGACAATCTCGGCGAATCGTAATTGTCACTGGTTTTCCAGCCTGGCCGTGAGCAATGCCCGGAACGTGTCGTTTAATCCCCACGGTTAACCTTCCGGCTACTCGAGAGTACACGCCGTACAGAGTGTCCCAGATTTTTACCGATCAAACTTTCTCGGTGTATTCGCCCGTACAACACCGGTAGAATCGTTCTACACACACGGTGGCGTTTTTACGAAATGATGGAGTATGTAAAGCAGACTGTCCACGCTCTGGTCGATCGATCCTCGGCAGAATTTCAAAGGAATTCGAAATTAAGGCGACAGCCTCGTAAAAATAATCCAGAATCTTAGGGGCGGAAAAGGGAGAGAGAAAGACGTTTCTCGGCTACTTTCCTATTCTCCGGAATGTATGCATGAGGGCTCAGGTGGCGCCGAGACATTCCAGCCAGGGGCTCCTGTATCGCCTCCGTTAAATTTATAATCCAATTTCTTGGCAGAGCTTCTCCTGCTACAGCTGAACGCGCAGCCACGACGTACGATCGTTCGCTGTAATCAGAGGTAATTGCGTAGTGTCGGGACGAGCTCGGTGGGAGAAGGATGGAAAGGTTGTTTCGCGGCTCGAATGTTTGCCGCTTGTACCAATCGGCGAAATTATATTCGAGCGGGGCCAATAATCACAAATGTTGTTCCCTTGTTCCGCGCGAAACACCGGAGGCACTGGATTTTCGATCTACGCCCCGTGCACAATCCTACCCCGAGCCTTTCCATCTGGTCCACACAGGCCGTAATGTGCGGTCGCTTTATTGACAGAGATATTTCGATTATTACTGACAGGGTGTACGCGTAGGCTCGTATTCTTGCCCCGTATGGCCTCGTAAATTCCACTCCCTGCTGAAACCGCGTTTTCCCCCGCGATATCTCCGTTCGATCGATGCCTTCTTCGTGTCACGCGGTTCTTTTTCCAACAGTTTTATGGAATAGATTAGGGGAGCTTTCCGGGAGGGGCAGAAATAACGTCGTTCCACTAGCTGTCACCTCTCTAATAGGTAAACAAGTTGATTAAAAAACTCGATACCTTTGCTTCAGTCGTGCAGGTAGATTTTCTGCCTTAGGCTTCAAATATTCCTAAAACTCGCAGTCACTTTTGAGACGATAGTTCTTAGGTTAACCCTTTGGACTCCTTTGTCGAGTGTGACTCGACATCAGTTTTACTCACAGGTATGAACGAAGTAACTTTTAAATTGCCAGTTTAAATATGTATTATATTTTGCAATGTTCTTTTTACACATACACTGCCGGCCAAAGGCAGCGCCTTTGAGAATTTTTTATCATTCGAATCAATTGATACGAGATAAATTGATAAATGTGGAATTGAGATAAACTTGAAATCTATAAAAAATTAGCAGCAGATTTAATATCGATGAAAAGTGGGAGGTGATTCCAAACTTTTCGCCGATAGGGTATATACGTATACGATCCTCAATGCTATTTTCAATATAATTAGTAAAAAAATTGCTCAAATTGGTCCCCATCAACCAAATGTCTTTCGAAATGCATTTCAAATAAAATTCTTCAAATAATAGGGTGTTGTTAAAAAAAGAAATTTGGAGTTCAAAGGGTTAATATTTGCAAGACGAAGGGCAGATTTAAGCAGATTAAGCTCTCTTAAGCTTCACATATTCCAAAGACTCGCAGTCACCCGTGAAACGACGGTTCGTTAGGTTAATAATTGCAAGAAGAAGGGCAGATTTAGTCAATTTCATTCACACCTGTCCAAAATGCAGAACGGGGTACAACATTTATGAAAATGGAATATTCAAGTGTGCCGCACTTTCGTATGAATCGAATACTTAAACAGCCGTCGTGCCAACAATTTCAACTAGTTAAACGTTCTACACAATGCACAACAAATGTTGTAACTTTGGTTGAAATTGTCATTTACCCGCGGAATCGCTCGTGACTCGTCTTCAAGCTGTGACACGCACGCACGGTCAAGTTTTGATCCTGGAAATCCGTAGAAATTTGATCACGAGTGACCGGGGTTGGAACCGGGGTGGGTCGCCGTAAAAACCACGAGTCAGAAGCTCGCGAATTTTCCATGGTACGTGCCGTACGCTCCGTGAAGGTTTATCGCAAGCTCAGGCGACCGTTTCGCCGGGCCAATACGTTTTCCCCGCGGCGCGCGCCGGCTTTCAATTGATTACCCGGAATACTCCGGCAGATTACGAGGCGAATTTGCTGACCTTCCGGCACGCTACTTTCCCTCGTGCTTACGTATTCCCCGTGGACTCGTACGTTCCAATTGCTTCGGAGATGCTTTATCGCGTCTCGCGCAAGCCTTAAGCACTTGTTACGGAGGACTCTTGGATTCTTTCGCTTACAGTTTAACCCTTTCGCTGTTGACCACTCGAAAGGAAAACGTTCTATTAGAATTAATAGTCACTACGACCAAAGTTTTCACCGTTTTCCACAATATTTTCATGTTGCAATTCGCCGTTAACACGTCAACTGCCGTGTTGGTCACCTGTGACCCGAGATTGTCTCCTCGATGGGGTCGCGGTGGTCATCGGTGACCGGAGTGCTTCAAATGTTTAGAATAATTAAAATGTAGCCAACTAGGCATTATTTTGAATTTAAAATAAAAATAAAATAATAATATAATA
>NW_017100190.1:1090882-1091668 GCF_001263275.1 Habropoda laboriosa | reverse complement strand
ATATTATGCGTAGAGTAATTTTTTTCGGCGCGTAAGCGGGGAAAATTTTTGGACCTAAGTTCTGTCGCACTCCTTGCTAGCCTGAGGACTCGAAGGAAGAAAAAAATCAGTCCAGTATCGAGGCGCAAATAAGCACCCACGAGACTTTTCAACCCTGTTGGCGCCTATAGGCGTTTGGAAAATTTGGAAGAATACAGTGCTCTTAGCGCCTATTGGCGCACTTTTACCGTGATTTAATCCTCAATTTTTGTTCTTCACACGCTTCCGTCCCACCTTAAACAGTAAGTCCACGACTGGTCCTACTGACCAACAGCAGTCCATGCCGGTAAAATCAAAACAACACCACTTCCACCTTAATTGGATAAAACAAATTTTAAAACGACGCGGCCAAGTGAAAGGGTTGATGCAGTATCACACGTCAACTGCCTATTGTCTAGATTACGGATCTCCACCATTGTTACATTTACCACTGAACAACCTTTAAAGACAGATATAAAAATTCCAACGTTTGTATTTCACGCTGTGAGAGAGCGATTCGAGCGTTTCGACAAGCGAATCGACGGAAAGCTGAGAAGCTAACAACTCGAGCGGTTCGATCGAACGTGTTAATCGTTCTTTGAGAAGACTCTCTTTCCCCTCCCGCTGGATGTTAAAATTCAACGTCTCGAACGAAGCGTGTATTCCTCCGCTGGGAAGAAATACCTAGGAACTTTTCACCCGTCCCACCGTGTAACCCACACTAGCTTCGCCTACGAACTCCGAGAGCGTCGGAAAAATTGGCCAAGC
>NW_017100190.1:1083006-1090854 GCF_001263275.1 Habropoda laboriosa | reverse complement strand
AAAGCAGGCTGGGAATGTCGCTGCGAAGCGGACAAGCTCTCGTGGTTGCCGCTCTGCACAGTCGAAAAGTCGCATAACTCTCTCTCGCCGGTCTCGCCTACCGAGGAAAATCGCACGAAAGGAGGCGGAAAAAAGGAGAGAAAAGAGGAAAACGAGGGAGGAGAAGAAGGCAGATTCGATGTCGTCGGCAGACGGCGTGGCGGGACGATTCGAAAAGTTTCCTCTCTCCGTGGACTGTGCGACTTTACCGGGAACTTGAACTTTACTCTTCATGAATACATCGGCGAGGTTGTTTGGCTCGGAGCAGACGGTGGAGGGATTGGCGCGCGCGAAAACCGGCCGGTGGTCTCCATTAAAATTCAAGAAGAAGCCTTTTCTCTAATTCATTACTCCGGTGGCAGGGCCTGTGGGAACGCGGCCAGGAACGACCCCCAGTTCCCTTTGACCGAGTCAGCCTCGAGTCACCTCGGGCGATTCGTGCAAAGTCCAATTGTATCCGACGCGGCCACGTCTTGTTAGCAGGTCGCCGTTCACCTGCTCTTGCACTGCCTCCGCTGTTCTTTCCACCTTAATTACCGCCTCCGCGAGCCACTCTCTTTCTCGAGCTCCTTGTTTCAACCGCGGTCGAAACCGCGGCGAAACTCGCTTCAGTCGCGAGCATACCTTCGCGATATTTCGCTGAACGTATTGGACAGTGTAGTTGAAATAGTAATAATCATTTATTAAGAGGAGTGAAGAGATAAGAGAAAAAGTAAGTGTCCACGTTAAGTATGAATCACGCTGTTTTCATACTGAATTTCTTTCCACGCTTTCAACTCAGTCTCCTCTCTTCCAAATCTTACCCCACACTGACACTCGTTCCACACTCTCGAGTTTTTCCGTAACGGTGAAAACTAACTTAAAACTAACGCGCTTCGTCGAGGCCTCGCGAGAAGGGGCCTTTCTCAAGAACTGTTCACCGAAAGTTCGCAAATTCTCAGGCTTCTAGCTAGCAGCGTGTTGGAAAAATATTTGGACCGCTATGATTGTCGTTATTCTTAATATATTCCTCTAGTCTCAACCATTTCGCGTAACGAGTGCGTCTAATAAACAATTATCAACCTATTAAAAATTTAATACAGCGTTCACGTAGCTCCACTTCGTACTCGGTCAGCGGTGTTCCGAATAGCCGGTATTTATACGATATAAGAATGGCAGAAGAAGCAGGAAGGGTTGGAATTCTCAAAATATCCACCTGCAGGAAGAAGTGTCACGGGAAGGGTTAAAGGACCATCGAGTGAAATTCGGAAAGCTGAGGGTAAGTTTCGGTATGATCCGTCGTGCTCGGTAATGGAGTGGTGGGGGGAAAGCGGCGCTCGCGTTCTAAATTTTAATTTGAAATGGGAAATTTATGCTGTCCCCCGGGGAGGAACGTTCGATTGCATCCGTGCCGGAAATTGGGTAAATTCGAAGCACTTTGCAGGGGCAAATTAAACGAAGCGGATTTTAGCGGGCGTGCGCGAGCTTTTACCGCGATTGTTATTCACCGGTGTGGAGAAAACGCCGGCGAGAAATTTCGAAGCGTCTCCGCGAGTATTCAGTCGAGCTACGATCGGAAATCCTAAGCCAAGAGGAGACCGTCTTTGACTCCTTCTCGCTTCTCCCTTCTCTCCTTCCCGTTACAATGTGCGTTCTTTACCGGAGCGGGACACGACGTTTATCAAAGGTGCCGCGGTGAAAAAATCCAATTTACCATTCTCCACTGTGTGTGTGTGTATAGTAGAATCGGTTTTCCTGGAATGAAACTTACGTCGCGGAACGTACCGCCGGAATAATTGTGCGTTGAATAATTGAAAAATTCCTGCAAGACGTCAGCCGTTCCACGGATATTTCGAATGCTTGTTAGCAGGTTGCTCGACGCGTTTCTAACGCTCTTCTTTGGGAGAGAAAAAAGGAAAGTTCGCGTTCTAGGATTTAATCGCGTATACCTTTAAAGTTCCATAAATGTTTGAAACACTCTCTCTCTTGGTCGGAGGGGGGCAGGAAAAGCGGAACGCAGGATGTTTTCGAGATAGAGACGAGAGATATTGTTGAAGGAAAACACGAGAGGGTAACGGGGGAGGAGCCGACGGCAAATTGGGATCCGTTAAGTGTTTCGTTGGATTGCGTAATGCGGCCTATCCGCGGGGGTGGTCTGGCTCATTGTTCCCTAAGAATGGCACGGCGAGTGGCCGCGTAATTCAAGCCCGAGCAGAAGTGAATTATGCACGACACGCACTTTGAAGTATCGGCCTGCGGTACACCCTCGAGTATAATCTGTTGTACTTGAAACTTTCAGTGGATTCTCTCTCGTCGTCTCTCCATACGGTGACGCGAACGTAAAGAAACAAAGGGGGATCCGAAAGGACGTAAAGTGTACAAATATGTATCAACGGAAAGAAACATTTTCCTCTGTTTCCTATTTTATTTATCGTTTCCATAGCGCCTTCTTTTTTTCTTCTCGAGCGTAACGTCCGTTGAAAATGCCGGTGGACCGTCGAAACAATAGAAATTGCAATTAAGTGGTTGAAAGGGCCGCCGGATCGTGCGCCCCTATTTACCGAGGAATATTTTCCACGGCTGATTCGACGAGGCTGCTAGCCGGATTTTCGGCCCACCTTGTACAGGTACGTCGGACTCTTTCGCTCTCGCCGTCTTACCGGAGTGGGCTTCTCTCGAGACAAAGGACGTCTTAATTGCCAGGAACCGGCCGAGTGGGAAGCATTTATAAGAAATTAGACGGGGAGGCGGCTGGCCAGGATCCTCCTCTCGCGCAGGAATATAGATATATCGTGTATTGAGATGAGAAGTGGACGGACATCCGGAGAAAAGATCGAAGAAGAAGACGGTAGGTTGAAGTGAAAATTCGTGGAAGCGGTGTTCGTATCTGTTAACAGACACGTTGATTCGATTAGCGTTACTCCGTGTATTCCGGATTAGCGTTATCCCAGAGAGTGCTCCCAGAAGGTTCGATCGTGTTTCGAACCCGCTACTTTTTCAGTTAGCGTCGCTCTTGCGGTAGCACCGTCTCTCTCTATCGCCGTCGTATCGACTCCCCCCGGGGCTCGCCTCGAAAAGGTCCGCGAAAAAAGCGAGCGGCGGATCGATGAAACGTTTCAATTATCGGGCACATCCATTAACGGGTGGAGGTCGTTGTTTGCAGCCGGCGATCGTAAGTGCCGCGTGGAAAAGTCTGCCGTCGCTCTCGCGAGGAAACGTTATTCGCTCGACGTGGGGTGAGGGGCGAAAGAGAGAGAGAGAGAGAGAGAGAGAGAGAGAGAGAGAGAGAGAGTTGAAAGGATGGTGAGGAGCGGCAAAGGGCGGAAACGTTTTCGCGGTCGTGTGGCCATGCCGTGTAACAGTATGTTTCCAATGAAATTCCCGACCGACCGTGTCGACTTTTTCTTCTCACCCTCCGCCATGTTCGCCGCCCGTGGCACTAGTAACGCGCGAAATAATTTTCCACGTCTGTCGAGTTCTTTCTCGCCTTCGCAACTTTTCACCCTGCCCCCGAAACTGTACGCGGGAAGTGTTCACCGGTCCACGACACGGCGTCTTCCTGTTGGACGATCGTTAAAGAGATCGCGAAGAGGGCGAAACTATCGGTAGCATATGTGGTCGATTATCGTTTAACTGGTTAAACCAGCTGCTGCCTCTGTGACAAAAGCGAGAGAATATTCTTCCTTTGGCTCGATTCGCTATTAACGCAGAGGATATTATCTATCGCGTTGTATTCTTTTATCATCGGCGTTGGTTCGAGCGGTGCTTTGAAGCGAGGCTGTTTGGTCAACCGATGCCTCTTTGTGCTCGTCCGTGTATATACCTTGGTTGGTTGTTCGTGTTCCTGCATTCCGTGTACCTCCGCGAATTTCGTTCCTCGCCGATTGCTATCCGGGAGAAGCATTCAACGAGGGAGTACTTACGCGGAATTAATCGAAGAAATTCCACGGAGCATTAAACTTCCGGGGTGTCTGCGCTTAATTGCGAGCTGATAGGATAAACGTTGAGCCGGTGAAATCGTCGCAGCTTTCGATCGATAGACCTTATGTTACGGCTGTCGCGGGACTAATCGACAAGTGTGCATACCGCGTTCCTCTGATCGTCAACCGGTTCCTTTCCCCCAAAGCCGATCGACTGCTACGCAACAGTTTGACGCGCGGCGTAACGCTGCCAACCGATTCCAATGTACATCCTTCACCGCTGTCCGATTACGGTCCATTAGTGTCCGGCCGAAGCCGATAAGAGACTACTGATACGGTAAACGTTGCGCGCCGCGCCAGTTGCCTGACCACGACTACTGTCTGTCTACGACTACTGACAGTCGAAAGCCGTTTCGTTGCCGCTGTCCGTGGAGAGCCACCGAGTGATCGATCCTTCGAATCGCGATGTTTAACCTTGCGTACTCCGGTTCGCGCTGATATACGCCGACGTTTCACCGTCGCTCCCCAGTTTGTCGGAATATGCATATTGTAGGATTTCGAGTGCTTTTGCCAAGCCAGTTCGAACGGTCACGGGGGAAAGGAGAGAGAACGAAGAGAGTGAAAGATTTGGAAGGGAAGAGACATTCTAACGTGGGAACTCTTGTTACTGTCTATTTTACCTATTATCGTTACTACTACAGATACACTTTTCCGAGCTTAGTGCGAACGTGTATTATCCACAAGCGTATTAATTGAAAAATTCCGGAAATTCCAGCGCGGGCAAAATTGCTCTCGGGTCGCGAAAAATAAGGGTGAAAGGAAGATAACAAACGACAAACCCTGTTTCACAAATGACATAAGAAGGAAAGTTAAGCAATTTGGAATTGTAATTATAGCGCACAATGTTTCAACCTACGTGTCTCGCTTAAGAGGAACAAACTCATCACCGCGGAACAATAAGTATCGTGCGACGAACGCGAGTTTCGATTTAATTAAGAGCCGCTAATTATTCCGCGGTCGTTGTTCCCCTTCTCCTTCCCCCCCGGAATACAAATCCCAGAGAGTTCTGTTCCCTTGGTCTTTGAACCGGAAACAATCGGGTGAATGGTAGAAGCGCGAAGCGCAGGGAAGAAGGACGAGGTTGTCGCGGGAGCCGACTCCTTTCGATGCTTGCACGGTGACCGGGTGAAGCGGCTGTGCTGCATTAACTTGCGCGGAAATTAATGTCCCTAGCCAACGACGACTAACTTAATTACCGGAAAAGCTGGTAATATGGTTAGGACGCGGCGCGTAACGAGCCGCGCACGTGCCGTTTAACTGGTCACACAAGATTTTTTTCTCCTCAAGCTGGATAAATGCGTTTCCACGGTGTCGTCGGTAAATTTCACCGAGTCGGAACAGACGCCCGGTGAATTTTCAACGGATTCACGTGTGCACACGCTCACGCGATTACGCTTTGGTCTTTAAACGACGGAGTCGAGGTATTTAAAGTATGTTTCTCTTAATAGTTTTACATACGTGCGACGCTTATTTCCTAACATCTCTCTCTCCCTTTTTGCCGCGTTTTTCTTCCTTTATCTGAAACGATAAACGAGAGAAATTTACCCGGAAGCGTTTGTAACATTCGTGGGGAAAGAAGAATCGGTGTTACCTCTCGTTCGAGTAATCTTGGAGAAAGCTGTGTTTCGGATTACCTCTAATCGTTATACGATCTTCCCAGGTGTATTTTTATTCGTTAGAGCGAAATTTCCCTTGGATATTGAAACAACATTCGAGGAGAGGGCAGGAAAAAGAGAGAGAGGAGCGCGTTCATCGGAAAACGGGAGAATTTAAAAATTGCTCACGAAAAAAAATCGGAGAAAAAGCCGGCTTGAAAAAACCAGGCGAGAGTATGAAAGAACGACAGAACGATAACGAATCGTTTGAATTATTTCACGAACAGAGGAACCGAGTCGAGCGTGTATTTTTTCAGTTCCCTCTTCCCTCCTGTCTTCTCCCTTTTTCCCTTCTTCCTTTCCTACCCCTCGTTGGAAAAGCACGAATGATTCGGTGTGAACGCCACCGAATCTTTCGCCAACGTATTACGAGCGAAGCGGAAAACTAGTTACTTGGCCGACGTTTCCTGCCCGTTATTAATTGGAAAAAAGTCGATAAAATTAATTTAAACCCCCGCGCGCACAATCTAATTATTTTTATCGGTTCAGCGAGCCGTATTATGTTCGACACGCGCGTGTGCAGCTCGAGTAGGGGTAAATTTCACGTGGTTTCCATCGAAAAAAAAAAAAAGAAACACCGCTCAGTCGAGGTTTCGAATCTCTCGAGGATCAAACGTCTCTTCGACAAATGTCGCAGAACCGAGGGAAGCATAGCTAAAAGTTACTATACACACACCGTTCTTCTCCCAGGTCTGACCAAAGCGTTCTTGTTCCACTGATAGCTGCTTCGTACAATTAATCCTTCGCTCGCCGCGGGTTGTTTTCATACAAAGCTCCGGCGTGGAATTCTTCGACCGTGGGAGAATTAAAAGTTTCCCTTAAGTGGAAAACCGTGGTGCACGCCCAGAGTGGTTCGCGATATCGGTAGCACAGCGGTTTCTCCCGGAGATAATCGATCAGAAATAACGAATTGAAAATAGTACGTATACGAACTTTGAATAAATCACTTTTCCAAAAATTGTTACGCGTAACAAAGGAGTTGATTCGCTTTTCAAGCTAAACACGGGGACTCTCAAGATGACCATATTCTCCCGGCGGTTTCGCCTTCTCGGGTATTTCATTTTCGAGGCGGCGTAGCGTATCGGTCCACCTTTTCAATCAGTTGATCGTTTCTTCTTCTTTTCTCTCTCTCTCTCTCTCTCTCTCAGCGGCTGTGCCTCGGCAATCTTCTTTTTCTCCGTTGTCACTCTTTGCCGCGGCAGCAGAAGCTAATTGCTTCTGGCTGCGAGTTGCAGCTGCCGCGATCGGAAACAGGTTGCTTCGTTATTGCGCTTCCGCTCTACTTTCTTCCTTCTTTTTTCCCCTTCGGTTTCCTTCGTTCGATTCAGCCGGATTTCGCGCGCGAAAGAAAGCCGAACGTTTCACTCCAAGTACCGGGCGGAAGAAAAGAAGGGAACGTTTCACACGGCTCGAAATTATCGACGTGCCGGATAATAAATTTTCCCTGGTTTCCGCCGGTTCAAAGGTTAATTGCTCCCGCCCACCATCCAGGCAACTGTTGCGATAGGGAAAATGCTTATTTCGTTATCGTTGCCTCGCGAATTCCCTTTGTGTTCGTCCCCTTCTCTTCTTCTTCTTCTTCTTCCTACGGCTCGATCGAGGATAAGAAGACGAATTTCAGTCTCCCTTATGGCGTTAATAAATCCGAGGAATGTCTCGACTTGGGTTTTTCCCTCCCTCTGTTTGTCTGCTGCACCTTTCGACGCGGCAACTAATTGCTCGAAGGCTCGAGACACGGCTACACCGATCGGCTACGGCTTATTTCATTAGCTTCTGCCTCCCTCCTGCCCTCCCTCGTCCTATTTTCTACTTTTCCGTTCCTCGTCCTTTAATCCTGCTTACTCGCCGGCGTTCGCGTAATTCCGCGAATAGAAAGGAAAAAGAATCGTGGTCGATGTTGTCACCGAGAGGGACATTTATCGACACGGAACAGAGATTACTCGGAGATGAACAACGCCGAGTAATCCCTGTTACTTATTAACCCACCCGTTTCTTACGACGTCGACTAATTGCTACCGCGTCATTATTGGCGGGAACGATCGCCATGGGCATTGCTCTTCTGCAGTGACTTATCGAAAGAACGTATCCCTCGAGACTGTGCTAATAAAGAACGATCTTTCTTTTCTCTCTCGTTCCACCTTCTTAATTTCTCTTATCTCCTCGATTCTTGCTCGGGTGACCGGTGGTAAAATCGA
>NW_017100190.1:1077937-1082867 GCF_001263275.1 Habropoda laboriosa | reverse complement strand
AAGGTACACGGAGTACGACCTACATAACGAAATCAATCGAGCGGGAGAACTAGAGGACCGTTGATCTCCATGTGCAGTTCCGGTTGATCCAGCCGTGACGTCGAATCATCGAAAGCCCACAGCTCCCACTTTCGATTCTGTCCTATTACATATGTCACCGTTGAAAATATATCGACATAAACGTCACGACACGTTAGCTGTTCCTTTTTTCCCCTCTCTGTACGATAAATTGCCGAGTATTTTCCTGGAAATTATTCCAGGAGGCTAGCAGAAGTGGAACCACGTATATTTTGTTTACGGTTCACGTGATCTTGGTGGTATTTCGTTATCGCGGGAATTAGCGCGAAATAAATTACGGTTCCGTGGAGACGAGGCGAGGGGCTCTCGATTTTCCGGTCGTGTGGGGAAATCGTAAGGGCGATTGGCGTGCTCGCGCTCGCGCGCACCCCACGTTATTGCGAATTTAACGCGGCCTAATCGACCGTACGTTTTATCGGGTAATATTCCGGCTAGCTGGCTCGCTGCTCCACCGCCGCGGCGCCCAGCTTTTTTAACCGTTTTCCGATCCGCTGAAATTTCCAACCCCGGCTTCTCTGCGAATTCCCCCACCACTTTGTCGTTGCACCCCTTTTATTCCCATTATTATTCCACACCGAGATACGTAAATTCCATTTAACACGATTTCACCAAGAATATCCAACATGTACCGCGTGAGAAGCGCGGAACTGATATCGCGCTCGCTTCCAAAGTCGATTCGGTTGTTAAATATTCCGTCTTATGAATATGAAATACGCGGTCGAGCATCCGGCTCTTTTCGGTTCGTCAAGCTCCGCGTTTCGCACCGGCCTCGACTCACCTTGCAAACAAATTAAACGGAACCTGTGTGTTTGCGTTACAAGATGGAGAAGGTTAAGGTTTCGTACACGTTAAAATTCCACAAGTCCCAATTTCCGGCACGAATTTCTCTTATCTGTCCCCTTATCGAGGGAGCAACCTCGCAAGTTCCATTCCGCAGATACGTCGACTGTTATCGTTCCGTCTCGCCCCTACAAGCCTCCTAAAGCGCTACGCTCATTGTCAGCCGTAACCTCGATTGCCGGAGCACGTCGTTCGCTCTACCGTTCAAACATCCCTTCTGCGTAAATTCGAAAAAATTCATCGCTCCTCCTGCACACCCCGGCTATCAAATATTTCCGCGTCTTTAAACTAGACCCGCGAAATTGCTTTACCCCTTCCCTGCGCCGTCCCTCTCTCAACCCCCTTTGCGCATCAATTCCGCTTCACCTTTCGGCATTCACCGAACACCGATACACGAGTCACGGCGTATTTCCGCAAGTTTTTCGGAAAATGCGCGCGGTAAAAAGCGAGACAATCGAACAGCGGCGATTAAACGATCGTTGGAACGAAACCGGAATTCCCCTTCCCGTTACCAGGGAATTCCACCTGTCCCTGTCGGAGGCTGATATTCAAACGTCGCTGTCCCTTTTCCTCTCCCGTTCTCTATCCCCCCAATCTCGCAACATAATCGCGGTTTTATAACGTGTTCGATTCGAGCCTGTTAACGCGCACTGCCAAACCGGAAATATCAAACTGACCGCGCACAACAAAAACAAAAGGAGCGATCAGAGTGTAAACCACGGATAGACGAGGGAGGGTATTTTTTTCTGAAAAAGGGAGAAAAAAGGACCTCGCCATCGATGCGACAACGCCATTGAAATGGAAACTAGCGTCCACCAGGCGGCCGCAGTTTTTCCGGGGAGATTTAACGACACGAGGCCTCTTTTCACCAGATTTACGGCACACGGACGCGCCGCGAAGTTTCCGCGAAATATCACCTCTCCTCCACCGACCGGCCACGCAGGTTAGCTTTCAGCTGAATTCTCCGCGTGACCCAGATATTCCCGATGCCGAACGCGAGAGCGCCGCGAATCGGCCACGATTTACGAGTTACATCGACACGTGACGCAATTAAGCGACGCGATTTTTCATCGCCATAAATTTCCACCAGCCGCTCTATATACGTATGTACATATGTATTATTCGATCGGACTCGACCGCCGTTCTGCCCGTGCAAAAAGAGGAACGGGTATATTAAGTTTGTGTCCGGCGAACGCTCCGCCCCGATACACGTATGAAAGTTCAAGTTAAATTATGCGTACAATTACCGTTCCACGTTCGTGAAACCGAGGGGAGTTTAGCTTGTCGGTGTGTGCGATACGCGAATGGCGAAGAACAACGGCCAAGTATCCTCGTTTCAAATTTACAATCCACTTTCCGCGAAGCTTCGTTAATTCGGTTGCGCAATTACTAAACAGCCAATTTGTCCCGTGCCTCGGACAATTCGATCGAAATTCACAAAGTATGTGGATAGAACGTATCGCTGGTGTGTCTAGACGCGGGAATTTCGGTAGTCGTACTCGACATTTCTTACGTTTCCATTGAATACTTGGAAATTGGGCACTATGGACGTGTTAAACGTATGATTTCGAGTCGAGACGGTCCATTCTTAATTGCAGCTTATAATTCCGAACCAGCTTGGTTGGAATCGTTGTCTCAAATAATCCAGCTGAAGCCAAAAAATTTCATCTTTCTTTTCCGATAGGAATACAGTTTCACTCCTCAACACCCTTCGCCTTTGACATTCGCTCTTGTCTTTCATGCTCGCTCACACGCGCTTTGTCGATCAAGCGTAGTTGTATGCGTGTGCCTGTCCGAGCTGCGAAATAGAAGAACAGCGTTGTTTGTGGGCTTGGAGTCACTGTTTAATAAATTATCCTTGCTGTGAGAAAATCCGTCCCGAAGACGGTGAAGCGAGCATCTTGAAGCGAGGCCCAGCGCTTTGGGATTTTCCCTGGGCCTGTTCGCGTAGGGGTGGGCAGGGATCGGCAGGACGAAGCGTACTTTTGCGAACGACGCTCAGATAACGCGGATATAGATTTTCAATAACATATACTATTGTAAAAACGTAGACTACTACTACTCCGAGTTGGAGTACTTTCTGACATTACACATTTTCGTTCAAAAGAACCGTCACTCGGTCCAAACATACATATCTCACATCCTACAAAAATATTTACGAAACGGCTTTATCAGTCACTAAATTCGAATCGACCTGCCTATAACAATTGATTACTCGCTAATCATCCACGCACATTTCCGCCTCAAGCTCCGCACAAACCGTGGTCGAACAGAAAATTCCGGGGCTGGTTTAATCGCGCAGACGGTGGTGCGTCGAAGGAGAGCCCTCGTGGCAAGGTGGCACGGGACGATATCGCGGTGGTTCCCGCGAGATCGAGCTATTACGGAATTATTGTTAACGTATTCCGGCCGCGTCTATGTCATTTGGTAAAGTTCCAATCTTCGCGTCCTATTGTCGCCGTGGCGCAGACAGTGGCAATTACCGGCCAATTAAGCCACCTCCGACCCTCGCACCCGTTCGCCGCTCTCTTCGTCCTACACGGCCGCCTGCCTGGCCACCACCTACCAAACCTCTCATCCTCCGCTATTTCCGGCATCCGACGCGCGTCACCCGGAACACGATAGAAACAGAGGGAGAACAACAGGCCTCGTGCCACCAGATCTCCTCGTCCTGTGTAAATCTCCCACCCATCCCCCTCTAGATCCTTCTAGTTAATCATGGGTATTCCTTTCTCCCCCTCGAAAACGTTTCGCTACGATTTACCTCGGATTAAGAGGGGTTTATCTCGCGTACCTGTGCAATTTTATAGGGTAGAAGCTCAGACGGGCAATCGGTTATGAAACTCCGTGTTACTCGTTTTTCTGTATTTTCTCGCGGAATTTCTCCTTGGAGCAGCTTCGAACAATAAAGCTATCTTCGACTACGCGAAATTCGTTACGATCCCATAAAACGGAGCCTCGTGAATCACGAGATATACATATATACGTAAAAGCTCGGTGTTTTCGCGAAGTTTCATCGCGAGGGACGATTCTCGCGGTCGCTTAAGTTCATTGACCCCGACGTTACGCCGTTCACAGGCCTCTCCTCCTCTTATAGGTTCATCACCCTGCGAAAGTTCCTGTGCCTCGGTCGAGGAAACGCGCGTAGAACCTGCCAAGTGGTTGAAAGACGCGAACCAGGAACAAGGTTCGCTTTGTCTTCGCGCATTGTTGCACGATTCGAAGCCGGTAAAAGGAACGAAACGTAATTATAACGATGAAAAGACAAAAGAGCGCGCCTCGCGGAGAGAGGCCAGCCTCTTGATTGCACGACCGCAAGGTCCGCGAGGTCTCTGGACGAAGAAGCGACGGTGTACTGGGTTAAGATGACAATTACCAAAACGTTCGTTTCCTAGGCTTAAAGCCTCTGGTCGTTGTCCAACGACCGAACAATTACCGTAAAGGGAGGAGAATCCCGAGAGGGAGAGAGAGAGAGAGCAAAGGAAAATCGACGTCTACTCCGTGTCTTCATTTGCTCATCTAATAAAGCGAATTTCGCATCGTTACCGGTGTGCACAGCGGAACGGAAGCTAATCCGACCAATTAGCGGCATGCCTAAATTGAATTCCGGACTCGATTCGAGCCACCAGGATTCATCGGTTCGCGGATACCTTTCTACATCTTCTTCCAACGATCCCTACCTACAGAAATCTCCGAAACAAACGAAAACAACGAATCTTTCCTCTCGAAGAGAAAACAAATAGCTCGAAGAAACGACAGATGTACCAACAAGTTCTACCCCCTCTGGGTACGGAGCAGAGGTTCCCCGAATTTCCTCCCGATAGAATAAACACCGTGCACCGTCTGGAGACAGTTGCCGGAGAATCACCGCTTTATAGAGTAGGTACGATCTTGTTTTCCCAGAGACGCAATATAACTCGGCAAGAGTACCGGCAGTTTTCATTTCACGAATATTCTTCATTAAGGCCGGCTCTGAAAGTTGTGGAAGCGGCGGCGGCGACGGCGGTGGCAC
>NW_017100190.1:1067433-1077916 GCF_001263275.1 Habropoda laboriosa | reverse complement strand
AATGAAAAGCTAGGATGATAACGTCCTAGGGACAACGACCAACCTCCTCGTCGTCGTCTTCGTCCTCGACGACGTAACGACGCCGTCCTCCGGCGTCGATTCTACCCGATGGCTAATTAATATCCACTGGACACCGGTATCGATCCTAACCGTAGATGCTCCAGGGGGAACTATCGCATTACCTCCCAGTGTACGTCTCTGGTACGTCCACCGGTGGTGCAACGGCAATGTTCCTCGAGATTCGTTAATCCGATATCGAGGATGGTGAAAGTTTCCCAATAGAGCCCGCTTGTACACGGATGCCCGCGACAATGCTGATTTACACCCCACGGGAAATGAACCGTTTAACGAAGAGCCGCGAGCAGTCGCGAAACTGAGACGGCCAGAGATTACTTGCCGGCCAAGTTTCGATTGTTCTTGTCCAACGGTGTATTTCGCGGGATCCCTGAGCTGTCTCCAAGACCGATTTCCCTCGGCCTGGCTCGTGATAACGGGCACAACAGATAGGTGTATATATATACACGGTTAAATTTCTCCCACGCTAAATTGCATCTCGAGGCAAACCCAAAAACGCTACGATTTGACGTGAAATTTTACGTGGACGGCGTAATTTTCGCAGGATCGTTCGACGATTCGAAAGACGGTAGAAGGTAGACGTCCGTCGACAAGGATGAGATTCGATCGATCCTCGTATCTCGACCAAGAACAACGATTGCGACTATCGCGTTTTGCATTCGAGGAGCACGGGAGTTCACCTCGGATAGAAGGAACTGTTCGAGGCCTTGTGGAAGCAATTTTTCCGTCAGCGAAATCGAGAAAAACCGGGCCAAGCGATTGATTCACCTGCCCGTCGACCGTCTTCTCCTTTCTCGTTTCGACTTCTCCGAATTAAACAGACGGTCCTCCCGCAAATACAACAGAGAGATATAAACAAATTCGTCGGAACGACGTTCACCGAGCGAGGTGCTTGCGGAAGAAGAGCGTACAGAGAAAGTACGCGAGTACCGATCAACGAACAACCACTACGACGCGTAGTGCACAGATGGAAATTTGCATAACACTCGGCGTTGGTGATTGGGCCACTGGGATATCAGATTTTACAGAACCACCTCTGGAAAACTCTATTACAACCGAGTCGTCCTTTGTAGATACGCAACGTATCTACGTACGGGGATCGGTGAAAAATATCGTAAAAGAATTTGAGGAAAATGCACGTAAACCGGGACACGCTTTGACCGCGCGAGTCGGGGAACCGTGGATCCGACGAAATATCTAATTTCGAAAGTTTATAAAAGCCAGCTAGGAACGGAGGTCCGGCAGATCGAGCTGCAATTCTCTTGCTGCTTTTTACGCTAACTTCTAGCCGGGAAACGCGTATTCTCTCCCGGGTAGAAAATCGGCCGGGAAAAGTTTGGACCGGTGGAACTGGTCCAAGAGAAGCGCGTCGCTCGGTCTCGACCCATATCGCCGGGGAAAGTCGGCCAAATTGAATGTCGCAGGGGTGGAAAACAGGGTGGTGGCGAGGCTAGGCGAGGCGATCATTAGCCAGTTTATTCCGGTTGCGGGAGCCAGTGAGCCGCGCACAATGCCTGTATCCCCGTTCATGCGTGGTAGGCGCAGAACGCAGAGCGGAGGCGAGACCGAGCGCGAACACGTGTTCCGAATGCGTCGTTTGCCTGGGATAATCGTTCGCTCGGAAAACAGACGTTCCGATAATCGGCGGTGGCCGGCGGCCGGATATCGCGACAACGCGTCTCGCCTATAGATTCCTCTGCCCTTTTCTCCTTTCGCCAATTGCACCTTTTTTTCCATCTCCGCTTTTTCGTCCATCGAAACGATGCTATCGGGAGGCGAATCGTAAAAACTAATTTGGCAAACTCGGCGAGAAATATGTCTGTCGAACGAGTACCCAGGAATGATTTTTTCGAGGGAGAGCTAGAGAGGAGAGAGGGAGCGGTAATCGGGCGCGAGAGAGCGAACGAGGAATATTTTCGCGCGAATAAATAAAATTGCACGGGAATATAAAAGATTTGGGAGGCTGGGCAAACGCGGCGGCGGCGGCAAACAAACAAACGAGCTCGCGCCGAGTGACAAAAGTTACAGCGTTCCGCGACCACCTTCCTATCCGCCCCGCCAGACGATAAAACATCGTTGCATTCGCTCGATTTACAGAGCTCGGCAAACACGCGACCCGCGCGAATTTCCACCAGCCCCACGGCCACCAGAAAAGATTCAATTAACCGACTCCGGACGTTCCATTTTACCGCTCCCTCCATCTCTCCCCCTGAGCTAACTTTATTTCTCCTACGATTCCTCCACCTCCCGCCGCGAAGAAACCTTTCTGCTGCTGTTGCACGCGATGTCGTCCACCGCGTGACAACTTTGTTACCGGCTCTGATTGATCTTCGGCTCGCGTGTGCGGAAACGTGTCGTCGACTTTTCCCCGACTTTTCCTCCCTCCCCTCATATTACGAGAGTGAGATAACACCAACTGGGTATAGTCGATCAGGAGCTAAAGTTTCAGTCGGAAAAAGGAAAAATACCGTGACGCTACTTAACGCTTTAATTTACGAGCTAACTGCATCTTTTCCAGCGACTCTACACAGATATATCACGACTCTTCGAGGGTAAGAGAAGACCGGTGACCGGACGGCGTTACAACTGGAAGAACAGAGCCGAAGGAAAATTTGCGACGATTTCACGGTCCGTCGATTTATCGATTGGAAGGGGCGGCGTGTAGCGGGCGGAGGTGAAACGGGGACCGGAAGCGGGGCACGCAAGAGCAAACGTTAAAAAGCACGTGCAGCGCTCGGAACTTCCGAGTTGCAACGAATTTAAGAATTTATTCGACTCGTCCAGTCGTTGTCCCCGATTCGATTTGCCCGGCCGAAAGCAAGTCCGACCCTCCTTTGCGACCGAGTGCTCGAGATGTTTGCCGAGAGAAGCTTCGCGATCCTAGTGTTTATTCGCCTCGGTCCCGAAACAATCGAGCACCTTTTCGTCTCGAATCCAACAACAACGACACGGTTCAATTGCTTACTTCGATCTCTATTTCACGTAGAGGATGAAGTCGAACGTGGAACAAACTTGGTCGTACGGTAGAAAAAGGAGAGAAGAATTCTCCTTTAAAAGAATAGAAATATCGTTTGGAAATGATGTCCGAGAGAGAAAAAGCATTGCAAAGGTGTCTATAGAGGGCTGTTCTGTTCTCGAGTGCGGCGAATATCAGAGAGATCGAAATTAGAAGGTGGCACGAAGCAATCAAGGCCAGTGGCGGATTATGTGTGGCGGTGATCCCGAAAGGCAGCAAGGCAGGAGAGAGAGAGGAATCGGGGAGCGAAGGTAGGAAGAACGGATGGAAAACTGGCAGCCGAACAGAGGGTGAAAAAAAGAAGTCCGATCGCAATTTTGCCCCTTTTGTGCGGACGTTACGGTTCACGGCGGACGTTAAGATAAAAAAGCGTGCGCGGCCTCGCCACTGCCACCAGACGCTCGTTTTCGCGTAAGGCTTCGACCTAATTAGAGGGAAATTAATCACCGTACTGTCCGAGAAAAATCACCGTCTCCAAGGAACCCATATTCATCTCTTCTCTGCTCTCAGACAATACTCTCTCTCCGTTCACGATCCTCGCGGCTTACGAACCTTAAAAACTTTATTACCGCGTTAATTAACGCACTCCATTCCGAATTCTCTTTGCCAAGCCAGAGAAGCAGAGACTCGCGTTTCTCTTTGCCATCGATTCCACCGGCCGCCGCCGCTGCCCGCAGCAGCCGTTCTAATTCCCGAAAACACACATTTCCGTCATTTTTCCACGGTAATCTGACGACGCTCCGATTGTCCAATCCGGCGATAGAATTCTGTCTGATTTGCCGAGACGAATCGGCAAAGCTCTGTCGCGCAGCCGGCGAAAACGGAAGCTAGAGACACGTTTCGTCGAGGTTCCGAGGGTAGGAAGGAGAGATAGGTACCCAACTTTTCGCATTAATAATTCCATCGCGCGTTCCGAATTATAAATCACTCCGCGCAGGACCTATTGGAAATGCTTGAAATTCCCGAGCTTTTCGAGGAGGATGTACACTCGGACTGCATAGAAGTTCTTTATTCCCCTCTCGACCACCCGGCCCTCGGAACATCACCGTTCCCCGAGAAGTTTCCAAGCAAAAGAGGGAAATACTACCGGGTACTGTGACGAGCCGCGTGCTCTGGATCCGCTCTGCGACGCAGAACGCACGTGCCAATTCCGCGGAGTCCGTGCACGTAAATAATTTACGTAACGAGACCCAATTTCACGCTGGCCGTATAAGCGGCGTTCGTTTACGCTGCCTCTGCTTACGGTCGTTAGAGATCGCGATTGTACATCCTTTAGATTCTATCGTCTCTCCAAATTCTCTTCTTCTCGCCTTGTGCGACACATACGTCAGACGATATGGATTAATTAGTTTCGTTCGATTCTCGCGTATGCTGCAGTTTGACAGCGTGGTTCGACACGTTTGTACAGACGATAGAAGCGAAAACTGTGCCTTAATCGTTGACAGCTGCAGGTTAATTACTACTGAGACTTAATACCGCGTAGCTTAACACGTTCGCTGGTAACCGTCACATGTGACACACCAATTCCCAGGAGAGAACGGTATTAGCTATTGTAAATCGTCACGCGAAATGCATACTCTGAGTATTTCATAAATATTAGGTGTGTGTAAATGCAGGTATGTGAAGCTGGTGAAAATACTGATATTAAGATCATCCCTTGAGGCCTGAAAATTATACCTAACTTTGTAATTTTTTTTAACAGAATAATTCACTCCATGGAAAATTTTTCTTTTCTGGAAAATTAGATTTGAAGAATATGAAAGTATTTTTTCGCTTAATTTCTTTGGAAAATAGCGGTGAAGCGCCTCCTCGATGCTTTAACCCCTTAACGCTCACATTTTTCCCAGCTCGATGTGCCGAAAACGCTCAATTTGATATTTTTTTCATTATTTCCTAGGCATATAGAAATAAGCTTCCCTGTAACGTACATTTTCAAATAAAAAGGATAGAAATAGGCCCTAATATATCGTAAAACGAGGCGTGAACTGTTTAGAACGCGTGCATGTTGTTCTCTGGTCTTCGCTTTCGGTCCATCAAATACTGTTGAAGCAAAACGGTTTACGAGTACTGCATGGAAAAATCGGCATCCTAGAATATTGGTAGGTTTATGACACGTCCGGTAAATATGGTTTGGGGATGCCTGCGAACACCCCACTTATAAAATCTTGTCTCTGTCTACATCTGTCTGAACACCTTCTAAAATATAATTATTTACCTTACTCCATACGAGTTATTTATTTAATATAACCCCTCAACAAATACGAAAAGTGAAAGAAAATTGCACTTTTTCGCGGATTAGTCGTGCACGTGTAAGACACTATCTCTACCGGTATCGGTTTCTCTATGCTCAAAGGGTTCGAGATCCCCGGAATCGCGAAGCGAAGGGAGGAACGCAAACGCCGTCGAGGCGTGAAAAGAAAAAGGCAGAAAGTCGCGGTCGTCTGGTTTACGCCGCGCCGTCTCGCTTAGATCACGTTGCAATTCGAAATTCCGCGGAAGGAGGATTACGTTTGCGCGTTCGCGTAACCTGGGACGATTTGCATCGAAAACACGCGCAGGAGGAGGAGATTAGCGGGGGGAGTCGCGACTCCGCAAGTGGTACGGCGGTCGCGTAAACATGAAAAACAGTTTTTCAAAATGCTCGTAATTCGCAGTGACACGGCGCAGGCCGTTGCAGCTGTTGCAGCTCCGGAGGCTGGCTTCCGCGTATAGAGGCATAAACTATGACAGAATGTGCCACAACCTTCTTGCTACAACTTTAAATCCCGCAGCTACCCCACCGCGTAAACTTCCTTCCATACTCCTGATCCACTCTGTGCTACAAACACGCGACCCTTTGCGCCCTTCCGAAAGCTAGATCGATCTCTTTCCATGTTCTCTTTTTTGTTTTTCGTTCCATTTCCCGCGGTATAGACCGAGAAGTAGAGCAGCAGAGGTGAATTCTTTCCCCGATTGGATTTTCACGTAATTGATTCAAAGCCACAGAGTTTCTATCGCGACGCTAGGTATTCACAAGCTGCCAGAAAAATGGCGACAAATCGTCAAGAGTAATGCAAATTATGTAGGAACCTAGGTGTTGCGACCTGATGAGGACTACTTAGTTACATTTAGTTACATTTGGCCGCCAGACCGAGGTGCCGACGTTCGGAAGACCGCCATATACCCCCCGTGGACTCACTAGCGCGACATTCAGACAATAGGTCCCAAAAATATTCGTTATCGGTCCCCCAAAAGGTCACAGTTTTCGTCGACCAATAGCCGAACACACCACATTTTCCACCTCCATAACACAACCACCAATCAGAACCAACCTGATCCCTATATATACATCTACACACCTCAAAACAGGACATTAACAATTTTTTTTTTACACCGTCTGCTCTCCCCTGGTACGAAGGAATTGCATGTCTGGACCCCGCTGAACTCCAACACCTCGCAGCTACTTCGCCCTCCTCGGCCTGGGTCCTACCCAGCGCCAATCCCAAACCCTCAAGACCCACACAAACCCTCCCATCTAACTACTTTCTGTTTTGCAGGTTTTTTGCAATTTTTCCTGCTTCTGCATCCCGCTGCATGGTTTGTACGCCATATTTTATTGTACAATGTAACTAAAGTCTTTATTCTTTTTTAGTGCATAAGGAGGAAATACTCCAGGTGGCACTCACCCCACCCCATCGCATAAAATGAAAAAAAAAAAACAAAAAAAAAAAAAAAAAAAAAAAAAAAAAAAAACAAAACAGGACATTAACAATTCTCAGGTTCGGGCGCTGGCCTTACTGTGATTTTCTATGCCTCCAAATTGTAATGGATTCCCACCTCCCTCCCCCTCATTTGCCCCGTACCTCAGCCTATTCTTTGTTTCGCAGGTTTTTTGCAACTTTTCCTGCATGATTCTCAAGCTCCTGCATGGTTCCATTCCAACTTTAAATTTTAATGGTAACTAACGTCTTAATACTTTTCAGTGCGTAAGGAGGAATTACTCCAGGCGGCACTACATAACTTCCAGGTGGAGATAAAAAATAAAAAAAAAAAAAAAAACAGGACATTAACAGTACAACGAGTGCACGAGACACATCGTAAAAAAAAAACAGGAATAACCGGATTTCAACTAAACATCTATCAACGAACCGAAAGCAAATCACTCATCAACCATCTACCTCAACGAACCGAAAGCAAATCATCTACCAAACATCTAAATCAACGAACCGAAAGAAAAACATCTAACCCAACAACCAAGTTTCATTCCACCTCGAACCAGCGAGAACTATCAACAACCTGCGCCAGACTCCTGGTCATAACGTTTGATCAAAGTCCACGACGCAACACTAGGGAAAAATTT
The DNA here is from genome assembly GCF_001263275.1 of Habropoda laboriosa. Classification (NCBI taxonomy): domain Eukaryota; kingdom Metazoa; phylum Arthropoda; class Insecta; order Hymenoptera; family Apidae; genus Habropoda; species Habropoda laboriosa. The sequence goes on along the minus strand of NW_017100190.1, from coordinate 1,070,486 downwards.
GAAGGACCCAACCGGGAATCGAACCCAGGACCTTCGGCTTAGCAAGCCGAAATCTCTATTTTCCCTGTTCGGTTCCCTATTGCAGTATCGGGGCCTCCATACCCAAAAAATAGGAAACCTCCACGGGAGAATGGAGGAGGGAGTCCCGGGTTCGATTCCGTTGGGTCCCTCAATATTTTTCCGTCGTCGATTCCTTACTTTGGTATAGAGGCGCTCCGATACTACAATTATTTCCTTATGCAGGAGGTGGTCTTAACGTGATTAACTTTGCTCAGGATCTCACTAAGCGGTTTATCCCGAAACTATGTTACACGCAAGTCCTTCCCAAGCTAAGCACGAACTGTCTTTTGGACGAAAGGCAAAGGTCCCGCACTCGAGTCTGGTCTCTGTCACTCTAAACCGTCCCAAATGCCTACGCTTAATTGGAAAACTTTCGTTCTACCCACGAGTCAGAAAGAATTCATTTCCACACCTAACAGAAAAATACGTAGAGTGAGAATTCAGCTCGATACGAGAATCTCTGCAGAAAATTCTCGGTGTACCACCGATACGTTCCATTACCGACGAAAGACTTTGAATTTGCACGAGAAATCGCCCCGCTTGTGTCTAGTCCGGGTAAAATGGGGAAACTTGAGCGCGCGAACCGTCAGTTCTATGGAGCGAGAAATGGAATTCACGTCGCGAAAGTTTCCACGGGTAGTATTCGCGCCATTAGCGTTCCGCGGAAAACACGTTTCCAGAAACTGATACATCGCGTCGGCCAAATTGTTTGCTCAGCTGTTGCGGCCGAAAGCACGTGGCGCGAGTTCGAAACTGCAGTTAAAGTTTCCGGTAGACGTGAGCCCCCGCATCGCTCGCGACCGGATTCGCCCTGGAAAATGTATATATCTTGGGAACGCGACGTCGGCAAAGGTTGGGGGAAATGGAAAACAAAGTATATACGCGATCGAAACAGTTTCGTCTGGTCGCGACGGGAGGAGGAGGAGGAGAGGAGAGTGCGTTAGCCGGAACCGAACTGGCAAACTAGGAGTTACGATCGACGTTTGCGTCGACGTCTCGCGCGGTGACTTCTGATTCGTTCCGCTGCCGTTACACGCCGTTACAGTTCGAGAGCTGCTCTACTCGTTTTTCGCCATAAAACCGGAGGAAAAAAAAAAAGAAACCAGGACGGGAAACTATTTTACGAGGCATCTATTTGAATTTATTCACTGCGAAGACATTTATCGCGAGACTGTATCGTCCGCGTGACACAAGCCCTCGCTTCGAAATTACCCCGGGTTTTATAAAGATCTTCGAACGTGCACGTCGAGGATAAAACTTGTTGTCGAATAAGCGGGATACGGATTACAGAGTGTTGCAGGAGAAAAAAAAGTCGTACGACCCGGAATGATTAATTATAGCGTAGGGAACGAAAGAAAGGTATTTGATCGCGTTCGACGAAACGAAGAGTACACGCGCGGAAATCGATGGAAGCCGCGAGAATAATGCTCGCCGCGTAAGCTCGAGCAAGCCGTTTAAAGCCGCTACTCGATTAACGGGAAAGCCTCCGCGGATTCGTCGGTATTTTCTGAGCGTCGAAACGCTATCGACCGGCGATACCAGCCGCGAGAACGAAATCACGGATTACAACGCGTCTCATTAAACGAGGAGCGAGATACATTTTCCTGTTAACCCTTTCGGTCCATACGTAGGTTTCGTTTGAAACGGAGCTCGTAGACCACTCTGGTCTACCTGGCTAATCAACTGCGTGGGATGAAAAGATAACGTAGGATTTACCGGGGTTGACAGGGATATTGACTTTTCCAACTCTCGATTGATTAACTAAGTCTGTATATTCTAAATATCGCGATGGAAAATTAATACAACGTTCTTATTCCTAAACTCACAGTGTTACGGACACTTTCACTCCAGGCCAGGCCCTGAACAGCACAATATCGCAAACTTTTAACATTATTACGTGATTTTTAGCGATATTTTTCACCACTCGATTGCATTCTAATAAAAAATATGAAAAAATAAAGGAGGTTTTGTGGCAAATCGAAAGGTTGCACACCCATGCTCTAGGCAGACGAAAAAAATAAAGAGAAGTACGTTTATTTAACTTTACGCAACGATCTAGCAAACTACCGAAAGCTTTCGAAAAGATTGTGACCGACTGTGCCACTAAATATATCGCATTCGTTCCATCGGCGTGGCGCACACGCTGAAAACCACACGAGAGTGGATTAAAAAGGAAAGACGATCGTCCTTTCGATTCACGACGCGTGTTTTATCTCCTCGAGCCGTTTCGAGATTCAGGCTAATCGAATACAGGATTCTCCGGGTCCGAGAGAGGGTGGAAGAGGGAGAGAGCCCGAGAGGATGCAATTGTTTCCAAGACGAGCGTAGCAATTACTTAAAAGCATCCGATTGTTTACGGAATGATAGAAAGGCTAGCCTAGGGGGAGGTTTATGGGATTCGCATCCCAACAGGTGGCGGTGCAAAACACGGCGCGTCGCGGCGCCGATGGTGTGCGCGCACGCTCGCGACCCCTTTCAGAAAAATCATTCTAGCTCGCATTAGACTTTCAAATCACCGGACACGCCGAATAACGCCATATTCCACTCTGTTCCCGTATAATTCACCGTGTTACCACCGTCCCCCGGCCCGCGTAATTGTTTCCACCGTTTCTGCTCCTGCTACCATATTTTCACCGCTTTTCTCGTCAAACCGAAAGGGGCCGACTCTTCGTTAACGAAACCAACCGAACGAGCGACTTGTAAAATTACTCGTTTCACGGAGAGAGAGAGTGAGACGTGGCGAAAAAAATGGCCTGGTGTCCTGGGATAGGACAAAGGAAAAATCGTGCCTCTGTCCCGGCGTGTTTCTTCAAGGGAAACGAGCCAAAGGCTGAAATTTCACGCGAGAATCTAGCAGAGACGGCTCGCAAGTCTCCGCGAACACGCATCCCCTGGCTCGTTCCGGTTTAATCAAACTTTGAAAAAGACTTTCGTCGCCGCCAACTTCCGCTACCGACCCCTCAAATAATCCACCGACTCTATGCATTTTTACT
>NW_017100190.1:1046858-1067238 GCF_001263275.1 Habropoda laboriosa | reverse complement strand
TTCCTCCTCCGATCGAAGGAACACGTTCGCGGCCGAACCGACGAACAACACGGAACAACGTGAAAACAAAGGTATCGGAATTGCGGAAGATGAACGCGTTAACGAACCGCGTTTAATCGGTTCCTCCCCCGTGCTATTCGAAAATCTCGAATATCCGTTGCACGCGTCTGGAATAACTGGATCGAGTAAAAACCAAGTATCTCATAGTCGAATCGAGGAGGAAGAGGGGCAGAGAGGGACAAAGAGTGAATAATCCAGAGGAGAGGCATTTCTATCGTGGATTCAAAGACAGTACGTTTAAGCAGATAACGAGACTGGACTTGGGACAGATTAAAGCTGGTTGCAAACGGTGGTCAACTCCGCTTTGCCATTTCTCCCGATCCCCCGGCGCGTTTCACCACTTTGCGGCCAACTTTTCACCCATATTTCTCCGCCGTGCAACAAAGTTAATGCTCGTTAACAGCAGCATTCGCGCACAAAGGCTACGTTGACTTTCTACGCGTGGTCCAATGGTCCACTCGTTTAAACCGTCTGCGCCGTTCCCTAGATCCTACGTGAATTTCCACAGGAAACGAAACCGACCACCACCCCCTCTCTCTCTCTCGGAATTTCTACCAAAAATTTTAGCCCTTCGACGCGGAGGAGGAGCTTTCTCTCGACAACGATAAGGATAATCGGTGGAGAGATTGGTTCAGAGAAAAATTCCGTTCGTTAAGACGAGCCGGAGTAAAAATAAGGCTCGGGCTGAATCGAACGGGCAAACCGTAAAATACACGCGCGCGTGATCCATCGCCGGTGGATGTTTTCTGAGAACACACGGGTCGCGGAAAGGCCGCTTTTTCTCCTCTCTGTCGGCGAAACGCGAACGGGTGGTATCGGTGGAGGACCGCGAACAAAATGTTTGCCGAGTCAACGGTACGTGTTTTCCCGCCGCAACCACTCTCTTTCTCTGCCGATGAAAGACATTAAAGCACGCTCCAACTTGGTTAATGTTTAAACGACTCTTCGTGGCTCCTCCGCCGTCTCCCATCTCGGACCGCCGCGCCCGATTTTCGCGACGAAAGACCGACGAAGAAAAGTCAATCAATCGCGAGAAAGTTCGTGCAAAGAAGATCCTTTGAACCTGGGGAGATCGGGAATGGAAAGAAGAGAGAGAGGGAGAGAGGGGGGGAGATGTTTATCGACGAAGAAGAAACCGGTGTCAGGCGCGACTCAAAATGCAATTTGCATCGGCGCCGCCTGGCCGCGGAAGTCACAAATGCGCTCTGATTAGAGCCAAGTTTCCCGCGGCCGTTACTCGTTCGAGGATAAGACGGGGCAAACGAACCAAGAGAACCAGAAAGACGGTCAGAAAGAACGGGAGCAAAAAATATACGGCCAGGAGGATGGAAGAGGGGAAAAGATTTGCCTTGGCTAATTGCATGAGATATGCGATTGTTTCATGCATATTCAGCGAGTCCTCGAGGTGGGTATATACCTCTGATCGCTATTCCTTCCGCCCTACGTCCCTTGCTTCGTCTCGAGCTTCTTCTTTTCCTCCGAAACTTCCTGTTTCTCCCTTCTCTCTCTCTCTCTCTCTCTCTCTACGATTCTAAGCCGCGAAGTACGCCCTCGATATTAATTAAGTCCTCGATCCTACGTTTGCCACACCGTGGTGCACATGCGACAAACCTCCTTCCACCGATCTGAAACGCCTATTCCAACGAACAACTGTCGTCGATGGATATTTCAACGCGATCGGCGTCTTCCTCCGAAACTTTACATAACAATCCACGATTTGCCGTTCTATCACGAAGAAACGGTCAGTTTTCTTCGGGAAACGGAAAAGATTTTCGACTCGGGCACCAACAGACCTTCGAACGAGACTTATCGAGTTTCCCGATAGACGTTGCTCCTTTTTTTTTATCCGCGGAATCCTACCAAGTTTCGTTAACGCGAGAACATTCTCGGTGAAGCTTCTCGATTATCGAATCTGCGGATTTTCAATCGGCGGCCCGCGTGTGCTCCTTCGAAATATCAGCAACATGATTGATAACGAGGAAACTGGGTTGCGCGTTTATTTTCTCCCTCTTCCTCGCTTTGTTTCCCCGTTCGTTCGGCTCTTTGTTCGCGCTTCTAGACCGATTGCCCCGTGACTCTGCTCTGCTGCATTCGTACACCACCCCTCGATTTTCCTTCACCTTTAGCCGCGTGTCTCTGCTCACCACCGGCCAATATTTCTCCGAGAAAGTACGCGCTCTTCGCGCGAATCCAGATCGAAACGAAAGAACACGGTGGTCGTCTGGTCCCTCCTCGCTTTCTTCACCGTTCGACGTATCTCGCTGTATTCTAGATATTGCATTTCTCAAAGGCACGTGCAAGTCTACCGGCGAACGAGATGCACAACGTCTTGCATCCGTGGAACCACTTTGGCCTGATTGAGGGAACGCGATCCTTTCTCTGCGATTCTCTCCGTGAATCGAGCAACCTTACAAGCTGTTTCGCGCGTGACGTTTCAGCAGACTCAACAAGTCAAGATCCGAAGCGATACTCGCGCTGCTTCTCGTTACAAAAACGAAGAAACGTCTCTTCCTCTTACGCGACAACGCGGTGCTAATTCCCCTCGACGACGAACAGAGAAAAAGTAAGATTTTTCAAACTTACCGCCAAGCAGTACGTGCACGAGGAGCGGGAGAAATCGGTATCGTCGCACTCTGCTCGTCATTCTTTCGATTCTTCTACATGAACTGTTCCGCCTCCTATGATAATGTTATATGGTAAACACAAGAACCCGCGAGTTGTGAAAGTTCGTGTGTGTTGGTAACAACACCGAACGATATTCGCGTACGACGCGCTGCTCTTCGCGGGGCGAACGAAACGAGGAAAGAAACGGTGTGGTGAATGGTTTGAAATTTGTCCGAGAATGGAACACAAGAGAGACAGAGGACACGTTCGACGGACAAAGACGAGGAGAAGTTGCGCGGACGAAGTCTCGGCTTCGACTGGCGCGCACCAACGTATCTGACCCCTCTGATAACCGGCCAGCCCCCTCTGGTTCAACACTCGCACCCCCCCATCCCCCCCACTCTCTTTCTCACGCTCGCGATCGCGGGCTTTTTCGGTGCGTATCGTGATCCAGGAGGCAGGGAATCCTCCTTCGCCGCGAATAACTCGCGTCAGCCGAGAGGAACCACGTGTAATCTTTTGCGAATTGTACTCCGACGACTAAATTTCAGACGTAGCGACGATAACTGAGAGAGGAACACGTTTCGTCTCTCTCTGCTTGTCCTTTAAATCAACGAATTCTAGGTTGAAATGAAAGAAAGAAAATATATGTATTTGCAGCTGCAGATTTTTCTTTTTGTAATTTGTTTCAACGGGGGAAAAAATGATAGATTCGTCGGGACAATTTACTTTCCGTTTGAAATTTCTTTTCGTAATCGGCTATATTGTTCGAAGATCGTATCTTGTAAGGAGAAAAAATTGGAAAATCTTATACGGTGTATACGGTGAGGTGCTGAGAAATTGGATCGTTTGATTTGTTACTTACGTAAGTTACGTAATGCTTAGAAGCCTGTGACAGAGAAAGAGTTGTTGGAAGGAAAAGAATAGAAGGAGAACGATTTTAAGATGATCGGTTGCCTGCGATAACCGAGAAAGTCCCGCAAGTAGCGCAATTTCAATGGATCAGAAATCCATTTCAATATTTATGCATGCATGTACGTACAGTATGTATATATATAGATAGAGGAGCACGTGGTAAGCAAAGAAGAGAGGTAGGGATAGAATTTCCGTTACGAGGATTGCGCTTTGTGGGTCGGAAGTGAGGTCTATAGTTGAAAATCAGCCGAAGATATTAACGTAACGAGGTTTTCTGTGTAAACCGGACGTTAGCGCCTCTCGTGAGTTGCGCAACAGTCGCGAGGTCAGCAGCATTGTAACTTTTGGCGCCAACCGACTGCAAGGCGCTATATCTTTCAGTTCCATAACAATTAGCTTGAAAAATTAGTACGTATATGAATGGCGATATTAAAATTCTTCCTTTCTCCACGCGTGACAGTCATAAAAACAATTTTTCGCGTATATTTGTAAACATAACCTTGATATACTTTTAGTGCCGCCAAGGAAAGCAACAAAACGACCAGCTCAAACTTCTGCGAAAGGTCCCCGGGAGCCAAAACAGATTAGGAAAAAGCAAGGTAAGTCGTTGCTTCGTCCACGTTTCATCATTTTTTATAACTATATATTTGCCGCGGAAAATAATCGTGCTACTGCAGAATTTGATCGAAAGTGTAGAACCGCGAGGAGGCACATGGATATCTCGGCGATGTGTTACACGATCGATATTTATTGCTTCCCTTTAGTTCCTGGCTAAGAGCATATTTTGCCGAACCTTTAAAAAAAATTTCTATCCAATCGTCGTAATCGTGTTTCCATTGTGATGTTCTATTATGTGTTTTACCGCAAACGTTCATCGACGCGAACGTAATCGTACTTCTTTAAACCTTAAGTACCGTCAAATACCTAGAATGCATTTCACAGAATTATTTGTAAAACCCGATTTACGGCAATCTACAACTGGAGGCGTATTATTGGTATTTGGACAAGGTGATGTGGGACAGCTTGGTTTAGGAGAAGAAGTTGTTGAAAAAATTCGTCCAGCAGTTATCCCTGGATATCAAGATATCGTAGCTGTAGCTGCTGGTGGTATGCATAATGTGTGCCTAAGGCAAACCGGAGAAGTATTAACTTTTGGGTGCAACGACGAAGGAGCATTGGGACGAGATACGTCTAAAGATGGTTCTGAAACTGAACCAGGTCTTGTTGACCTGCCTGGCAAAGCCAGTCAGGTGACAGCTGGTGATTCCCATAGCGCCGCTTTATTAGAGGACGGACGAGTTTTTGCATGGGGCTCTTTTAGGGTACGATCTTTTTCCCTCCCCTTTAACTTTACTTTAAAAACATTGCTGTTTAAACGGCAATTACCTCGAGTCCAAACTGTAAATGATCGACAAAATTCTATTCTGTTCTTTCAAGGATTCCCATGGTACTATGGGATTAACGTTAAAAGGAAATGAACAATTTCCAATAGAAATACTGCCTAATGTAAAAGTAGTTAAAATAGCATCTGGTGCTGATCACTTAGTGTTACTTAATGAAAATGGACATGTGTACACATGCGGATGTGGGGAACAAGGTCAACTAGGACGAGTAGCTGCTAGAGCAGCCAGTAGGAATACTCGTCATGGTATGGGTCCTTTATTAACCCCAGGTTTAGTTGAATTTAAAGTTACTAAGAAACTAGAATTTGACGATATATGGGCTGGTACATATTGTACCTTTGCTAAAGAATATCAAAAAGGTGATATATATGTATTTGGATTAAATAATTATTATCAAATTGGTGAGTATAAAACGGGTGAGACGTTGATAAATGAATAAGTGTAAGAAAAAATGCTGCTGCTGCTGCTGCTACACCCACCGTCGTTTCAGGCTTGAAAGATCCTGTAACTCATTTTCACCCGCAAATTTCAAAAACCTTCAGCGGAAAAGTTTGGAGGCACATCGGTAGTGGACAGCATCATACTATTGCTCTAGATGATTCTGGCCAAGTATTTGTTATGGGCCGTAAAGAATACGGTCGCCTTGGACTTGGATCTAATTGCTCAGATGCAAAAGAATTAACATCAGTTCCTAGTTTAAGTTCCTTTAAATGTATCGATGTTGCAGCGGGTAGTGCCCAATCTTTTGCTGTTACCGAATCAGGTAGCTTTCTCAACTTATTTTTCTATTATTATTACTACTAGATCCTAATGATTTTAAGTATACCACCTCTTATTATTATGTTTTTATACAGGAGATTTATATTCATGGGGTATGGGTTCGAGTGGTCAACTAGGTACAGGAGAAGAAGAAGATGTCGAAGAACCGACGTTAGTAAAAGGAAAACAACTGGAGGGAAAGACAGTGATACGGGTCGCAGGTGGAGGCCAACATACGTTAGCGTTAGCAACGATCCATTCAGTAAAAGAAAAAACTGCTGGCTAATAACGAATGATTTATTCAATTTGAAAAACTGTCTTCTCGCGCGTATGTGATAGCAATTTGGACAACGAAAGGAATAGTCTAATACAATTTCGATTCTCCTTAGACAAAAAGATTACATCAAAGGAGAATGTGGTGTAATTAAATATCTTTCTGACGGTATACTGTAATTTTGACATTAACGCGATGATACTTAAATCTGTACATAATTTTTCGTGCTACCAAAAAATTACATCATTGTGCTTATAATGATTAATATATTTACTGACTTTTTCATTGCACTGTTATTTTTTCTACTTATGATTATGTATTACAATGAAATAAACATTTTTCTACCTGTGAATTATATCTTGCTAAAAATTTCATTTATCGACATACAACAACAACAACAATGGCAATAGACCTGAAGATCTACGTTTTCGCTGCTCTAAAAGTTACGCTTCCGTTATATTTTTTCTTCAAAATGCAACATTCGGTACGGAATAAGGTTGTTATTCAAATTTATTTCAACTTTTCATGCAATGCTACACAAGTAACTTAATCATTCTTGGATAATATAATTAGTCTGATGATCATTACTTAGTACCAATTGGTATGAGACTGTAAACCTTCTAGAGCAAGGAACTATTAAATACAGAAAAATCAAACTAATCGATTTCCCTTGATAAGAGAATCTTTTATTTTATTCAATTTAGTTTCGGTTGGTCTACAATTCTGCCATCTTGCATGGAAATTTGTTGCAGCTTTTTCCCAATACGTTCTTGCACGTCCAAATATTTAGCAATACACCGATCTAGACATACTGATTCTCCCTTGGTTAACTCTGAGGTACTATATCTTGGTGGAATACACTTTTTATGACATGCAGTTGTCATACGGTGAAACATATCAGTCATCATTTCTATTTCTATATCCTGTACCAACTTCAATTGTTCTTCGCTAAATTGAGGTAATGCGGCCATTTTTTTTCTTTCTTTTTAATCTTGTTATTTTACAATTTTTTATAAATCCTCAAGTAAATGGTTTACGGAGCAATATCACGGTAGCGTTGATGATGTTTTTCTATCATATTTTTGTATCTCCTTGCATTTATGTCGTTTCTCGCAGCTGCAAAAGAATAGATTCCTATACCGGTAGCTATAATCCTGTAAAAAGAATTACTATTCAAACGTTGCACATCCATTCCACTTGTACGCGTATTCCTTATGTAAAAGGTTAATCACAAATGAAAGAGAACTGTTATGAGAAATTAGCGACTGTGATATCTTACATTGACATACCTACCATCCTATCGCTATCTTCGGAAAACTTCCAAAAGACATTCTTTCTAACTGTTACAAAGTATTCCTACGTTAAAAATGAATTGTTCATATACCTGTATGTTTGGTTATAAAACTATATGACCATTTAACCATGAGACCACGGGACCATGTGACTAGACGATAGTATAACCTTTACTAATGGTAACTTCTTAAATCACTGCACGAGAGTAGAAGGAGATAGGATATAGAGAAAAAGAGTAAAGAGAAAAACGTAGAAAAGAACGAAATGAAGAAAATGATCGAGCGAGGATAAAAGAAGAGCTGGTAGTAATTTAGTAAAAATTGAAATTATTATGTAAAAAGAATCTCTTGAAATGATTGGTTGAAATGTTCGATGATCGATGAAATATTTGGTTTACACGTTTGTTCAATCTTAAAGGGCTAGTGAATTTTACATTCTATAAGTGTCACTTAATATACATATATGTACATAAACACATCTATACACCTAACTCAGTTCGTATTCGTCCCGTAAATACTTACTGTAGAGTCGACGATGAAACTGCAGTGGTTATAAAGGTAATTGTTCTGTTCAATTGAAAAAGTTATTCATTCCGATTTGTTTTGTGATCATTTGGAATGATTAGATATTCAGAAATTTGACGTGTAAAGGGACGGTGAAATTATGATTACAAATAAGAGGAAAAGATCGCAAACGTGTTATTGGAATAAAAAAAACATTGATAACCGAAAACAACGAATTGTATCTATAAAAATTTGTCTTTGACAACGTTGAGAAAGAAATGTTACAGCAAAGTAACTTTTTCACGCGTAACATTGATATCATATGGAAAACTTTCGTTCGAGAATCTTCCGACGTTCCCACAATATCATCGGAAAACGAACAGCACTGTTTAAATTTTCAAGGAGACGAAGCAAAAGAAGCTTACGAAGAAATTGTAAACGAACGAACCAACGCAAATACACAACATGAACAGAAATATTGCAAGTGTAAAACTTTTATCGCTCGAAATACAACATCGAAGCCAGTTTTATCGAATGAAAAAACAAAAAACAATCAAATTTCTAAGGAAAAAGTGTCAATCAGTGCGATCTTAAAAGCGGTGGAACAGAAAGATTTGAAATTTTTATCGAGACACGTGACTCGAGAAAATGTTAACGTAACAGATGATTTTGGTTGGACCCCCCTTATGTCAGCTGCATATTGTGGCCATTTAGACATTATAGAGTTTTTATTAAATCTTGGTGCCAATAAAAGAGCCAGAGAGAAATCAGGCCTTACTGCAGCACAACTGGCGTTAAAAAGAAACTATTTAAACATAGTTGCTTTGCTTAAGAAAAAATCAGAATTTGCAATTAACAAAACACTACCAGAAACAGACAGAAATGTGTCAAAAACAAATGTCGACGGTACATTTCAGATAAGATCAGAGTTACTAGAACCTTTGACGGATTATGGTGAAACCTTATGCAAAGGTAATGATAATATAGAAGAATGTTCCAACGAGGATACAGGATTTTATTGTAAAATTTGCAAGGTTAATTTTTATCAAACAACTTGGAAGAAGCACGAGACATCTACACTTCATATCTTCAATATGAAACCAAAAATAGCAAGTACGATGTATGGAATATCGAAACAAAATAAGGGTTATCAAATGCTTTTAAATTATGGTTGGGATGAACAAGATGGTCTTGGTCCTTCTGGAAAAGGACTAAAATATCCCATTAAAACCTGTTTAAAATTTGATAGAAAAGGACTAGGTCAGTCGAATGAAAAGGAATACAGGGTGACTCATTTTAAACCTGGAGATATAACAGCAATTAATGATTTTAAAACATCTAAACAAAAATGTTTAAAAAAGAAAGATAGAGAAAAATTACTCAATAGAGAAGTTAGAAAAGAAAGGGCATTACGTATTGCTTTGTCGTAAAATAATGTACAAAAATATTATAAGTTGTCAATATCTGATAATGCTTCTAAGACTGAAAACTATGTAATTTTTGTTTCTTATCTATTTTAAATGTGTGTGTGTATGTGTGTGTATATATATGTAAACTGATTTTTTTTTCCTTATATTTTTCAAACCAAGTAGTACTCTATCTACCAATTGATTGTAAGTTTTGTTACAGATGAAATTTGATCAGCAGCAAGTCCTACAGCATATACAACAGGTAGAAGAAAAAGCAGGAGAGATCCTCACTGATCGACAAGAAATAATTGCTTTGGATAAAAGAAGAAATGACGATAGAGTTGGAATGAGAGCATTACAGAAGGAAAATTGCAAGAAAACTTGGCTAACTGTTGGTCCACTGTTACTTAAAATGCCATCCAAAAGTGCAGAAGAACTACTTATTAAAGGTATTTTCATTTATAAGTTTTATTTTAACGTTTTTATGAAATATACAATAATTAACTTAATGTTATACTGCATTACAGATCAAAGAGAATGTGACATTGAAATTAATAAACTAAGAAGTAATTTAAAAGTTAAAGTGAACGAATTACGAGACTTAGAGCTCAACTCATCTGTTCCAGGGCTAATGTTGCAACCCATGTCTCACAAAGAAATGTCAGCAATAAAACAAGTTTTAGGTGAAAATTCTTAATTTAACTGAATAAGAATATTAAAGAGATGTAACGTAACAACGCTAATAATAATAAAAATAATAATAATAGTCATAGTCATATTCATTGAAATCATTAAAAATTAGCAAAATATTCTTCCACTCCATTGATGTACCATGAACGTAAAAATATGTCTTTTGATCCTGAAAGTTATACTAAGTAATTTTTTCAGCAAACCTCGTGAACAGATGAATTCTGGTTTCAACCTAATTATTCATTATTTTATACGCATTATATTATTTTGCAGCTCCTTTTAAATTTGAATAGAATAATTCTTACCAGCGCGTTGGATTTTCCAAATCTTCTACTTTTAAACGATCCAAATTTTCTAATATCCATTTTAATAGGAAATCAATTTTTGGATCTTCTGCTGACTCGTATACTGTACCTTCGTTAAGATCAAAATACACACGATTACAGTTTCGCGGTTTTTTATAGTACTTTAATTGCGACAAGTCATTTCTGTATCGTTTATTACCGTCGATACTATAACTACCTACGGTTTCTAAATTCGATATATCATGCACAGGTCCTTTGATATTCTTTACAAAAACAGTCATTTTAAATTTCTTCACGACTCAACAAATTGAAACTAAACGTTCCACACGTGTTACCGTCAGATGCGTATATTTCAAGCTCATTCATATAGCTATAACGTTAGTCTTTCAACGTCAGTGATTCCCGCCACTTACTCGTTCACATAGAACCACCTGTAGGTACGCGTTCTGCGTTTGCGTTAGTTCTAGGGATTTGGCAAGATCGGTGGAACTCACTGTACGTTGGTTGGAATGTGGTTTTGATCGTTCGTCGTGCATGCCCGTGAAGGTGGCTTTAGGCCGGTCTGAATGTGGCGCCCCGTAGTGTGAATGTCAAAGCGCGCCAAATTCAAATTGTTCAGCAGTGTAGCTGAAGCAATGAACAAAAGAACTCAAAAGCATGTACATACTATGTACAGTAAATTTCATTGATTACTATTTGCAATCGTTTGTTAAAATCAATGTTTATCGTCGTCGCTATGCACAAAACATTGCTGAGGTGTAAAACACTCTCTCTAAAGGAAATATGTATCGATAAGCAAATGTTGAGAACCAATCAAATTCATCCTCAAATAACTTTATATAAAGTCTTTAATTTAATTGGTGACTATTGTCTAACAAAAGCATGTAAACATTGTATATGAAAATCAACGACACCTGAACTTTCATTCAATTTTCCTCGTTCAAAGAGCTCAGACGTATCATCTCGTAATAAAGTTACAGTTAAAACATTTCGTTTATTATTGTTCCAATCAAGTTATTTATTAATTTATTAAAAGTTTCAACGTTAGATTTTTCTTATGCATTAAATTTCCTAAACTATTGGGAGCAGAGTACGTGGCGCTCCACGGGCGACAATTACCTCAAATTCCCCAAGAACCCACTTAACAACGTAGTACAGTTGGTAAACTGTGTACGAAACAACACAAATAAATATACATGTAGTGTATTTCGAGATTTAACCTTATTTTTCTAGTAAATATTATACGGAAATTTATATGAAATATCAAACAAAAAATGACGTCCCGAGAAATATTAACTATCCAGCTTGGTCATTATTCGAATTTTATTGGTGCTCATTGGTGGAATTTACAGGTACGTGGGGGAACAAAATATACCGACAGAAGATTATGGCAAATGATTAATTTTTATTCCAACACTTTCAGGAAACAAATTTCTCTTACAATACCGATAATCCATCTGAAATAAATCACGATGTTTTGTACAGAGAAGGTGCAAATTTAAAGGTATACAGATATATAGGGGGATTACGACGACGATAGTTGAAAAGGAACAATATAAAGATTGATTATTCGTTGTTAAGAACAGTTTATTATTTTTTTTTTTTTTAGAAGCAAGTTACATATACTCCCAGATTATTACTCGTAGATTTAAAGGGAGCATTTGGATATTTGAAGGAAGAAGGTACTTTATACGACACTTCTGATTGTGAAAAAGCACAACAATTCCTTTGGGACGACAAAAAGGTGGAAGTGAGTAAAGAAGAGACAGTTACTAAAACTGCATTTATTAGAAATTTGGACGAATCTTGTGAAACTTCAGAAGCAACCTGTTTGAATTTGGAAAATGAAGTTAATTCGTGGGTGGATTATTTGGTACCTAAATTTCACCCTAGAACTTTGAATACAATTAGACAGTATAAACTTGATTGTGCTACATGTCCGTTTGATATTTTTACATACGGGAGAAATTTATGGAATACAGAACAATTTTCTGACGACTTTTCCGAAAAGATAAGAGCATATATAGAAGAATGCGATTCACCGCAAGGTTTCCAAGTATGTGATTGTTTGTGCTGGTATAGATAGTTTCCCCTGTATCGTTCTACAATATTGACAGTGTTTTGAAATACAGGTAATTCTTGATTCCGAGGATGGTTTTGCCGGTCTTGGAGCATCTTGTATGCAATACTTGAGAGACGAATACAGAAAAAGTATATTGTCGTTTCCATGTATGGAGAGTAAAAAGACAGAAGCTTCTATGTCCACCATGACTAAAGTACTTAATACAGCTTTGTGCTTTCAAAATATGGAAGAACATGCTTCGTTGTATAGTCCACTCTGTTGCAGCGAAGCTTGGCCACAAGTTGGAGATTCACGTATATTCGACCATCTAACGTACAATTCTGAATTAAAATATCATAGCAGCGCACTTCTGGCAACTGCTTTAGACACGTTAACCATTCGATATAGGCGTAAAGAATATCCAAACGTTGTTTTGTCCGATTTGTGCGCGGATCTTAATAAACTAGGTCGAAAAGCGGCCGCGACAAGTTTAACTTTACCGTTCCCGATGACCGCGAAAGCAGACTTGATCGACGTGCTCGACGATTTCGAGGGAACACTGTGGACAAGTTTGACACCAAATTGTCACATACCGATGGATAAAAATATGCAAAGCATAGTATTACGGGGAATACCGGAAGAAAGATTGAAACGACCTATTGCTCATGCAATGAAACAAATGTCAAAGCCAGCGTATAGATGTTCTACCGTACACGAAATGATGATGCTTTATTTGGCATGTACTTGTCACGCATCGGCAACTTACTTATCAACTATTACCTCACCGTTAAACATCAAACCGCCGTATCCGAAAATTTTCAATAACGTTACGGAAACTGGGGATGTTATTGGTTGGCCTGTTGGAACAGGTGTGTGGTTCTAATCGTACAAGCTACTAATCGTTCAAGCAGATCATACAGAATGTTTCGTTTCAGATGTTAAATCCGTTCCCGTTATGGCTGGTTTGCACAGTGGAAGCAGCCTTGGTGCAACATACGAATCTTTACACGATCAGTTGAACAGAATCAGGAATATAAAGAAATTTCACGCATTCACGGAATCTGGTTTGGAAGAGGACGAATTCAAAGAATGTCTCGATTACTTGCTCGATTGTAAAGAAAATTACGAAGATCAATATATCTAAGTTGCAACATTCCTATCACAATACACGTTATTTTCTATTTACAAAAAGAATATTTCCGTCACTTGAATTCCTTCTTACGACTTCGTTTATCTCGCGTTCTATACGCGCTGTTCCCTATATCTAAGTAGTTCCTAAAATCGAAACTACCGTGTGAAGGTGGGAGCGGCCAGACACACCCTGATTATTAGATCTCGTATCGAAGATTGGGAGTGCGAAAACTCAGTTGTAAGCTCTAACTGGTAAACGAAACACCGGTATAATTTCTATTCGATGCCTTTACGTAGATCAAGAGTGATCGGTGAGTGTTCTCGAATAAAATGGGAAACAAAGTGGCGACGTTTACCGAGGAACAACTGGAAGATTATCAAGATTGCACCTTTTTCACCCGCAAAGAAATTTTAAGGTAGTGAAACGATTTCGTTTTGTCCCTTCGCTTTCTACATCGATCGCCTATTTCTAGAATATTTAAACGGTTCCGGGAAATGGGAGATCCCGGAGTGGTTCCACGATCCATGACGCCTCAACAAGCATCCACGCTTCGTATACCACTATCGTGTTTGACACGCATACCAGAATTAAAGGTTCTTAGGTTAATCATTCCAAGCTAGCTTTCGCGAACAGAAGAGCGTATCTTGTGGAAGACACCAAGTGTCTCATCTATCTACATCGATTTTCTTGCAACGTTTCAGGAAAATCCGTTCAGACAACGCATCTCGGAGGTTTTCACCAGATGCCAGAACCCGGGACAACAGTCGAGGCCCGATGTCTCGAACGAAGGAATCTGCTTCGAGGAGTTCCTCGAGATGATGTCGGTTTTTTCGGAGCAGGCGCCGCGGGACTTGAAGGTCTTTTACGCCTTTAAGATTTACGGTACGGACCACCACGTGAACCAGACAGTCGGACGGATCGTGAGAGAGGTTCGAGGTCGACCTCGATCTCTACCTATATACGTATTACCTCTGTACTATCGGATCACAAGTCTACATATCGGCATTCGTGTGACTAATTTCCACTTTATTTTCTCTCCTTCTCCGTTTTCCTAAACAGACTTCGACGAGGATGGAGTATTGGGATCGAGCGATTTGGAACGCACTTGCCGACAATTGGTCGAAGGTGGTCTGAACGGCGACGAGGTGGCCACCGTGTGCAGAAAAGTTCTAGAGGAGAGCGACATCGACGGCGACGGTGTTCTATCCTATCTGGAGTTCGAGCACGTCGTAACCCGGGCCTCGGACTTCATGGCAACGTTTCACATAAGAATTTAACTTTATATCTAGTTATCGAAAATCAATAAAATCTACTGCCAAAAATTCTACACGTTTCTGTTTATTCTTCTGGCGTCACGCGTGTCCCATCCTGCGACTACGAATTTCGTTGGAAAGGATCGGCGTTCGAGCGCCACCTAAAGACGCCGCGTCGTTCGCCGCCACGCATCCCAAAGAATAGTCCCTGGCGCGGTACGACAAGCAAATTTTTGCAAACTCACCCGAGATAATTATCAGCCCTGCGAATCTGTATTGCGCTTAGTGAGGCGCTACCTGTGTACACTTTCTTGCGAGTCACAGACAGAATACGTACACTTTCTTATACGGCCTCATAAGTTGCCCCTGTTGAGCAATAACGAGCAATGCTGGCTAAATAACCAGGCCATTGATTTTCGCTCACAAGGCAGGAACACCTTGGATAAACTTTTCCTTCCTATACGTGTACCTTTCGTTTCGTACAACACGTGTAAAAATGAATTTCACAGCGTTCTATTCTCTCCGGCAATTGGCGAAGAACGGAAGGAAGGATTTTCGCGTATGTTACACCTAGAAGCATGATCGGTCGAAAGAGGAGGGGAGAAGAATCGAAGATGTTTTTCGGAGGTAGATTCGCAGCCGTGTGCGATGGGTAAGCGCGGTCCCGTGGTCCGGTCGTCTTAAAAAGCGGTCGAAATCGGAGATACCGCCCTGTGTGTTACGGAGCTCTCGACCAGTTATAGTCGGCCGCGCGGTAACTAACCGAGTCTTGGGACCAAGGCCATCCGGTCACTTCTCATCCTTCTCTCTTCCCCGCTCGCATCCTTGCCGTTCTTCTTGCTGGCCCGTCCGCAGGCCCTCGGGGTCCGAGAGGGCCCCCTTGCCTCCTGGGTCCACCGTCGACACCCTCTGCCGCGCGCGCGAGAGAGACAGAGAAGGAGAGACCCCACCCAACTCCTTCCCTCGCCACCTCGATACACAACTCGACACTCCTGCGCTCTCTTCCCCTTTACAGAGATCTCTCAGACCCGACCTCAGCCACCACCTCGACATGCCAACGTATCCAAGGTATATATACATTCTTGGGCCTCGTCGACGCAACTCGACGCGACTCGACGCGACTCGACGCGACGCCGCCGCCGCCGATCCCCTCTCGTCACGACGAGGTTTCGTCCGAAGGGATCGTGGCGTTGGAGCGCAGAGCGTAGCCGGCCAGGCAGGTAGGCAGGCAGGGGGAGGAAGGGATGGTGGGAAGTGAGGAATGGGAAGGGAAAGATCGCGGGTGGCGCGAACGCAGCAGAAGAAGAGGAGGAAGAAGACGAAAGAGAAGTTAAGAGGAGTCAGGGAAGAAGGAGGGGGTTGCTGGTGGATGATAGCGGGGCTGAGGCGGTTGGCGGAGGGCAGATTTGAACCTAACTTTTACAGCACCCTACGTGGGCGAGTTCTCTCGCGGGAGATCTCGAGAACCTTCCACTCGGGACCTCGACCCCACGATCGCGCGCCACGACATCCTTCCCTCCGGATACACCGGCATACGTATTTAGGTATATAAGTAGTACTGTACATATAAGTAGTACGGTTCCGGGATTTCCAGTTCAACTTCTATTTTACGTACACGATACAGCAGGTATATGTAATCGTTCGATGAAATATCGCGTTCGACCAACGAAGAAGAATATCACGCCGGCCATTTTACCTGCAACCGTAAGTCGTTGGCGTAAAACGATTAAGATGAGAAAGAAGAGAGAAGAGAAGAGGAAAAAAGAAAGAAAGAAGGAGTCGTTTAGAACACACGTCAGGATGTTGAACCGACAAAAACCGGATGCGATCTTCCATCCTGTTCCTTCTAGAGAACTTGTGTCAGTTGTAAGAGAGGTAATATTCAAATCCGTGGAGTTAGCATCGAGTAGGTACCGTTCGATACGAATCGAAAGACGTAGGGAGACAAGTGGGAGGAAAGGTGGCGGTGTGAGGACCTCGCGTTGCTCGTGTTTTCCGCAAAATTACAAGCTCGACGCGGCTCGAGCAAGTACGCGGCTCTGTGTTAAACTCGACCTTTCAGCTACCTCTTTCTCTCTCTCTCTCTCTCTCTCTCTCTCTCCCATAAACCAGAGAGTAACGTTTTACTCTGCGTGAAAGCAGATACCTATGCGTTGCTCTCTGACAAGGTTGCGTCCAGCCGACCGCTGTCTAGTCGAAATAATATTGGCGGTCTTGTGGGCACATATCGTAGTGGTTCATAAGGAGGCGAGAGCTTGTATATAGAGAACCGTCTACCAAAGAGGGGGAGGAAGGGTTTCAAGGAGCCGGTTAGCCAACGGAATGTGGCTTGACCGGCCAACCATCCCCCGCCTCCTCTACCATGGATTCATCGAGAATAAGAGAGAAAGAAGGACAGTGAGATAGGTGGACTGGCCCAACTACCTTTGGATCCTAATGGGCCCCATTGGGGTGCTCGAATATTCTTTCGCTATCTTCGGACATCTTCGCTCGTGAGATTTGTAATCGAGGAGAGCGCCGTTTTTTGACGTTCCCCCCGTAAAGTAACCTGCTCTGCTCCCTGATTTTCGATGTCCACTTTTCTCTTCTCTTCGCTTCTCTTCTCCTCTGTTGAGGAGAGGCGAACGAGACGAGTCGCGGCGTGGCGCGGCGTGGCGCGGCGTGGCGCGCAGACCGACACACCACCGTTCCTTCCTTTCAAAATCGTTTTATTCCTCTTTACAGTCCCGAGAAACGGACCCCGTTCGTCTATCTACGCGAAACGAATGCAATTTATGCGTTCGAACGTGCGATTAGGCAGCCAGGCAGACAGGAGCCACGTATATTATTGCTAGTCTATCTTGATCTGTCGCAATCGTCCAAGGCAATTGCAACTTTGCCGCCACGATTATCCACTCTTTATGGACAACAAACTGAGAAAAATACTCGCCGACAATGCTGATCTGTTCGAGAAGACGCGTAACCGATGCATACGTATAACGCGTCTACGTTCCGCATTAACCATTCAGCGTTCCCTCTGCGAAACCTTTGCCAGGAATCGTGCGTACGTACTCTCCGGGGAAAGTTTCGCAAGTTACTCGCAATTACGTACTTCCAACGTACGCGGACGTTACCCTCCTTCTTTCTATCCTAAATTCTAGCACACGCACGGCGATCCTCGATCCCGCGGATCCGACGTTACATTTTATTTCAAGCTCGAAACCGGCCAACCGGTACAGGCCACTCTGAATAAAACTGAACGACGCTACTCAAAGAAGTTTCGCAACTGGTTGTGCCCGGTAGATCAGCTTTCCGCTCAAGTACCACCTAAATTTATTCCACGAACGTTTCGTGCATTCGAAAGCCTTCGCATCGTCCGTGGAATATTATGCGATTTCCACGTTTTTGGCAAATAAACGCGTACCTTCCACCGACGCGAAATCAGCCGCGGGTAACCAGAAGATAAGCGAGAGGAGAAAGAAGGAAAGAAAAACGCGAATGTGTCGCGAATCAAAGACACATCGCTGCACGCTATTCCCTTCGGTGCATTTTCGGCAAAACGGTGCACCCTTTCTCTCCGCCTTTTTGCAAAGCTGTAATCCTCGAGAACAACACCACGCCTCGCCTCGTAAGCAACCGTGACAAGCGTAGACAGCCGCGCCAATTATTTGCACAATAACTCACGTTCTTGGTATCAACAAACAAACTCCCATACACGCGAGCTCTTACATTTATCCTTTTACACTCGGCTTTTTTCCTCCTTCCTCACGCTCGCACACACCTCTTTTTCTCTTTTCCAAAACACTTTTTACCCCGTTTTCCCCGCTTAATTTGCCTCGAACACCAAGTATACTTCTACCGGCAGATATTGTTACCGATGTAAATGCTCGGCCAAGTCTTTCGCCTCGCGAGAGAAGTTACGAAACAGGGAACTGGTTAACGTTGTCTCTGCTTGTCGTGATAATCCAGCCTGACTTTTGCGCCGGTCAAATCGAAAGCAATGAATTATCCGCAGCTACTTAAGGCAACGGATCTATTGCGCGCCGAATAATTGCGGTCGCCGTGACATTATGGCGGTAATACCGTCGCAGAATCTAGTACCACGTCCGTTACCGGAGACAATGATCGATGCTCGCGATCGTTCACGAAAACCTCGTCTCGTTAACGTTCCCCGTCTTCAGGAAAGGTCTCTCTCTCTCCGCTGCAATTTCACCTTCCATCGTCGCCGATCCGTCGATTCGCCATTTTTCTCCAACTGTTCTCCCTTCGAGAAACGTATTCTGAATTTAGGAAGGTCGACGCAACAGTTGCAAGAAGGCTTGTGCACGATCACGTGGATAACGTAAGCGCAGAGGCAAATAGAAGAAGAACCTGGCAGTGTTTTTTAATTGTTCCGTCCAATTACGAGTTCCCCTTCGGGGAGTATATCTGAAAAGTATTGGGAGTGCAAGAAGAATGGGACAGTCGTGTCGATTTAACGAGGCATCGCGAACAGTCTCAGGTGACGGTAGATGCCGGCGCGACGCGACGCGGCGATTTAATCGCGGCTCTTTCAACTGCGAAACTCGGACCGAGCTATTGTGGTCTTTCCAGAAAAGGATCTGTCGCATCTGCGAAGATAGCTGCTGACCTGTTTCCTACCCTTTCTTCCCCTTCATTTTACTCGATGCAGGTGAATTGGTTTGAAAGGTCGATTAGAAAATAAAGGAAACTCGATTAACGAACGAGCAGCAATTCGTTGAAATCACGCGCAACCCTGAACGGACCTATCGATCTTCGGGATTCTTTGCTTTCAACGGCGAAGGCAGCTTTACCTGCTATCAGGCGAAATACCTGTTCGAGGGGAAAAATCCGTCTGTAAATAGCTCCGAGAAAGCCGTGCAATCTTCGTTCATCGAGTATAGTACCTTAACCGTTCTAACGGCCGGCGAAGAGGTTGAACCGGAGCGAGGCACGAAGGGCGAGGAGAAAAATCGAGAAAGGGAGACGAACGAGCGTAGGTATATCCGGATGATGGTGCGTAAAGGCAATGCAACGTTGCTTGCCGTGGGATAGAGCGATCGAAGCTACAGAGCAACGACGACGGCGACGGCGACGAAGACGACGAAGGCGACCGTGACGTGGAAGGATGAAGATCGAGAGGAAGAAAGAAGAAGGAGAATGACTGGGCGAGAAGGATGACGACGACGATGACGGTAATGACGATGACGATGATGAAGAATAAAGGAGAAAGAGCAGAAGAAGAAAACGAGATTCTCTCCGTTGGAGGGTTTGCCGAGGAGGTCCAGACCAGGCTCCATCTGCATAACCGGTATATACCGGCAATGTAGACTGGCATGAAGGTAGAATCAAGCATGTCCTCGGCACGTTATATCGTTTGCTTCGTCCTCGTACGATACGAAGTGTAGTGGAACCTCGAAGCGATGAAAAGAAGAGAAACGAAGGGAAGAGAGAAGAGAAGAGAATCGGTAGAGAAGGAGGTTGGGCTTTCGTGTAGAGTGGCTTCGAGAACGAGCACACGCGGCGGTATACCCCTGCCAGTGAAACTGGTAGAGAGAAAAGCGTAGGCGCGAGTACCCGCCGACCGATGACATCATCGGTGTTCTGCCTCGAGTCATTCTCCCGGCAGAAGCCTCGTTGCTGCTCTCCAAACTCTTTCCAGAACTACTCTATACTCCGACCATCTCCATTTTTCTTACAACGTTCCCTAGTTTCTGTTCGGCACGGTCCATCTTTCGC
>NW_017100190.1:1043033-1046763 GCF_001263275.1 Habropoda laboriosa | reverse complement strand
GCCGGTTACTTATCTAGACGTTCGGAGACTTCAACACTACCAGACCTGCAACCGCAATGTCGATTTCTTCCGCGCGCGCTTCTTCGTTCGCGCGTCGAAACGAATGAAATACCCAACGAACGGATCGACTTTCTTCTCCCCTGAAATATCGGGGAAAAGATCGGTCTCTCGAGATGTATCGTAGAGCTCGATCGACCCTAAGATCGTTAAGGTTGAACGGAATGAAGCTGTTAACCCGGTGGATTAGCCTTTCAGATTCCTAATCGTATGGAAATGTGAAACGGTATCGCGTAGAAAACGTTAGAACACATTCGCTCCTCCGACACACTATCAACGCGCTTATCCTTATCGGTCTATCGAGAACGTTTCGATCTTTCTGGAATGTTCACCCTGAAGAAGAGAGAAGAAGCGGCAGAAGCTAAGCAACGTTAACTAGAGAAACCGAAGGATCTCCGTTGAAATTTTACCTGAGACGTGTAATCAATAGAACCAGTCCACAGAAATAGAAGAGGAGACGAGCTGGGTTCTAATGGTACATCCGTTGGGGAAATATCGTGCATTGTATCTCGTGGCGGAGGGTACAAATCTTTCCCGTGGATCACAATGACGTTTGCATCCGTTTCGAGTCGACTTTGTCGTCCACATAATAAAATACATCGTGCAACTCATCCTGCCGTTTCTCCTGCTGCATCTGACCGCGTCACGTATCGCTCAAACTATTTCTAGTATTACCGTATGCCGTATACCTTTTTGCTCGTGAAAAATCTTCGAATTTTGTTAACAACGTCTGCCGAGAACGAAACGTGTAGCAAGAGAAAGAGGTGAAACGGAGGGAAGACTTGGAGAGGCTATAAGAAAACGCGGGAGCGTCGGAAATCTCTCTAAACTCGAAACCTGTGCCGGGGCCGTCACGAGTAAGGGGCGAGACATCCATAAACTTACTTTGGACCTCGGGGCTCACGGGGGTTCTGGGTAGGTTTTTCTTTTTACCGGGCCGGGCAGGTGCGAACCGATTTCTATAGTCTTCGCCCGGTAACGGCCGTTCTTCGTGCCAACGGTCCACGTTTCACAGCGGCTTGTGCCGAACGAATCTCTTAGGATCCAATCAGGGGAAAAACCTTCTTTTCTTCTCTTCGCGTACCACCGATCTTTCTTTACGAAAATACCAAACTACAAAACGATTAATCCCAACTAAAACGTAACAGGATTTTCCAACGTATATTCTTTTCTTCCACTTTTTCCCCCCTATTTCTTCCTTCTTTGTCTTTTCCTTTTTTTTCTTCTCCCGCTACAGTCAGCACTTGGTGAACTGTAGACCTAATCGATTAACGGCTTCGCACTTATTCAAATCGGTTTCGTTGGTGGTCACTGCGCAAATCGTTTCACGATCTTCCGTGTGATTGTAACGAATGCAAATGAGAACCCGTCTTGGGTACACGGTGTACGTTTGCTTTCGCAAAGAAAGGAACGACCGATTTTCCTTCAGTTTCTATTTCGACAGCTTTTAAGAGACAGGACGGAGAGAACGCGAGGCGAGCGTGGAAGAACTCGACGTACGACCAACCGATCGGCGCATAGAAACGGCTGGCGAAATAATAAAAAGTCAGGTGTATGGACGGAAAACGGGAGAAACGCCGAAGCAAGGACGAGGCACATCCGGCGGAAGTCGAAGGGCGTCAGTTCGTGACGCCAACGCTTGTACGCAGGGCTGAATTAGCTTTGTACCTGAAGAGACGCAGGTGAGTTACCAGAACGGGGATATAACAGTACAGGAATTCTCGTTCGGAAAGGATCCTCCTTCGAAGGCAAGAATAAAAATCGTCCTTGACCGACCACACACCGTTTGCCTCCGCAATTTCCGAATTGCCGGCTAAGCGAGAGGAATTCCTCCTACGTTCGATTCGTCGAATTTATTCATGGAAATTTGGAGGTTTACAATGTAACGCGAGCGACACGTCGATCCGTGACCAGGATTTTCCAATCGATAATCACACGGTGAGGAAGAAAAGGAAAAGTACGGGCAAATTCATCGGGCGGAGTCGCAAAACCGGCGATGTCTACTTCGACCTTCGAGGTCCTGGTGTACCCAACAGGGCAAACCGATACGCATGCAAAATTTCATTCACGTAAGCGTCACGTACGGCTTAACGTTGCAATAACATTCCGAGAATAAGTCGTAGCCCGAAAGTTGGTCGGTTCTTTGTTTCCCTGCCGTTTTAACGAAACGGGCAACGAATTTCTCTCGTTTATTTTTCTTTCTTCAAACAACCGTCTCCCCCTCGATCGACGTTTCTTCCAAATCGTCGTCGCGCACAGCTGAAAAGTCCCGAGAGGACGAATTGAACTCGTGATTCGAGAGAGGAGGTTTTCGTGAAATACATTATGCGAAAGGTATTCTCGGGTAATCATCGACCGTTCAGCGATCGCTGTTCCATCGTGGCCTTTCCATCCCCGTTGAAATTACGCCTGTGTATCATCTACTCGTGCACATACCTTCCGTCACGGCGCTGCCTTTCCCACAAACTGAAAATGGATGACACGTGTAGTCGCGGAACTCTTCCCAGGACGTGCTTACTTTCAGACAGCGGAACCGATTCTACACGTCGTTCATGGAGGCGTGTCTGTGGGGTGCATAAATGCGTTTCAATGGTAAAACCCGTGTTATCGGAAGGAAGAAAAAGAAAGCGAGCTTTCCTCTCTACACCGAAGACTCTACCCTCATTTTAATCCATCTCCAAGATTACGCGTTCTTTCACCGGACGGCTTGAAAATCTCTCTATTTTACATTCCGCTCCACGTACCGGCAATTAGTAAGTGAGTTGGCGTGTCGCAAACTTTTCCGCGACGCAGGCGGTCGGTCGTTGTTCGAGAACGAGTTCGACAGCGGTGAAAAAGGACGCGTTACGAAATTGGTGGTGGAACCAACGAGCAAATCCGTATCGTCGAGGCACGCACGGGATTCCCACGCGAGGTGTACTCCTCGTACACGCCGGATCCTCTCGAGTCGAAGAATTTCGTGGGACGCGTTTCCTCGTGTGGTAAGGAAATCAGAGCGACTCTGAGAGAATTACACGCCTACGATGAAAGCCGAGGGACACGGAACGGCGCGGTGCGGCGTGGATGTCAAGGCGGCGCAAAGGCTGCTACATTGGACGAACGAGGCAGGCGCGAACCGAAGAGAAGCCCGGTCAGAGGATGTCGGAGAAGGGGCCGGTAGGAACCGGCAAGACGCGGTGCTTCGGGTATACGAGAAATATTCGAGCGGAGATCGTCGCTGTGACGTCGGGGATTTTCTTCGAAAAACGAGACGACAGAACAAGCGGCTACGTAGGTACTACATACGAGGCCGAGCCTTCACCTCGATCGCGGTGTACGCTCGCGCACACCTACATACGTACGTAGAAGAGACAGGTACGCGCGAGCGAAACGACCGGAGAGTACACTATACGCGAAGAAGAAAGAAGAAGAGGAGGAGGAGAGAGAGAGAAGAGACGAGACACGTGGAATGGCGCAAAAGCGAAGGAAGGAGGGAGAGAGGAAGGTGAAAGGGAAGAGAAAAAGAAGAAGGGCTGGGAAGGAGGGAAAAGGAGGAGGCGCGAGAGATCGGTAGAGGGGTCATTGGTTGTTGGTTGCGCACTCTCAACGTATGGGAATCGTTATGGACCGACTATAGTCGTTGGAATGCGTCCTTTTTTCCTTTTTCTGTCTCCCCGTATACCTGGCGGGCTGC
>NW_017100190.1:1036724-1042982 GCF_001263275.1 Habropoda laboriosa | reverse complement strand
CGGCTACAAGGAAAGGGACCGCGCGCCGCCTTCGACCACGCCGCGCCGCCACGGAGGATCGAGGAACGATACTCGAGCACTCGCGCTGCTCCTCGATCGCTAGTCACCGATTCGCCATCCTCACGGAAGAAAGTTGCCACAACGACGAGGAACAAACTACCGAGCTAGTCCGTTCCAAGCTGACAGTGGCGAAGAGAAAGATCTGCTCCCGATAGAAAGGATTCTGGAGAACCGGTGAGACTCCTCCGAGGACAAAGAGTCACACATAGGTTACATACGCACATATATACTGGACGCGGCGTGGAAGGATCGTGAACTTTTGAGAGAAGAGCCAAGAAGAGTGTACGTAAGTAAGAGTACGTGTGAACGAGGAGAACGAGATGCCGGGCGCGCGAGGAAAGCCAGACGAGGCAATGCGATAAAGAACGAATCAACCAGGTAGAAGGACAGGGATGCCGCTTGGAGCCGCGGTAAACCTCCGAGAGAGCGGACCGAACAAGAAGACCGACCAAAGAAGGAGAGGGAGAGAAAAGGGGAATGGTAAAAGACGAGCGTAGGTAGAAGGACAGGTAGTCGACTCGAGGAAAGAAGACCGCGCGAGAGAAGAGCACACGAAGGGCGGGGAGAAGAGAGAAGAGAAGAGCAGAGAGCCGAGCCGAGCTGAGAGCAGAGCAGATCGGAGCGGGACAGGGTGAGGAGAGGGAGAGAGTGAGAGAGAGTGAGAGAGAGAGAGAGAGAGAGAGAGAGAGAGAGAGAGAGAGAGAGAGAGAGAGAGAGAGACTCGTTCTCCTCGTATGTATGCCGGCGGTTCGGTTGGGTGACGTCACTACGTCGATTTGAACGGACCAATGGGCGTTCGAATGGGGCCAGAAGAGGTAACGAAGACATGGGGTGGGGTTAGCTGTATCGGGGCCCCGGGGTGGGTCGGGGCCAGGGGATAGAGTTGGGTTCCGGGGCTGGAGGATGAGGTGGGGGTAACGCGAAAGGTGCGTGCGGCCCCGGACGTGGGGCGCGGGGCCAGTTGATCAGTGAGTGCGGTAGTGATCTCATCTCGTACCGCGCCAGGTGTGACTCTTCTCTCTTTCCTCCTCTTTCGGTCCGAGTCTATGTGTCCTTGGTAAGACGGAGCAAGCAGTAGCGGACTTAAAATTCACGTATCGACTCGGCCGTGTCCTCCACTTCGAGCAACAGGTATGCTCTTCTCTATTTTTCATACGAAAGCCACACGTATCGTCGCGTCAACCTTCCACGCGAAATTCCGACAAATTTATCCTTCGATTCTCGCTGCGTTTCACCATTCGACTAAAAAAAAAAAGAATATTCCTCAGCTCGCAGGTTCGTCCAGATTGCGAGTAGGATTTTTCGAAATTCGAATCGACGAGAGTGGAGGCGATTCTCTACGGACGCCACCGACCGACAAGGTCGAAACGAACCTTGCCGCGTTTGCATTCTCCTCCGGTGTTCGGCTATCCGTTTCGTCGTTATCGCTAGTTTCGAATTCGAAAAAGTTTCCACCCGGTTCCGCGTTCGCGGCCAGCCAGCCAGCCAAGTTTCTTCCTGGCTCGATTCCTTCGCGCTTCTCTGAGCCCCGCGAGTCTACTCCACTTGCCGATTCGCACCGTTTCGCGTGCGAATTTCCGCGGGCCTCTTAGCAACAGGTTGTATCTGGCTACCGTGGAAAAATAACAGTCGTTCGAACGAACGCTTTTGTTCCTCCTATTCTCTCATCCGCTCCAATTTTTACATGCAACATCGTTTCTCTCACCTATCGTCCTTTCGTTTTATTCAACTTTTCACAAAGCGAACCTTCGCGAAAAATTCACACCGATAAGTAACCTCTTTAAACTCGCCGCTACATCTCTACGGATAGTTCTCCAGCACGTCGCACAGCGGCGGCCTTTAAATTTCCGCGTCGGAATGACGTTCTTATCGACGCGATTCTAATTCAAACCTATTCTCACCTTCTCCCGACCGGTGTGCGTTAGCGTGAGAACATAATAGCCGAGCGTAACGCGTAATTAATAACGCGTATCGTCCAGCACCGAAAGCCAATTTCAACGGGGGAATAAAACTTTTCCAAGATTTTTCTTTCGCTCTCGCGCGCCGGAGACATAATATAATTCGTCGTTTGATCGCGTCCCCCCGCCCTTCCTCCCGGCCCCTCTCTTTTGCTCGCGAATCGAATCGATTCTCGTGAACGTGACTCGCGCGCGTTCATTACCATGAACCTGTTTGAATGCCTGACGTTTTTTCTTTTTTCTTTTCCTTCTTTCCATCGCGTTTACTTTGCCGAGACGAACGAGCAAAAAATCGTCTTTCCTGCGTCGCAGCTTCGACGCGAAGATCGCGGGCCCCCGACCATGGTGTGGCGTGTTATGGCATTGCGGAAGCCTGTATCGCCAACGATCTTCAACGTGCCGGCGAATGCATTCGAGATTTGCACGGTAGAGCGAGCGACCGAGAAATAAAACGTAGATATGCATACGTGTGTTCGAACCGCTTCGCGTGCATAGTACCGACCCGTGAATCCTCCGTTTGCCAATGACACCGATTAACCACCTCTCTCTCTCTCTCTCTCTTTCCCCAAATGTCCGGAGAGTCGATATCTACTCTGTAACGTAACAAACATCGAGATCGAGAAATTTTTGCTAATTTTCATTTCTTTTTTTTTCCTTTTTCTCTTCCAGTAGGTTAACGAATTGGCAACGTGCGACCGTTACGAGATATAAAGTTAGATCTTAAATTCATTTTCAAGCTGAAACCGTCGTTCCGTTCGTTAGGTAAATAGAGAGAGGGAGACGTTTCCCTTTATTAGTTGTCTCTGGTACAAATATTTAGGCGAAAAGGTTACCTTTTGTTTGGCTCGCTTCGTCCTCTGGGATTCGGTACTAACCGACTGATTACTTGCTTTTTCAGCGTTTATCAACTACGGCCTTGTTACAGTTTACTTCCTACAGTTTGTACGTTCCAACTGGAATTTCGAGCGTCTCTCTTCTCGGATCGGAATATTGCGACGAAGATCTTTCGAATAACTTTCCCGGTCGGCGCGAACGATTGTGTTCGATCGGAGCTCGCCGGCTGAGGAGAGGCGATAACGAAGAGAGCAAATAAGAGAAACTAGTTTCCGCGGGGACCAGAGGGAGAGGCGAGAGAAAATGGCAACGAATATTTCGCAGAAATATCACGGAATATAAAGACGAGCCCATGCAGAGGAGAGACGATCGTTCTTTTTCTTTCTTTCGAATCCGTTGGAGCGCCGCAGGGAAATTAAATCGCCGTCGATAAGTATACTCGACGTGATAATGCCTATAAGTGAAGCGACATTAGCCCCGACTATCTCGAGTACTCGTGCAGCTGTGTTTGCGTAAACGATTGGAAGTCGCGTTGAAAGCCGGCCTCGTTAGGAGACGAATTTACCGTACGTCCCTCGCTCGGTTACACGCGTTTGCCAAAGTTTACCACCTCGCGAAACTCCGTCTGTCCACCGCGTCCTGTGCCGTGTCGCCGTTTTCCTCCAGTGGAAGGGTAAGTTGGCGATTTGGAAGAGGCGCGTGTCGACCACGAACGGGACCCCTGATCAGTTGCGCAACCAACGCACACCGAACAACGCCGCAGAAAAGTTCTCGATAAAAACTACGGTCAATAAGGCGTATCGTGCAAAGACCCTGTGTAATGGCTCGACTAGACACCGGACTGTTAATTAAATCGTAAACTGTTAATTAGACCAGCCACACTTTTTTTATATTTTTCCAAAAGAATATTCCTCCTACCTACGATATCTCGATCGTGGAAACGTCACGAGCCCTTCATCTCTCATTTTTTTCTTCTTTTTTTCTTTGGGCCGAAATTCACGTAGCAACCAAGTTGCGACGATAATTGTACTTGCAATACAGTTGTGAGTTTGTAGGAGCCGTGACAGACAAATGGAACGAATCGAAGGCCGGCTTATCGTGAAAGATATAGCTACTTACTCGTATTTACCGTAGGTACTTACGTGACACGATGGATTTCGTGGCTCTCCGGTAGGCCGTTCCAGTGGCGAGTCGAGATAGAGACCTTTGTCGCTCGTGGCGACTTGCAGCAACGAACAAAACGAGAAAAAAATAAAGAAAAGTTTGATTTTAGAAAGCCTGGGATTATCGAGTTGAATCGAGGCTAAATCTTTCTGGCTAGCCTTCCTGTTACGCCCGATACGATACCGAGCCAGAATTAAACCGGCAGTTTCGCAGGTGAGTGCGCCACGGTTCTTTCTTTCTTTTTTTTCCTCCTCCTCCTCCCCCTCCTCCTCCTCCTCCTTCCACCCCATAGTTTTACTCTATTCTTAATGGGATCTTTTGTACTTTCACTCTTAGGATAAAACGCGTGCGCGATCGCGTATATACCCGTACGAGACGCGCGCAGGACAGTTTCTCGGTATATACGTGAACGTACGAGTTTCATTTCGAATATAATCTCGATACATACTATATATATATATGTATTCTTACAACTTGGAGAATTACCGGATTGTATCTCCAGTCGTGATGCAACGCTTCTTCAAATCATCTGTTACGAAATTCGATAACGCCTATTCTACCCGGCCATCAGATTCGATAAACACGCTGCTATTTGAATATAAAGTTATATACCGCCGAACTTGTTCGGTTTCTCGAAAAATCTCTTTCGTTTTCAGTCACGGTCACGTGGCGAATTCCTATCGAGATCGGGAGAAGTCTCTGCGGATAAGGAGAGCCGGAGTGAGAGAGAGAGCGGTTTGATAATAAAATAGAATCCAGCCACGCGCGCAATGCAGCGCGCGCAAGATCATAACTTTCTCCGAATGGAAGCTCTTACGAAACGATCGTACCGGTCTACCGAGTCTCGAGCGAACGAAAATCCAGAGAGAGCCTCTGATATCGTGCTCTAACAGAGGATTCTAGATAGAGTTTAGGACACGATAATCGCTAAAGAAAATCAACGATCGAATCTCGAAGCACATGGACGTATCTCCACGTACGCTCGCGCGGTATCGTAATCGAGGCGAAAGCGGCGCGCGTTCGTTACGTTTTACGCGGTCTCTCCCTGCGATGTTCTCAGAATCCGGTTTATCTCTGTACACACGTACACCGTACTCGAAGCCTAACTTTTATTAAAGCTCCGACGGGATTAGTCAGTGAGAAACAGCGACCAGGAAACTTGGCTGTACGTACATATACATACAGAACCATCGTGGATGCGCGTTTCGAGCTGAAGTAATTATGACGCAACGACGTAACGTCTTATCCGCGCGTTCTACGATTCAGCAAAACCGTATCGCCTCGTTTCTTCCACCGATTTACTTTTCAGTTTGAACGTGTCTAGCAACCGATACGTGATATTCCACGTCTCTCCTCGCTCGCTCGCTTTCTCTGCTTACGGTGTGCTTTCCATATCGTGCTTTTAGGAGGCCTGGAAATGACTTTGGCCTGGAAACCACACACCAAGAAGAATTTCCAGGTACACGCTCGTAGCCTCTGGGCCCGTCATCGTCGTCGTCGTCGTCGTCGTCTCACCGACTGACTTTCACTCCGAAATGTCAACGGTTGTGTGTTTCACTTTTCAAAGCCGCGCGCATATCAATCAATTGGCGGTTGCGCGACAAAGGGACGATTGTTGTTTAATAAGCGGTTTACGATTTCTCCGTCTTTCTGTTACAGCCGGAGAAAAAGAGAGGAAGAGTGGGGACACGCCAGAATCGACACGTGCATGCCACTATCTGCAACCAGGAAAGACGAGACGGATGAAAGGCGTTAACGATCGATCCCGTGTGGCTCTACCGGGATCGATGCTCCCTGATCACCATCTAACTGAGAAAATTCGACGTGGTCGATAGGCTGTTGCTGCCTGTTTCTCTCGCTGAGCCATCTCACCGCACACTCTCCAGCGAAACAAGAGGATCTTGGCGCGGACATTTTCTTTGGTTATCTAGCTGTATGAGTATTATTCGACATCATAAAGCTAGGTTACCGGAGTTAAGCTCCTCGCCATACCAGCGATCTTTCTCCCCCAGTTTTCTTTATAGTTTCCACGTTGTAACGACCGTCGTCCTTCTTAATTCCTAATAATTACACATACCTCTGTACATACATACATATATATATATATATATAAAAGCATACGAAACTTGTATCGTAACTAAATAAATGGTTGTGAGAAAAAAGAGAGGAAAAAAAAGAAACTTCCTGAAATTCCCGATAAATATGTGTATACCGAAGAAATCTACCGACGAAAGAAAGTTTC
>NW_017100190.1:1019131-1036686 GCF_001263275.1 Habropoda laboriosa | reverse complement strand
CGTCTAACATGCTCCCAAGACTTCTGTATTCCTTCTGCACGAGAACCTACGGGTTAGGCATTCGTAATTACTAGTAGTGTCATTGCCACGTGACTCGATTGCCTATCGAGAGCATTACAGAACTCACAACTACCGATACATCAGTTCTCTTCTACGCGGCCGTATTTCGCGTTTCTTCCAAAATTCCCACTATCGCGTAGTCTACATCGATCGGCCCTTTCCTCCCAAATAATCTCCAATACCGACAAATGGAAATGACCAAAATTAGCAGCGATTCCGGTAGGTCAATTTTTCCGTTTAAAAGGCCGAACGAGCGATGATATCGCGATTACCAGGTGCTACGAGCTCAGCTAGGAAAAATAGGGGAATAGACGCGCGTTTCTTTCCTACAATTTACGTTCCCTCGAATCGGAACAAGTGTCGCGTAGAAAAATTGATTTATTTGTAAGAAACTTAGGGGGCGCCACGTCCCGATACATGAATATCGATCCAATACCGACTGAAATTCACGCGGTTTTTATGAATTCTTTTTCTCGCATTCAACTACCGTCCAAGCTTTTCACTCTTTTAAATGCTCACGGAAAATACAGCACAACTTATTCGAATACTGTTCTTCCTTTTTTCAATATACATCTAGTACTTTCTATCCCTAGATCGTCTAATTCGTCCATCTTGGTGATTTATTTTTCTTCGCAATCACGTGCAACGTTACCATGAATACGCATAATTTCTTATGACTCATTGCATAAGTATTTCTCTTAAAACTCTAGATCGTAGTAACGAATCACTGTTAAACGTTCGTTTGTACAGCGACCTTACTGGAACGCTTCCTGTAACTCTTGCCTCGACTGAAGCGAAAGATTGCTCGAAATGTTCCAAGGGAAACTCATCTGAAAAAGGAACTAGCTAGAAAATAAAAATCATCCTTTATTCGAACTGCATAATACGAATGTCCTAAGAAAATTGTTCACCTCTTTCGATGCGAATGAAAAATGTTCCATCAGATACCGAATGATAATTATCGCGGAAAGGAGCGGCGTCTGATGTATATTTCAATTTTGCATACTGATCGACGACACTTTAAACGGCTAAATCATGAGTAACGAACAGGAAGTGTTATCGTAACAACTGTCTATTCACGTGTCCAAAAATGTCCGATTATATTCGATTCGTTCACTTGTAACAAATACCGGAAGTACCACGCTAAGAGAAAAAGGAACTAACACGGTTTTCATCGTTCGATCGACGAGTATTACGCTTCTGTTAAGAGAAAATCGTCCGTTAATATTATTTGCCGTGTGAAAATATGAGGAACAAGTGGAAAACTGACCGATCGATCAAGTAACGCCGTGATGGATTTAAATTCCACCGGATATGGAATGTCCAGAGAGGTAAAAATCTTCTAGAACGTTCTAGAACATTCTAGAATTTTGGTGGATATATAAGAGGAAACCTAGTCGACGCGCCACTTCATTCAATAAACTGCCAGGTGCCCAACTCCGCGTTCGTGCATTTCTGAAGAGTATTTTAACATCGATTTAATTGAACATTAAGGTACAATTCGTTTAAATTACTTGCTAAAAGTGTGTACACGTTAACCGTGTATTTTATAGATTTATTAAAAATCGTCCACGCACAAAGTATAACAGTTAAAACGTTTATTCTTTCACCGCTTGGGACTAAACGTGGCTGTAGCTTTTGGAACTATCGTCGTCGGTTTTTTGCGCTTGCCTCCACGCATTTTCCGAATTACTCTGTTTTAGTGCATGCATTTTGATCCAACAAATAAATATTCGATTCGCGCGAACGTGTTTTTTTTCTCGGAAATACTTCTATCGCAGTTAGATTGTGCGTGATTGAAATTTAATAGCATCGTTGTACGCTGCACGTGACACATGTGATTGTTATAAAAAATAGATTAAACAATTAAAAAGCGTGAGAGGTTTTTTTTTTTTTCGTCGAGAAATTTTTCGAAAGTAAGAGTAAGTTGCGTAGATTTGTTACTTTTTTCAATATTTATTGTAGATGACCACACAAATGGAGACCGAGGCAGGAGATGTGGAGACTTTTGCGTTTCAGGCTGAAATTGCTCAGCTTATGTCTTTGATCATCAACACCTTCTACTCTAATAAGGAAATCTTTCTCAGAGAATTAGTTTCAAATGCCAGTGATGCTCTTGACAAAATACGTTACGAGTCTTTGACCGATCCATCCAAACTTGACAATGGTAAAGAGTTATACATTAAGATTATTCCAAACAAAAATGACGGTACTTTAACCATTATTGATACCGGTATCGGTATGACCAAGCCTGACATGATAAACAATCTTGGTACGATTGCCAAGTCTGGTACCAAGGCGTTCATGGAAGCTCTTCAGGCTGGTGCAGACATTTCTATGATCGGTCAATTTGGTGTAGGATTTTATTCTGCGTATCTAGTAGCTGATAGGGTCACCGTAGTTTCAAAGCACAACGACGACGAACAGTATCTCTGGGAATCCAATGCTGGAGGATCGTTTACCATGAAGCTTGATAATGGAGAGCGTTTAGGACGTGGTACAAAGATTGTTCTTCATATAAAGGAAGATCAGTCTGAATATTTAGAGGAAAGCAAAATTAAAGAAATCGTTAAGAAACATTCCCAATTCATTAGTTATCCAATTAAGTTAGTAGTACAAAAGGAACGTGAAAAGGAGTTGAGTGAGGATGAAGCAGAGGAAGAGAAGGATAACGATGGAAAACCAAAAGTTGAGGACATAGACGAGTCTGAGGAAGGAGAGGAGAAGAAGAAGAAGAAGAAGACTATTAAAGAAAAGTACACGGAAGACGAAGAATTGAACAAAACGAAACCAATTTGGACTAGGAATCCCGATGAAATTACCCAAGAGGAGTACGGCGAATTCTACAAATCATTGACAAATGATTGGGAAGATCATTTGGCTGTTAAACACTTCTCTGTAGAAGGTCAATTAGAATTCAGAGCTCTGCTCTTTGTTCCGAGACGTATGCCCTTCGATTTGTTCGAAAATAAGAAGAGAAGGAACAACATTAAACTGTACGTAAGAAGGGTGTTTATCATGGATAACTGCGAGGAGTTAATTCCCGAATATTTAACTTTCATGAAGGGAGTAGTCGACAGCGAGGATCTTCCTTTGAACATCTCTCGTGAGATGCTTCAGCAGAACAAAATTTTAAAGGTCATTCGCAAAAATCTTGTTAAGAAATGCTTGAAACTGTTTGAGGAATTATCAGAGGATAAGGAGAATTACAAGAAATTCTACGAACAATTCAGTAGAAATATTAAATTAGGTATTCACGAGGATAGCGCAAATCGTAATAAGCTGTTAGATCTTCTCAGATATCACACCTCTGCTTCTGGAGATGAAACTTGCTCTCTCAAGGACTATGTAGGTAGAATGAAGGAGAACCAAAAGCACATTTACTTTATTACCGGAGAGAGCAAAGAACAAGTTGCAAACAGTTCCTTTGTCGAACGTGTGAAGAAATGTGGCTTTGAAGTTATATACATGACAGAGCCTATCGATGAATATGTAGCACAACAAATGAAGGAATACGATGGAAAACAATTGGTATCAGTAACCAAAGAGGGATTGGAGCTTCCTGAAGACGACGAAGAGAAGAAAAAGAGAGAAGAGGATAAAAACAAATTTGAGAACTTGTGTAAAGTAATGAAAAACATTCTTGACAGCAAAGTAGAAAAGGTTTTAGTATCAAACAGGTTAGTTGAATCTCCTTGCTGTATAGTCAGTTCACAGTACGGCTGGACTGCTAATATGGAGAGAATCATGAAAGCTCAAGCTCTTAAAGATACATCTACCTTGGGATATATGGCAGCAAAGAAACACCTTGAAATAAATCCAGATCATTCTATCGTTGAAACTCTTCGTCAGAAAGCAGAGGCTGATAAGACTGACAAGGCGGTTAAAGATTTAGTGATGTTGCTGTTTGAAACAGCACTTCTGTCTTCAGGTTTTACACTGGATGAACCACAAGTTCATGCTGCAAGAATTTACAGAATGATTGAGTTGGGTCTTGGTATTGATGAAGAAACTACACCGGAAGAGCAGAATACAGAGGAAGTTACTCCTGTTGAGGAGGATGCTGCGGAGCAAGCTTCAATGATGGAGGAAGTAGATTAAGCTTAAGATCTGAACATGACATCGATAATCAATGTCCTTGTAGTCATTGAAAGACTGCCAAAGTAATCGCGTTTTATGTGATATTACTACCTATTCTCATTTTCACCTTCTGTATTATACAATCTTAATTTATCAAAAAAATTTGTTTTAAATGCCAAATACCTTGGAGTTCAATTAAATTTACAATAAAATAAGATTTATTATTATATGTGTATATTTATTATCATCATCGTCATAATCATATATCCTTAATGTACCAAATAAAATCATTGAAGAACATGGATAAAAAGAAAGTAGTTTAGAAAAAAAAACAAAAGAATGTCGTGGTTACGCTAGTTTCTAGAAATAAAATCTTCTGTTTCGCAATAAGATTCGAGTTAACTTGAACTTTTCGTTAAATTTAACAAACAAACTGTAGAATTTTAGTATGTATGTACCTCTGAGTCACACGAAATATACTTTAGCGAAATAAAATAGAAAAACCACTACATATCGACATTTGCGGTTTCCTTGTTAACGCTCCTCGCACGAGTCTCGCGAAACTTTGCTTTCGCAAAGGTGTTTCACGATTATTTTATACTCGCCAAAGTATGTCAAAACACGCCATCTACATGAAGCTTTAAAGTGAACGAAAGAAGCTTCTGTTGCAGGCAAAATTCAGTGTTCACGTCAGGCAGCTGATACATATTAAAGAACAATTATGATGGCAAGTCAAGGTTGGAAGGTGAGTGGGATGGGTATCGTTGTATAAAGAATATGCCGCTATATTAATCTACGCATCTAACGAAAACAATTTTAATTTACACGAATGACATTAATCGTAGGTGGTTAAAGCACACGTGCCCATGATTAAATTTCGCAAGGGTGGAACTAACAGAGGTGACGTTCAATCAATGTTACTGAAATGCAACTGAATGCATCGGTTGAAAAAGCCGACTGAAATCCTTGTTATTGGTTAGCTACTGCAGGTACGGCCACACCATCTGCGCAACCAGGGCCGACGATGTCACAACAACGTACTGGTGCAACGGGGCCTAACGTAGTCATTTTACCAACGATAGACGATATTCATCTTCCTCAACGATTCCAGAGACGACGCATCGACGAGAAAGAAATTGCTTATATCAACGCAAGTATACTTTTAACATTGACTCGACCTAGTGAAACTTTTCATTCATATATATATTCCACTTGACATAAGTCATTCAAATGAATTTAACATCTCTAAGCTTACATAATATCCTTCAAGGTTCGTCTACCATGAGTGAAAAAAAAGCCTTATTGTTAAATCAATTCTTTTTGTTATAGAGAGGTGGTCCAGAATAAATTGCACATGTAATTTATAGGATATCATCAACCCTAGAACATTCTAACAAGTCATTTTATTATTACATTCTTCTGTATAATATATTCTGTAAATAAATACAAAGAAAACAGCAAGCTATCAGTTGCACATACATATTTCTACCATGTACCTATCGGACAAGGTCTCTCTTTGCCTATGTGACATTGCCAGAACCTGCTATTTCTGGCTT
Organism: Habropoda laboriosa; assembly: GCF_001263275.1. NCBI lineage: Eukaryota > Metazoa > Arthropoda > Insecta > Hymenoptera > Apidae > Habropoda > Habropoda laboriosa. Next base: position 1,030,990 of record NW_017100190.1, on the reverse strand, counting down.
GCTTTTTGGCTTATTCTTGTAACAAGGGAAATGTTCATCTTAGTTGTAAGAATAGAGATATTTAGTCAAATTCTTTTATTTCTCTGTAATATTCCTGTACCGTTATGCTAAAATGATTATTGAAAATTAGTCAGCTTCTAAATATAAGACATTGCAAATTTTTAAATAGAGTTACGTCCGCATTCATGGATTTCTATTTTATCATGTTAAATTAAAGCTATTTTATCACGTTAAATTGTATTTTCGACTGAGAATGTTTCGATATTAAAAATTTCATTGTTCGTATCACGATCGTTGAGACTACACCGTAAATTCTGTAGAATGTAAAATAAGGGGAAATGTATATTTTGGGCGTGAAGATCGCTAGTCACAGCCCTGTCCCATGACAGAAATAGCAGACGACAGTACGCTGTGTCTTCCATCTGCTCGCGATCCCTGGACGTGGTAGTGGAAGATCTACAGTTATTTTACCTTTTATCGAAGTTACGAAAGTTATACGAACGAAGAATTTACGAAAATGGCTGAAATAAGGGATTTCGGTCCGAGAAAGACGATTTTTATCCTGGCCATTGTTGCCGGGTGTTTTGCGGTATTATGGCCGAAAATTTTCTACCCTATGCTCACAGCATCTGTCACTACTACACATCAACCATCCGATAATTCTGGTAAGATATCATCGAAATATATTTTTCAGAGATAAATAAGAGTGCGTGACATATCAAGATTTTAACTTGATTATATTTCTTTATGTTATCGAATTCGGACTGTTCAATGACTTGACAATATACACCTACTAGCACCTATTCTCTCTTCTTTCTTTTTTCTGTTTACAATCGATCGTTTAATGTATTATTTTTTCTGATCATTCTATTATGTTCATAAACATTTATTAGCATGCTGCGGCGTATTCTTTGAAAGCGATGTCACCGCCGCTGATATTATGTACGAAATGTGTCAGAATATATTGAAACACCATCGAATTGATCCAAGAGTAAGAGATGCTTTGAGAACAGTAAAATTGACACCGCAAAGTGCAAGTTTGTGTAGAGAAGAAATTATAGCCAGATGTGGTATAGATTTGTCTACATTTCTTGCCGAAAGAGAAAGCTTAGGAAAATCTTATAAACAAGTTTTAGAAGAGGTCAGATCGTTCAATAGTTCCCTTTGCCTTAAAATACATTTTGGCATACCTCTTTCTCAACTAGGAACTCCACATCTGATCAGATACCATATTTTAATGCCACACAGTAAGAATTATAAAAGGTTCTGCTTCAAGTTTTTAATACAAGCTATTAACAAGACAGCATGCACAGCTTTCTTCTATTATTAATATACTCATACAGTTTCAATTAAAGTACCAAATTAATCGTTCTACCTTTAATTTTAAATATCAGTTTGATATTATTAAACTAACCAATTAAATGTGGGAAGCAGATTTAAGTTATCTCTTCTATCTGGCAAGTTGCCAAAAGAGCTATTAAATTAAATAATTATGGACTAATATTATATCTGTGATTTTGAAACAGTTAATGAAATGAAAATAATAAAGCTTTGAATTCTGCTTGTTTCACATTTATGTCCTATATAGTATTTTAAACAATTATATTTGCATTTTTAGGCACCATAAAGCAAGAAAGGCGTACACCTCCACATGCAGGTGGTCTGCATCCTGCATTGATAGAACGTGGTAGAGCTATACCGTCGTCTCATATTGTACCAAAGGTTACAGATAGACCTGATCATGTTGTGCCAAAAATGAGACCACCCTTGGGAGGTGCAGGACATGTTGTTCCTGCACCAAAAGGGAATGGTACCATGGGAATCATTATGCCATTATATACCTTAGGCATTGTACTGTTTTTTTTGTATACAATTGTCAAGGTGAAATACTCTACAAGATTTTTATACTCTTGTGTTAAAATTAACTTGAACCTATTTTTAACAGTTCATATTATTCTTTTAGGTACTGAAGAAAAATTCAGATAGTGAAATCATTGCAGAGTATCCAGGAGCTGCAGCAGAGAAAGAATTTAGAAAGATGGTATTCAGCCCTGAAGCTTTTACTACTGCTATGACTGGTGGTTCAGTGCCTCGTCAGAAAGAGAGATCTCCATCACCACAAAAACCTGCTCCCACCATACAGGAATTAAAGGATCGTAAGTTCTTTCAATGTTCAAAAGTAATTGACAACACTTGATTTACATTATCATTAATGCAGTGTTTTCCTTGAAAGCTAGTTCCTTTAAAGAAATACTGAAAAATAAGGTACATGTTTTTTTGAGTATCTAATCAGATTTTTAAATGGTGTTGCATGATGCAAGGTTTGCACAATTAGAACACACACGTATCAATATCATAAATTTAACAAAAAAAGAAAAAGAAATTTAGACTAAAATTAAAAATATTGTAAGTACTCGCGTACATTCTCTGAACACGTTTGATAATGTTATACATGCTGGAACACAAGAAGCGGCAGGAGACATAGAGATAGATCAACTGAGACGACGTTTGGTCGAGACGGAAGCAGCCATGGAAAGAATTGTTGTTCAGATGGGCAACATATCACGTTCAGTTATGCATAGTCCAAGCTCACAGCAAGAACTCAAGGTTTACTAAACTAATTATGAAGCAATTTACATTTTCAGTTCCTTAGTCCCTAGAAATGTGCACGTTGTTGTGTTCTGATTGCGTTTCAAGTTTTAACTCTCCTATTGTATATTACGTACATATCATATTGTCATTGCGAGATCTACCGACGTTCCGCTTTTTCTTATATACCAATGCTTCTGTCTTATATACCATTTCTAAATTATCGATCATTTCTTATACATTCATCTTTATAAAACGTGCATACTCATATTTTAGCTGAGTGAAGTACTCGTTAAAAGTATTTAAGTCGTTAAGTTTATTAAACGATAGCAATTACAGTTCTTATTTTTACATTTAAATAGTAGATGGGCCTCCAAAGTCCAAAGGCCTGGCAGGGGTTGATCGCTCACCTAAGGTATATTCTTTGCCTCAAACATTTCCTAACAAGAGTAACCAACGTTTGTGACGAATTATTTGCGTTCAATTTTTATTTATTTTTTTGAATAATATTCAGAACTGAACTTTGAATAACAACATCTCAGAGTATTATAATGTGTTACAAACTAAACCATACGGAAAACGTTCTGCGATGTGTACCTCTCAAATATCTTTCTTCAAAAATTCTTCAATTTCAATGCATGCCGATGAGAAATTATTATTAATCATCGAAAGTTTGATATAAACTTCTCTTAATTTCGTCGATTTTTCTTTAACAGGGTGTGTGTGTGTGTTTTTACAGGAATGCTATATCACACTTTTAAAAGAAACTACAAACATTTACTTTTTATTGATTTACGAGTATTAACCATCATAGTATAGTACTCGTTACGCATAACATATTTGACGTTGATGAACATGTACTTATCGTTCCGAAACTTCGACATACAAGAGTGTTCATTCGGGTAATTTCATTTTACAGGACGATACCGCTGCCGATGGTGAACATAGTAAAGCAGATGAAGAGGTAGCAAACATAGAACAATCGCCAACTGTTAAAGTAATGGGTATGGAAATGACAGCTAGTTGTGAGGGTAAGGGTAGTAGACCTACTACTCCTATAATACCAATTACACCTAGGTAATTTTCATATCATTTTGAAGAAAACATCATCTCTGTTAAGCCACGGGTATTTTCGATAATCCAGAGTAAATTGTTTCAGTCATGTTGAGAGGGAAAAAACACCGCCAAAACCGATATATTTAGAAGGTGCACTCCCTCCGCAATGCGAATTGCTTGTAACAGATTCTGAGACACAAGCTCAGAAAGTCGAAGAGGATGTAGAAGCACCAGTTGTACTTTCAGGCAAAATGACTCTCTCTCTCATCAGTCTCGACCAAAATGCAGCTGTAAGAAAATATTAGAATTACCAACAGAATCAAATGAATCTGCGGAGCCTTGTTTTATTTGGTGATTCTTTCATTCATTTAATTGTTTGCTTCTGTACAGATTACTTAACATGAAAATGGCAAATCACAGGAACTACATGGTGGATGTAAAAACAGTTTTTTTTTTCTTTACTGAATAATTACTTGTACAATACTAATACGCGATTCACTTTATGCAACTGCGATCACTTACCGTCGTGTGATTTGTTCTAAATGTTAATACCTAATTTATATTACGCATAGTTGGATTTATTATTAATGTATTAATTTCGACTTAAAATGCATACATTGCGACACATTTTATATTCTGTTCTTTGTTACAAAACATTCGTGTATACATCATTTAACACGTTACTAATTCGATCATCACTGTTGGTTTATGATTTCGTTAAACAAGCAGCGAACAATAATAGCACTCAACTAATTAAGTCTAGATAATCGTTGGTACATTTAGTTACTCCTTTCGAGATCTACAATTATTACACACAGTCAATTCAATACAATCTTTGCTCTTTCTCATTGTTATCTGTAAAAAAGTTCACGTACAATTGTAAAAATAAAAGTACTAAATATTCTTCCATCGTATTAGGAATCTGAAGAGGAAGAAGATCGGGAAATACGATATACGGAAGACGCAACACAGATCTTAAACACAGAAGACGAAGAAGAAACGTTGAACATTGAGACAATTGCAGGTAGAAAATACGAGGTACATGGCGAAACAGAGAGTAAACACAAAATTGAAGATGAACAAAACGAAATAAGCGAAGAGACGGGGCAAGAAGCAAAAGAATTAAGAGTAGGTCTGGAAGAAGAAAGAACGGAAAGTGATGCAGAAGATGATCAACGAGACGAAGCAAAGAAGATCAAAGTAAATTACGACGAAGAGAGGGAAGAGGATGAAGAAAAACAGGAAGAAATAGAAGAGACTGAAGAAGAGGAGGAAGAAGTGGAAGAAATCGAAGAAGAAGAAGTAGATGAGGAAGAAGAGATAGAGCTGACTGAAGAAGAGGAAGAAGAAGTCGAAGAAGAAACAGAAGCGGACGATGAAAGTGAAGAAGAGAATCAGTCTGACGTCGAAGACGAAGAAGAAGGTGAAGAGGATGAAGTTGAAGAAGATAGTGAAGAACTTGAGCAGCATGATGAGAGAAGTGAGGAAGAAAATGAAGATAAAAGCGAGGTAGATGAAGAGGTGGAGCCGGAGGAGGAGATCGAAGAAAGCGAAGAGGAAGAAGATGACAATAGAAGAAACATATAAATAATGTACAAAATTTTCTGTTAATGATATCAATGAGAAATGATCAAATAAATTACTGAAATGAAATAGAAGCAAATGGCGGTGAGAAGATAACGGCGGTAGTAACAGCAACGAAACGACCGTAAGAATGCAATAAGAAAAGTGGAACGAAAGAGACCGAAGGTGAAGATAATGGGTTGCCTTATAACGAAAAGACAGTTGAGAATTTAAAAAAAAAAAAAAGAAGAGTTTTAACGACGAACTAATGTTTGACTAAATCAGTGTTTACCAATCTTCAAAATTGCTAGATCACAAGAAGAAAGAAGGAAGAAAATAATCACGAATGGTACAGATCTTGGTTAAGCACTGCCAAAGAGCTAATAAGTTCACAAGACTCGAATTTATCGAATGATTACATTATTGTCTATTGTATCGTAGAATCAGAAATTTCACAATCAGAGGGGCCAAATAAGAGGCAGTGCGTCGTGCATATGTCCGATAAAGATTATTGTGCAATGAAAATTCGATAGGCACTAAATTGAAAGAAATGATTATTATTCCGATGTTGATTACGCATTGGGTACGGTGATTGGCAAGCACTGATCTAATATGCTTGTGCACATACCAATCGTTTGAGTTTAATGCTATTTAGTATTTTTTATTATGTCAGCCATTTGTAAAGTTTTTCTTCATTTTTTTATTTATGTCACCACAATTTTATATGCCATTCTGTATGCAGTATTTGTGTTACATTTAGATGGAAATTTTTTTAATAATGTAGTTTGTAAAACCATTTAGTATGTAGCATTGTCATTTTCATACCCATGTTTAATTGTGCAATTCCATATTTAATGCAACTACAAGAAATGCTCTTCATCATTTTATGTATCATTGCGTGATGTTTCTTATGTAAAAACGAAAGAAATTAAAACACAAGTTGAAATTTAACTTAACGTGGTGTGCATGTTGGAAGTATCGATTTAATTGCACGATCTCCCATGATAATCTTAACAACGTGGTACTCTAATTTTCGTATAATTCTTTTCTTTTTTTTACTAATAAAACTATACGTTTAATCCACGAAGGACAGTTAACAATAATAAATGATTCGAAATGAAAAGAATTTTTATTACATAACTGTATGACGATACTGCACGTTGTATCGAGATGTCAGTTTTCACAGCCTCCAAATACTGCATTTAAATTATCGTTGTAACCTCCGTGAAATTTCAGGTTTATATAGTGTATTAAATAATATCGTCGATTTAATTCTGTGCAAATCGTAAGACTTTTATTTCCGGCTAAACTCTATGGTGTAATAAAAAATTTCAAACCAAAACAAACCTCTCTTTAAATTTTCGGTGCTAACCTAAAACAAAGGTGATTAGATTTTTTTAAGTAGAAAATTGCCGTATGATTTTTTAAATATCTTTTGTAATAACGAAAGAAAGTGTGTTTTAGGCATAAATTTATTCATTATTTATTACCGTAGAATAATGAATAAACGTAGGAAAATATTACGCGTATATTAGCGAGTGTTTATCTTAAAAATATATTTATTATTTTTAGTGTATAAATGTAATAGATGAGAGTGCGACATTTTTTCACGGGTATCCTTATAGGCATCCCAATTGGGATCACCTTTTTGGACAAAGTTGGTTACATAGCTAAAGTAGAAGGAATCTCTATGCAACCAACTTTAAATCCAGATGGGAGGCATCCTGATTATGTTTTTTTGAATCGTCGAGCAGTTCGTACGGAAGCTATTCAACGAGGCGACATAGTAACTGTCAAATCTCCAAAATCTCCAGATCAGATTTTGATTAAACGTGTTATAGGACTTTCTGGAGACATTGTGCACACACATGGATATAAAATAGACATTCTTAGGGTAGGTGAATTGTTTGTTGAACGACGAATGATAAAAATATTCATCCAAAATTATTCTTTAGGTACCAGAAGGACACTGTTGGGTAGAAGGAGATCACATTGGTCATTCTATGGATTCTAATAGCTTTGGGCCAATTTCTGTTGGATTAATAACTGCAAAAGCTACTTCCATAGTGTGGCCACCCAAGCGTTGGCAACATCTTTATCCTTCCATGTCGAATCATAATTTTCCATTGAACTCGTCAAAGGTACCAGCTGGATAAAACTTAATTTAGAAAAAATGAGGGCTGTCAGTTTTGTTAAAAGACTTCAGTGGGATCTACCTGGGACCGTGTGTAGGCATGGATTAACAATAGGAGATGTTGACAACGACGGTGATAATGAATTAGTTGTCGGTACTGCAGAGGGAGAGCTTTATATTTTTAAAGTAAGTTGTTTATTCCCTGATCGTTTGATACTACGATACATACACGGTAATATTTATTCGAAAACATTATACCCAAAGGGATCAGAATTATGGCAGAAAATACCTGGCTTAGGTCTTGTGACCAGTGTAGCAATAGGAGATATTTTTAATTACGGACGGAATGCGTTAGTAGTAATATGCGGAGATGGTTGGGCACATATTTTTTACAGCCCACGATCTGTCAATCCTAGTATCATAAATGTAACCACTACTCAACAATCATCTAAGGAAACAGTTGATCAAGATAACATTAAGTCTGGTGAGTTGATAAATTGTACCGTACCAGAGTTCAAAGAAATTACGAAGCATACATTAACGAATGCCAATCATAGGCTATGCAAGTGTGGATGTTGCAACAGGTGTGAATATGATAAGTTCTCAAAGTTTAGATCAAATAGATGGCAATAACGAATTCAACGAATTGTCTGGTAAAATGGAGTGTGTTCATGTACAAAGAATTCCAACCAACACAAAGGTGGTGTTAGTAGCAGACGTGGATAAAGATGGTGCAAATGAGATGATACTTGGCTTGACCGATCGCGTAGTTAGATCTTACAGATGGTCGAGCAATCTAGAACTAGGTAGAGGAAAGCTAGTTGGATTGAATAAATGGGAATGCGCGAATCAAATAGGAACGGTCACGCTACAGGTGTGGTAAACATTTCAACGAATCAAAGTTAAATTGCACAATAAACTGTAGCGATTAATTTAACAAAAATTTTCATTCGTTATCAGCACATGGCCGATGGAACTCCAACGTTATTAGTTGCTCAACCAGGAGGTACATTTATGCGAATTAAGTGCAATCCCGAAGACTGCCATTTAGAAGACGATACTCATCAAACAAGTAACGAAACAGCTGCTAGCTGCGTAGATTATCAAACGTTGGGAATATCGAGAATGCGTAATCAGAATATCTCGACGGAAATCATGGGAAATCTGGAATCTACAGTGGAAAACAAGGTGCCGAATTACGAGTTTAAAGAGCCGTTCAAACAGAACGTCTCGAGCGAGATTCAGCATGGTAAAAACTACAAAACTTCCTCGTTCGAATTGAAAAGAAACAATAATTCGCAGTCGGAAGTAAGGAAGAGTAGCTTCGATTCGGTGGAAGGGCGTAGAAAAAGTACAGCGATAGAAAGCTCGAAAATAGATAAAATTTGTGAAAACAGCGATCCTTCCAGTCGAGATCAAGTCGACGGTAACATTATGGGAGGCAACGTGATCCTCGGCGATTACGACATAAAGTCAGAAAAGGAATCTCTGTTACCTACGTACAAAGATTTTTCATCTCAGGACAACAGCAACGTAGAGTGTGTGAAAGAAAAAGCAAAAACCGAGGCAGACTCGAACGTGCAGAAATATTCGTTACAAGGGAAACCCTACGCTCTTGCTACTTTAGACGGGACGATAATGTTGGTCAAGGATGAAGTAATCTTATGGTAAGATTTCACACTCTCGCCTTCTTTTAACAATGAGAATGCACATTTATCAACAGGTCGATGCAGGTGGATCATCAGATATTCGCGTTATGCCGACTAGACGTAACAGGCGACGGTTCCGACGAGATAGTGGCTTGTGCATGGGACGGGCAAACCTACATTTTAGATCAACAACGTAACAGCGTACGTTTCCAGTTCGAGGAACCAGTTCGAGCATTTTGCACCGGTAACTACAACGTTACACCGGGAATTTCGACACCGTGTCTCGTGTACAATAGCTTCAACAATAAGGTAAATTTCTTTCTTATTTATGAGACATATGTAGATAAATCGGGAACAAAATTACAAGTGCAAATATTTACAGATTTTTCTTTATTACGACGTTACACTTCCAAGCATGGTTACTAAACCGTTAAATCCAATGGAGGAACTCGGTTCCGAGGAGAGAAATATTTTAGACGAACTGCTGGAGAACTGTACCGATACCGAGCGGCAGCAAAGAATGCAACAGTTCACCGAATGGTTGTTGTATAGAATATCCTAAGATTTAACACGCTGTAGGTTATATGTAAAAGAATAAAAAAAGAAAAAAAAAATATATATATATATGCAGACTGTTACAAATAATTTCTCGTAGTTCTTCTTTTCTCTACTACCGAACCCGTTGTACATCGTTACACGTTTTTCCTTGATACGAACAATGTTTGATCACCGTCCAACGAATTTATTGCTCGTCTTTCCGTATCTTCTTTTCTCACGGTGTATCTTTTCGTATCGACAGGATAGAGCCGTTTGTTACAACGTCCGTCGTGAATCACTCTCCCTCTTATCACGAAGGATATACGACCGACGAAAATTCTTAAGAAATTTTTTAGCAAACAAGGTCGCTACGATATCGGTTACCGAATAACTCAAGGTCTGAATCCAAGAGGCTGGTTTAAGGATAGCACCCAACTATTTGCAGAACATTGCGAAAGACGGAACTTTATCTACCTATCGTAAATTAGACTGATGTTCGGGCAAAATCAGTGAAACATATAGCTTCGGGTTGAACGTCATCATTGTCAGTAGGAATGTAGATCTCACCGGGTACTTTTCCGAACTTTCACGAGATTGCCGTACACGTACATTTAGATACCGATCGATATTGGTTCCTCGAACGACATTGTCGATTAACGTTTTACGAATCTGTAATCCGTGATTTCGATAACGAGCGAACAGACCCAAAGTAGAAAGAAAATATAGACGTGAGTGTCAGAGAAATATTCTATCCGATCGATCATGCTCTTTATCGCGATAAGTTCTATTACTATCACATTGTAAATAAAAAAGGAAAGAAATGGGAAGTGAATTTGGAGCAACAGTTTGTTTGTTGCCATATTTGCTACCTTTTGCTACCAGTCGTCGAGTTCAAGTGGATCAAGAGTAACGTGTCTTTCGGTGTGACTTAACATTTCCCCTTAATTGATTCTAGAATGGCGGAAAATGAAACGAGATCTTTGCTCGGACACGAATTGAAACAGCTCACCTTCGGATGGACCGACTATACGCTGTTCACCGGTCTTTTGGGGATCAGTGTCCTCATAGGGATTTATTTCGGCTGTTTCGGCAAGAAACAGGATAATACTACCGAGTACTTGCTCGGAGGGAAAACGATGTCCTGTTTTCCAGTTAGCATGAGTTTAATTGCCAGGTAAGGTATCCCTCTTAAACAAAGAGAAAAGAAGAGAAAAGAATTAATCGATAACGAAACTATAAATATGTCGTGTTGAAACATTTTTCAGTCATATATCGGCAGTTTCTTTGCTCGCCGTACCTGTCGAAGTGTATCAATACGGTACACAGTATGCCGCCTGCATTTTTACATCTTTCATATCGTGCGGCCTCATCTCCCTTATCTACATGCCAGTGTTTTATCAACTACAATTGACCAGCACTTTTGAATACCTGGAGATGAGATTTACGAGGCCGGTCCGGCTGTTCGCCTCCTTTCTCTACTCGCTTTCTTTGATCATTTACGTTCCTTTGATCATATACGTGCCGGCGTTGGCGTTTTCACAGGCGACAGCGATCAATCTCCACCTGATCACTCCGATAATATGCATCGTGTGCATATTTTACACGACCATAGTAAGTCCATTTCGTTTATCACTCTCTTACAGTTACAGTCCGGTTATAGTCTCGATTAACGTGAGCTTCAACGGCCTTCGAATTAATGTGATCCTTCGGAAAGGGACTTGTTTGCGAAAGAAAGTTTGCGCGCCTTTGCGGGCACTAAACTGCTAGTAGGGTACCGGGCTAACCGAATGATATAAATTAATACTATCGTTAAGGAAGTGTAGATATGATGTTTATAAACACCATTTACAACGTGTCACGTTATCGCATATGAGGAACGAGTTGAGAAAACACAGAGGGGGACTATGAATGAAATGTAACCATGATTTAAAACGGAATTACAGAAGCCGTCTTCTTGGCGCGTATCTGGCTTTCGTCAAATGTTTACAATGCTTACAACATCAGCAGATATCAGACGGTAATTACAGTGTTTCCGCGTGGAATACTTGCACGTTAGATACACGGTCGCGTGTGTAAAAGAGGCAAAAATACGAAAATAAAAGAAATGAAAGAAAAAGAAAAGCATCTCGACTGACTCTCGTTTCACGCAAGCATCCCGGAGAAGGTATTGATAGGCTCGTTCCGAAGATAAATCTCTCTTTCAAAACATTTAGGGAGGTTTGAAAGCTGTTGTATGGGCGGACACTGTTCAAATGACCGTAACGCTGGGAAGTCTCGCCGCTGTGTTCATCTTGGGCACCATAGCCGTGGGCGGTGTGTCTGAGACCTGGA
>NW_017100190.1:956112-1019072 GCF_001263275.1 Habropoda laboriosa | reverse complement strand
GTGGCAGAGTGGTGTTTTGGAAGTACGAAAAACTTTGTCCAACTTTGATCAACATTCAAACGAATTGTTACATCATTTGTCGTGTATTTACAGCATGGATCCAAGTCCGTTCGTGAGAAATTCTTTTTGGGGAATGTCTGTGGGAATGACGATGACGTGGTTGACCGGGCTTGGCATCAGCCAAGTGTCCATACAAAGATTTCTCTCTGTGCCGAACATTAGAGAAGCGCACAAGTGAGTAGAGCGTTTTTTCCCCTTCTTTTTGTTGCTCTTTTTTCGAGGATTAAGGGGAATAACGACGAGCCGTTTACTATCTGCAGGGCAATAGGATTTATGGGGATATGCATGGTGGCTATAAAATGGGTTTCCGTTTTCACTGGGCTTATAATGTACGCCAGGTATCACAAGTGTGATCCCATAAGCACACACGTAAGTATCGTTCTCTCGTCTTTCATCCTTACAATTAGAAATTAATCGAGTCTGCTGTTTTTTGCTACGAATTTTCAACGAATCAATCGGTGTCCAGGTAATCTCTAGGAGCGACCAATTGCTTCCGTATTACGTGTTGGATGTTGCCGCGGACATTCCAGGGCTTCCTGGACTTTTCCTCGCCGGTCTAGTCAGCGCTGGTCTCTCGACAATGAGCGCTAATTTGAACACAGTCGCTGGGACAATTTACGAGGATTTCATTCATCCCTGGTTGCCAGAGAGCAACAACAAAGAGCACAGAGCGGCGAATATCATGAAGGTAGGGAACGAAGCATCGCGTTCGATCGACTCTTTTCGAGGAAAAATCATTCTACGACTCGTGTTTGATCCTTAGGCTACCGTAGTTGTCGTAGGATTAGTTTGCGTCGCGCTAGTTTTCCTCGTGGATCGCTTAGGTGACATTTTTCAAGCCTCTCTGACACTTCACGGCATCACGGCTGGCTCGATGTTGGGTATCTTCACCCTGGGAATGTTGGTACCATGGGCAACGTCGAGAGGAGCCATAATTGGCGGACTCCTCTCCATGCTTTCGATGCTGTGGATCATCGTCGGTGCTCAAGTGAGCGCGGCTCAAAAGAAATTATATTATCCACCCCTTCCTACCTCCACGGAAGAATGCATCAAAGTAGAAAGTTTGCACAACGCGACAACCACGCATACACCGAATCCTGAGGACAAACCTTTCGTTCTCTTCACCGTATCGTTCATGTACTACACTACAGTTGGTTTTCTGATAGTGATGGTGTTTGGAACGCTCATCAGTTTCGTGTTTGGCGTGCCAGACTTGAAGGACGTCGACAGAAATCTTTTTCCACCGATCGTTCAGAGGTACGGTGTCGTGTTGTTGAGATTTCATTTTTTCAGAATGTAAACAAATATTTTTGCAAGCTGTATTCACGTTCGTGCTTTCAGATTTCTACCACCGAAAAAGTACACCGAAGTACCACTGCACACGATTCCAACGACGCTGGTGACGAACCCAGAGAAAGAGAAGCTCAATTCGTGAAGCGTACGAGGATTCGTTTAATTCGTTCCTCCGACCATGTGTTCATAGGGTATTTAAACGATTTGTATATTAGAATTAAAGAAAGATTTTCAACAACACGAAGAATCGTTAAGAACAAACGGACGTTGGTGCGATAAGCATCGGAAAGTTCGAGATGGCCCGTAGAAAAGCTCTACATAACTGGTTCGAGCCGGGTTGAAAGCACCCATTAGTCCCTCGATGAGGGTGTCAAATTGACTAGATTATACATATATCTGTCCCGCGCATCTCAATACAAACAACTCGGCTAAACATCTGGAGGAGAATGATGTCTATCGGATTAGGACAAATGTAAATGCGAAGGGTGTTTTTTTTTTCTCTCTCTCGTCGAGTCATTCGTCGAGTCCGCTCTTGAAAATCCGCGAAAGATCGATCGTAAAGTTATGCGCGAAAAATCTCCAAGGCACCGATCCGTTCCCGAAAATAAAAGCCGGTTTTCAACGTGTACAATTTATTTCCACGATATCTTCATGGAAAAACACCTTCCCTCCTTCCCTGAACCGCCGTTTCAGAAAATTCGTTTCCGTTTCGTTGCAAACGCTCGATCGTTCCTGCGACGCCGCGAACGCTTGCGAACCGCAATAAGGTTTTGAAAAATTGCACGCGATTTATCGTCGAATGGCTTACCGTTCTCCTGCACAATAGAGAAGACATTACAGCCGTTGGAGAAAAATCAATAGCGCAGATATATCAGAATGGTACAAAAGACGCGTATATATGCTTTTCACCGCAGCGCTATCGGTCACGGTTCACCTGGATGTGTAACTAACGCAGCTTTCTAAGGTGTTGCGCGCGTTATTACCAAGTGCGAACGTTTGCCGGTTCGGTCACCGGTTCGGTCACCGGTTCGGTCACCACACTTTCATGAATCGATGCTTCTCGCGGTCGGGTAATTGAATTTTCGGAGAATCGCGACGCGACGTGACATCGAGATAAAGAATCGTAGGAGGACGCGAGTTAAGGATCGGGGAAGGAGAGAGTGGACGAAGGAAGTAACCCTTATCAAGGATTCGAGATATTATCCTCCGGCTTTGAAGGGAACTTGGTCGGCGACAGAGGGGATTCTCGGTTCTCTCGCAGGGACGTTACACGTCTGACGTAGCAAACGGCACTTCGGTCTCGAACCAGAGACCACATTCCACCGAACCATTTCATTTTATTGGACTGAAAGGTGTCAAATATAGGTGGCGAGGGCCCTCCTACTTACATTCCTTTCGTCCCTCTCACCCCACCCAACTGGTCTGATTTCACCGTGTAGGTAAGATCTTCGAGGGAGAGAAGAGGTCCGCCGTCCCATTGTGCCCGAGTGACAGATTTTTGACAGATTCTGTCTGATTTGGTGTCGAGTGACGGGGACACGATCTCCGTGGATTCTCGCGGTTAACTAAATATAATCTTCGCCTTATGTTCGCACACGAAAAATCGACCAACTCTGTGCTCGAGTACGAAACTTTTATCGGAGGAAGATAACTTATTTTGCTGTAGCCTCGCGTGATTGCTTTCGAATCTTTTTCGACGAGGAGATGGAATGGCAAAGAAAAGGAAAAATATCGAAGGGGAAACGTATGGTTACGGAGGTAAGAAGGGAGGTTTGGCTTAGGTTCCTCTAATCTCGTCTTCTTTCTTGCTCTTTCCCCGTGTCTCGTTCGAGTACAGCTATATGACGGGGTTCCCCGGTTTTTCTGAGGTCACGGTATACGTGCAAAAGCGCATGAAAGCTTTTGGGGGCCGTACGGTGTGGGATACGGCTTATTTCGGCGACAATGCGTAGGGCCAGGCGCGAGCATAAAGGAGCATAATGCAGCCTGCTAACGTGAAAATTATTCTGTCAAACATTCGGACGTCGGATTACCCCGACGGCGGCGACCTCGTGTCCCCGGCCAGGACACGCTTTTTCAGAAAAGGCGCAGCCGAATAGAGAAGAGAGCGGAGAGAGGCTGTGCAGATGCCGAAAGGATTTCTCGGTCAACGAGACGACGATCGTTGATTTACGCGTCAACTCTGGAGGATGGGAAATTGGGGGGAGGTCGCCGGGGGACCGGTGAAATTTATCGATCCATAAAATCCTAATATTATGCGCTATTTCGAAGAAGGGTTATGCCAACTCGATGATATAATTCACAAGGCAATAATTGTTTTCCAAGGGTGCCTCGATACGCGTTACATGTTTCGTTCAAACGCCTAGACTCTACGCGTATATTTCCAGGTAACACTTTTATTTTCATTCGCGACGCGTTATACGCGGTTATTTGTACACCTATAGCATCACACCGCCCTCTTCTCCCTTTTGCCATTCAGTCTACACGTAAACGTCACTCTCTCTCTCCCTCTCCTTCCTTTTCACCCGTGCTCTCTGGTTATTCTCGAAAACAGGCAAGCGACGAAAGCAGAGGGAGCGTAAGGGAAACGGAGAGAAGGAAGATGCAATAGAAACCGGGCTAGGCTGCAGACACGCGGAATATTGTGACATTTCTTTCTTGGCTGACATTCAATTTTCAGGCTGGTGCCCCAACCGCACACACCGTATGCCCTAACCCATAGAATAGAACACGATATACCCATCTAACTCCCCCCTTTCTCTTTTCACTGCACCAATGCAACCAGCCGCACCCCGGCTGCGCTCTCCGGTATATACAAACAAACAACAACCGTCGTCTGGTTGTGTCCACGAGACCGACACCCGCCAGGAGGAATATCGTCGTGCCAGAGATGCTCACACCGGACAACACTGTACAGTTTGGTCCTCGAACCGTGGAAAAACGTATTCGAATAAAATTACCCGTGCCTCATTTACGTATGAACGTCACGGGTAAACCGAATCGAAGGGGACAACCGATATATCGGAGGAAATTTTCGATGCTGTGTCGTCAATTTACCTACCGGTACTCGTCTACCGTGAGTTTTCTAGAAAAGGTGAGCATACACTCGGTTACAAAGTTGCAAAACGTGGATACAATGGATACCTTCCTTAATCACAATCCTCTCCAAGACTTTACCGATTAGCCAGTCTTATCGCTAGATTTGCGATAAGCGTGCAAATGAGAAATATCAACGGTACCGCTAACAAGTAAGAGCTAATGCTGACTTCGAAATGGTCCGTGAACGTATTAGCGTTCGAACGATGACACGAAGAAGCTCGGTAATTTGATTTGCACACGATTCTACTACGACGATATAAATATTGCTCGCAGCTCGAGGATGCTATATTCAGCCGAGTTGCTGGCTCGACCGCGCTTTACCTCCAATTAGCATCTCTCTTAATGACGATCACTGACCTACACGCGTTCGCGTACCGCTCACCGTCGTACGCTCCGATGTACACGCTACATTCATGGCTACCGTCCTTCCACATACGTACGTATACATTCATATGTACATTTACTCTGTCCACGGTACATTACGCGCGACACATATGCACGTTCCCGCAGGCACAGACTCGGCGTGGAACAAGCGCATACACAGAGAAAGGGAGAGGACAGAGGGGATCTATAAAAAAGTCCTTTTCCCTACTCACCGGATCCTCACCCCGCCAGCGACGTTTGCCCCTCGAAAACGCGTAACGAATGCAACGTGCACCCTGCATTCGCGCGCTCTCCCTTTTCCTCCCTTCTGCCCGCTATTTCTCATCGGTCCCCCTCCATCGACATCCCCACTGCGCCGCCGTCAGACCTTTATTTTTATCGTGGACCGGTCGGAAGGTACGTGGCGTGCACTCACCACGCCCATACCGTCTCCATCCCGCCAATCGGTCTGCTCGCGACCGGCCATTTTGGTCCATGCGGAGGCTGCGCGTTTATTTCCCCTCTTTGTCTTTCGCCGCCGCACCGTGACCTTCGGGTGTGTGGGTGCTCCTGTGGCAGGATGCTGCGCGAGTGTGCACCAGTGGTGGGGAGGGGGGATCGTAGAGGAGACCGAAGCCCGCGGAACTTGCGCCCGGTTAGTGTTTCCCGAAATTTTTGCCAATTTAGGGACGTGAACCGGAGACTGTTCGGTTTAAAAGGGTGTATCGTTTGCCGCGGGATCGTTTCCTATCGGGTGATTGCTCACGGTCCGTCGCGGTTCGCGAAATCCAGACGTTTCAGAGTCGTGTGCTCGCTTGGATTTCGGCAGCCAGACCAGGAGGCTCCTTCTCGACGATGGTGGGGAGCGGAGGAAAGTAGGAGGAGGAGGTCGCTTCTCTCCCTCTTTCGATATCCAACGAGTACCTTTTTTTTATTACGTGCAAGACGAGTGTTATCGTCCCTTCTAATATCCGATATTAACGAACGGAACGCAGAACACGGAGTATAACGCGAACGAGAGAGAGAGAGAGTGCACCTTCTATCCAGTGTACGAAAGTAATGCCACGGAGGCAGAAGCAGCGTAGAAAGTCTAGAAACTGAAAGAGCTGTGCTAGAATTTTCCAATTTCTCCGTGATACGTTATCGTAGAGGAAAAATTCCAAGCAGAAACTTTAGTATACACGCGGGCTCCTCTTTTCCCCCTTGCTCGTTCCGCGTAACGTCACCATTAAAATTCTTTGCGAGTGTTCCATCGAAGAAAATCGAAGGGCGGAGAAGGGTGGAGAGGTGCGAGCAGGAGGACGGACCACGATTCTGCACACACCTATTCCTTCTTTCTCTCTCACTCTCTCTCTCTCTCTCTGCCCGTTCTTCCGGAGGCTCATCCACGGGTGGCATTGTGCCCGCGTTCACGCGAAAAAGACAGATAGCGTCGTCGTATACGCGTGTTTCCATCGAGGCGGCAGAGAGGTTGGCCGCGAGGTTGGTGGGGAATGGCGTGGTGAGAGAAGGTAGGAGAAGGATCGCGATATTCCCTCTGCGGCTCGAGTTTTCCTTTCTTTCTCGGACAAGCGGGCTGCCGCTCCCTGGATTCTTCGTGTGTGTTCCATCGAGTAGAGCTCGCGGAGGCGGTGGAGGAGAGAACGCGCCAGAGAGGGAAATATATAACGCGAGTAAGAGGCGGAAGGGAGGAGAGGGGGCGCGCGAAGAAGAATACGCGAGGAGTTTGCGCGCGCGAGGACGGTCTCTCCTCGCCGCCGTGGTTTGGGCAGAAATTCACGGGCATATCCTGGGGACTCAGCCAACACCGGGTGTTCGCGCGCGCGCGAGCGCACGCGTGTCTGTGCGTCCGTGGTGTAGAGGCTGGCTCGAAAGAAGCCTGGTGGGGACTGGAAGGGCGAGAAGGTAGGAGGACGAGTCGGGAGGACGAAGGCAGCGCTATCGAGTGGCGGTACCAGGAAGCAACGGCGTCGTCCGTCGTCACCGCCGCCGCCACCACCGCTGCCGTGTGTATCGTCGTCGCCGAGAGAGAGAGAAGTCCGCCGCCGAGAGAGTATCCGAGATACACGGGCCCGTGACCCAAGTGAGTTTCACGGAACGATTTCTCGCCGCACCGTCTCAATCCGTCGGCAAAGGGAACGCCGCGCCGCTCCGCTCCAGTTTTCCCCCCCGAAACTATTCCGTTGCCAGCTTGTCTCTCTATCAGAGAGAGAGCTAGCGAGAGGATCTGTTCCGCTACCGTGCCGTGTGCTCGTGATATCGCAGAACAATTGGAGAAGACGCGAGTTCCTACCAGCGCGATTCGCGTGTGACACGACTGCAATCTCCTCGAGGACGGGGTTGCGAATCCGCGAGTGAACTACGATAGACAGAGCCGGGCCTTAACGTTTCCGGAAAGCTGAGCCTGCCGATAGTCAAGACGGATCTGCAGCACGAGGCGAACGGATATCCGGCGGGGACAGAGAGAACGGCACGTCGAGGGTTGATCAGCAATTGGAAAGGTAAGATAAAGATTCTGCCGATTGTTCGTTTCCGTTCATGCTTGGATACAGTAATGTTACCACAACCAATTCCTCGGATGTAAATAGGAAATCCTTTGCTGGAGATTTCTCAGCGATCGAATTTGCCACCCGCGGTGCCAGAGGCGAAAATTCTCGACCCGCCACCACCGAGTCGAGAATCCTTTTATCCTCTCTCGATCCGTCAGGCTCGTTAAGAGAGTAAATTAAGTAGGTACGGGACAATTCGACGGGATAGATTTGGCTTCGAGCGATCTGTTAGCGCGAAACATCTTGTAAATATTTGCGGTTGACGTGTAACAGAGTTCTTATGAGTGCTAGGACGAGTTCTGTTTGCTAACATTCCCTCGGAACCATTGGTAAATTTTCAGAAATACGTACGAGCTATAGGAATTACTAATGTATGTTTGCGTGATTGGATTAGCGTACGCTGTTGTACGCTACGCCGATTTACTACGAAATAGTTATTATCAAGAACATTGGTACCGTGAATAATGTGACGCCTGTCTTTCATTGCGTTCAATGACGTAAATATTATTGTTTAACTATTCCGAACGTGTACGGCGAGAATATGCATCTATAATGTTCGTGCAAAATATTTATTAGCACCTAATCGCGAGAAGTTGTATAAAATTTGAATTGCAAAATAGAGATCTAAATTGTCGCGTCTATTATGCGAAATTAGGTGTAACTTTGCCAATAAGGCGACACGCCCTACGCTTAAACCCGGTGAATGCAACCCGCTGCGTTCCACCTCTGGGATAAGTTATATTTTTCGTGTCTAGTAGGCGTTCTAAGAACTATTAATTTCCATCGCGTTATTCACCAATGCTTCTCTGATCGCCATTACTTACTCACTTGTGTTACGCGGTGAACAGACAGGAAATTTTGTAGCATTTCGAAAACACTTTGAAAATATTTCAGGCTAATACGGGAGATTAATCGCGGAGGTGAAATATTTCCGAGGATTCCAAGTAAATTGTAAATTGAATTCACATTTTGCCATTTTCATCGATATGAATTACGGTAGCGAGTCGTAAATTCGTTCCGTTAATTGCGGCCAATTAACGAAATACCCCTCTCTTTTTCCACCGGCGTTTTATCACCTTTCGGGTCCATTCAGGATCGGTTCTGCCTCCTCTTTCGGAACGTGCGCTCTGAAGCAGCGGTAAACCACCGTATGTATTTGTCCGAATAGCGCAACGTCATCTCCGCTAATCGTCACGAAAAGTACGCGCGTATATACCCCTTTTCGATAAAGACGGCCCACAGCTGGTGAAAATGAAGAGCGCGCCGCATGCAAAAGACATCAATCTTGCGTGCAATTTTTTTCTATACACGCTCACGCTGTCTCCATCTTTCCACTCGCTAATGCCCGTTTACTCGGTTGCTATCGACCTCTTCATACGTTTTTCTCCAACAAGGTGTTCCCTCCTCTACAGTGAACACTTTAGCAGAAATTCGACGTAGGGAGGCGCGAAATGGAACGCGAAACAGCTGGAATTAGCGGCGGTATGCGAGAGTGGGTATCGGGTTGATTATTTTCGTGGCTTTCTCGTCCTTTTTAAGGGACACTTGGTGCGCCGCGCCGGCCAAGATTTTCGTGGCGAGAAGTGGTGGACAACGGGGGGTTGGCGGTATACGTCCCATGTCCAGGCACCGAACGAACTGACGGACAAACGGACAATGAGAACGAGGAATGCCCCGCAGAGCCAGACATGAAGACGTCACTCAGAAACGGTAACGGCCACGACGGGGTCAGGTTCGACCTGACCGTTCCTCGTTCGTTCGCTCGCTCTCTCCAACCAGCTGTGTTCTCGACCAACAGAGTGTCCAGTGAGTCAGCGACGAACCTGGCAGACCGTCGGACATCCTTCCAGACGAGATTCCTTTCTCAAAATTTCCATCGAATTCTGAGACAACTAGACCGAACGACCAGAGACCGCGATACAACCCTTGGATTCTCGCGATTCCTTCGTACTTGGGGGAAATTGATGTACCTACTCCTTGGAAATTCTTCGGCGCTAAGATATTTACCTGTTGGATCCCCTACCGCTGGATTATCCAAAGATGCTTCCCTTTTCACCGCGAATAACATTGCTCGTAGCTTAGTAAATACTTACACATGTACTTTTCTCAAATTACGCCGATGTCCACCTAGCAAAGCTGACAATGAAAGACGAAGCGGCGTTTCAACGCGATGTTGCCTCGTAATACGGTCGTAAATTAATTCTCGCGTCGATTAACGCGCGTTGCTGCCGCGTGATTTACAGGCGATGACACGCCGGCTGGCAATAGTTCGCATCGGAGATGCGGCGCCGTGTGTACAAATTTTCATGACGTAACCGCGATCTTTCGGCGAGAGAGGTGTTGCTTTCGACGACAGAGAAACACGGTTGAAATATCTGGACTCGTCGGGAGCCTTGAACTATCTTCCGCCGATAGTGGAAAGTTTTCGATCGGTGAAGAATCGACACCGATCGGGGGAAACAGAAATTTGTCTTTCGAGCAAGTTTAGACAACCGAGGCATCTCGTTGTCGACTAACACGCGTAATCCTTTGCCAAAGGGAATCCTTTCGAAAATCCGATCTTTTCGACAAGTAGAAGAGGAAAGAATTTCCGGACCAGTTAAGTAGATCTGTTTCAACGAGCAGGCCAGGCAGAGGCACCTGTACTCCGCGCCGCTCGTCGAGTATCCGAAAGGTTTGCAAATAGCTTTGGGTTGTTTCTGATTGCGGTCGACGCTGAAAGCGGGACAGCGGACATCCTTTCGTTACTTGGACGGTGCACAAGCCTAGGTATATATCCGTAAGTTGGGCCTGCGTACAACGAGCACCACGGGTCCATAGCCACAACAGAGACCCCCCGGTTTGGTTAATAATCAGCCTCATTGTCGTCTCGAAAAACAGCCTACCGCTTCATGGGACCGAACTCCACCCCCTCTATTTTCCAACGAACTGTCCTCGACAGTTTTCGCTATTCCAATATATCCCCGTCGCTCCCTTTCCTCTTCCACCAATTAGTGGTTTCGTTGAAACGCGACAGGGGTTCTGGTTATCCCGCAAAAGGTGCCAGCGGAACCCCGCTTCGCAAACACCTGGACACGGCCTAGTCGTTCACTTTGGTTCCAAAGGAACCACCGTTTCCCGCTCGTGCCAACTGGCCAGTAGATTCTCGACGAATCGCGAGATAAAAATGAACGCAGAGGGTTCGAGTAGGGCGAAAAATGTAGCGGATAAAAGTTTCGTCGAGGAGAGAAACGAGTTTTATCGGCGCGGCACTCTGGACCAGGATGTGACCAGCACAAATCATTATTAACGACTGGCATTGTGCGCCCGGTGTTGTTCGTTTCGTTTGAAATGTCGCGAGCGTCGGATCTCTATTAATTAAGCAGCTTTCAACCGACCCTGTGCCGCTGATCCACGCTTTTCGAACGAATCCGAAACATTTTTACGCCGCGTCTCCGTCAAGTATCCAATTAACGCGAAGAAGGTGCCTCGCGTTGTAAAAAATTTCACTTTCGTTCTAACTTTGAATCGATCGTAGGGCTAGCGTAGTCGAAGAGGAGCATCGAAATAATCGTCGGGGAGGAATAATTCAAGAGAATGACCGCATCGATTTGGTGGATCGTTCTTGGTTCTGTCGTTCTCGGCTCGGGTCGGTTTATAATAAGGCGCTATATGGAGCCGCGCGCAGGTGTAAGGAGGTGTCCGGCACCTTAAGGCTTCCAGTAGGGTCGAACGGAGCGGCATATTTCATCCATTGTCGCCCCTCAACTCCGGCGGCGGCACTTTTCAACTTTTTATAGAGATTTTTATACCGCTATATCTATACCGCTTCTACGCTGTCGAGATGCGCTCCAGCGGACGGAGACGAAGGTGGAAGGTAGAAAAGAGGTGAACAGAGAGGGCAGTAGGCGGAGGTGAAGGGAGGGAGGGATGGTTCGCCACATCGCGCGGCTCTGAATATGAATATAATAATGAGAACGGGTTTCGTCGTCGTTCCGCTTCTCCGCTCTTCGTCCTTCGAGCCGCTCTTCAGCGTTCCTCTCCTCTCACGGCTAGTCTCGCTCCTCTCCCGTCCTCCTTCTCTTTTTCCGCTTATTTCGACCCTATATACATACGCGGAGAGAGCGCGAGATGCGCCGGCAGCTACACAGCAACAACAACAAAACGAGACGTGTCACTGTACCTGTTAAATTGCCTCCTCGTACCCGAACTCAACCCTACGCGTTCCTCTGATGCCAGCCGATCCGTCGGCCTCTGCCACTCCTCCCAGCGTGATTATGCCTGCGTACCGGACCGTATAACCGCGCCAAACCAATAAAACAATCGCAATTTTCACTCCACTCCGAGAGTAGATGATCCCCTTTTTTATTCGTCCTGGCCAAGACTATTATCCAAGTAACTTAATAAACTTGGATTAGAGTGTAGATCGTGTTTCAATGGAAACCTTGGAAGCAGTAGCGTGCGTTTAGAAATGACACTTCCTCTCGGAGTAGGTACATGGTGCATAGGAGGTATAGATTTCAATGTTACACATCCATCGGTTCTACCGTATTATATCACGTACAGGTACGTACACCTGTATACCCGAGAGAACCTCTTATTTCTTATTTCTCTTTCGCGGAAAGAGAAATAATTAGCTGTCCACTAAACGTGTCGACCAATTAACCGCTATGGTCTCGGGGGACCGTAGATGAAACGAAACCGCGGCAGCTACGCTGGAACGAGACTCGCTACCGAAAAACCCTCCTCCTCCCCCGGGGCAACTTATCGTAATCATCCTCGGCAGATTGTAAAAACCACGGGGAATCCTTTCTTCCACGCTTCTCCGTAGCAGCAGCAGAAGCAGCAGCCGGCAGCCGCAGCCACGGATTGCGTGTATCAAGCGATAGTGACGATAGAGGGAAAAGAGAGAAGCGCGGCGCGATCACCTCGCGAAAGGTGGAACGAGGAGGGCGCGAAACCTCGAGGATGAGGGTACACGGAGAGAAAGAAGAGGCAAGGAATGTTGTACACAAAGGTGTTGAGGTAGATACCCGCGTGTGCGCGAGAACGGCAGAGCGACGAAAACGTTCGAAGAAAGGAAAAAGGGGGAAACGCAGAGGAGGAAAGCACAGAGGAGAAGAAGATAGAGGCGAAGAGGAGGAGGAGGAGGAGGTGGAACCTTTTGCATCGGTGGGTGCGTGTACACCGCTATCGATATATTACGCGGCGAGGCTGGTGTGCGTGCAAAAGGGTGAAAAGGAGGGACATATTTTATATTTATGGGTATTTGCCGCTACTGTGCTCTCGCGCCGGCGGCTTGTGGCAGAGAGTTAACCGGCCTCTCCTTCTCTCTTCTATTCTTCCTCTCTTCCTCTCTCTCTCTCTTCCTCTTACAGAACCTCTCCTCTATCTGTCTCTCTCCCTCCCTCCCTCGATCACGCTGCCGTGGCCTCTGTCCAGGGTGTTCCTATAGGTGCTTCCTTGTTCGTTCTATAGACGACCACGGCGTATATACGCGTTCCTCTCCCTCCGACACTTTGGTCGGCAATACAGGACACACAACCAGCGGCCAGACCATGTGTCATCTCCCATGCCATCCCATATTCCGTTCCTACCATGATATGCTCAAGGCTCGTTCCACGCTCACGTTGAATATCTTTTATGGGTGTGCGCGTTTGTCCCACATCTACATATATATATATATATAGACGCGGGGTGCCACACGGGGTACAGCCAGCACCATAAGAGGAGTTCGCTGCCTAGCCGACTTATCTCCCTCGCTGAATCGACGCTAACTCCTACCTATACGTAGCTTTTCGAGCTTTTCAACTTTGCGCTTTAATTCCAAGGTAATCGAGGCGAAATGTCGATTTTCCTCGAAGGAGATGGTGGAAGAAAGCAATCGTGTATCACGATCCACGGTTTCTGAACGAAAAGGTTATTAATATCGGCATTCGCGGCACAGGCATTCCTCCTGGCTGGAATTCCCGAATATAGAACCATTCCAAGAGGTGATTTACGCCGTTAATTTTGGGCATTCGAAGGTAGCTCGGGCGAGAATAAGGGGAAAAGATAAACCGATTTCCTACGAGGACTGTACGTTTGTTGGAATGATCGCCGGCAATGCTCCGTTCCTCCTCGCTCTCCTTTTTATTCCGATCGCCTCTCTCCTTTCTCCCCCTCGTCCGCCGGACTTTTACCTTTTTCGATGCGTTTGCCGAAGAATTTACGAGCGTGGTTTTGTGACTCGGGCCACCGGGTGCCTCATCCCTTAATTAAGGATTGTGCCACCGATTTGCCGTCCCTTTCGCGAATATGTCTCTTCTCCCGCGGCCATGCTAATCACCTTGACCCGCGTGTGACCTGCTGGACACTACCACGAAAACCTTTCAATCCGACGGCCTTAATCTCTCTTGCCTAGGAAGCCAAGTGAAAGTTATCTCTAGCGTTATCGAATCATAATCGTCGGAAAATCCTTCTGGGTGTCCCATTACGGGGAAAACAACGTTCCTACCGGTTGCCGCCAAGTTAATCCCTCGTCGAATGTAAAAGCAAGGGGAGGGCGGGGAGAAAAAAGGTGGGTATCCTTGTTTCGAAGAAACGAACAGTGTCGCGGAAAAACCATCGACTAATCTCTTGGTTCGTGGAAAGGGGGAGGCTTCTTTCGCGCGTAAACATTTTCCCTCGCGAATCGAATGATCGAATTAGACCGCTGTACGCAACAGCTTCTTCACGAGCCATCTATCAACGAGGCTCGAGGAGGACAGGATGGAAAAAGAAGAGAGGGTGGCCGAGAAAGCGAGAGGAGAGATCGCGTCGAGCACATTGCGTGGATCCTTAATGCAAAGCGACTACGGGCGACGAACCGTGAGCACCCCGTCTAATGCCTTCTAAAAGCATCCTCCGAAACCCGACGAGCGAAGGAGGAGAGCTGAAACGAGGTTGAGGCAGAGCCAGAAGGCAGAGAGGCGAAGGAAGGCGAAGGCGAAGGCGGAGGCGGAGGCGGAGGCTGAGGCGCGCTGGCTTGGACGAGAGAGGAAATACGAGGAGCATTAGCAGCGGAGGAGATTGAAAGAAAAGAGTGGAGCGAAGATAGAAGGAAGAACCGAGAGGGGTCGAAAAGCTCGCGAGCAAGGAGGACGAAGCTCGGTAGGAAGAGATTGTACGGTAATTTGTCGAAGCGTGTCCGTGGTAGAAGCACTTTCCTCTGGTTTGTCTCTGGTTCCCAGCGTAACGAATCGGGGGTTGACTCGGCGATGCAAAACACAACGCCCCGTCTATTATGTCGCACAGTGGCGTTTTACGTCTGTCGACTTGAAACACTCGGCTCGAAAGCCTACGACGATAACGAGAGAGTGAGGCTAACGGTGCCGAATGTTCAGGCTACCGGATCGATAGGATGAGCTAATAAAGGAGTCACGCGTTTATCGCCGCGCGTATAATTAAACGAACTCGCTTTTACCGTGGAATAAATCAACGTCTTTACGACTTCGCGTTCAGTAAATGTAACCGCGTTAAAATATCGCGTAGCATGTGACGAGCTGTAATTACGAAAACTCGTTCGTTGCCGCGACTTTTTCTCGGTGTATTCGTCAGGAGCAGGTTTTTGTTCTATTTCCAGCAAGTTGATGAGTGTTTATCAAGCGGCAGAGTTTTAAACCTGGACTCTGGAACCGTCTAGCCGCGATAAGCTCGCAAGGACGATGAAAAAAGAGAAGGAAAAGTGATCGGCTGAATGGAAGCGGTCGGGGTTGATCTCGATCGCGTTCTGTCTCTAGGACATCTGTCAGCCACGAGATGGAATTTCAAACAGTTTCCTTCGCCAAGTAACAGCGCTACGCCGATCGACCAGTTCAATTATCACAGTGCGACAGTATTGATTCCGGTGAATTTCGTGTGTTGGTCCTATGCGTGCACGAAAGGACACGTTACGAGCTTGAAACGAGAACCAGTTTCGCGTCGATAATAACGTCAACGGGCAGAGTTCCAGCTTGACGCAAAATTTTCCACCAAAGTCTTTGGAAAGTTGGCAAAAGGAAGAAGGTAGATGGAAGATGGCGCGGTAGGTAAAAGCGTTAGAAAAGCGTGCTCTTTCGCGCGGAATCCATGGAACAGAGACTAGCGGCGAGATTACGGAGGTTTTTGCGGTTCCTTTAGTGGGAAAACGATGTAAACTCGAAGGGAGATCCAATCTAAGAGAGGACCTTGCGTCCCTCGACGACCGACGCCTGCGGTGCGAGCCTTCTACTTAGCCTCCTTCCCTCCTCGCGTCGCTTTCCAAGGACACACTGTCCCCTTTTTCCTCGCAGATGGAACGAATGTACCTTTTTGTACTTTGCATCACTTAACGCTTCGTCGAGCGTTTTCACATCCGCCAGGATTCCCGAAAACGCGGCCAGAAACGACCGCACAACCGTGGGCCGTGGCTGTACGCGCCGGGTTGCTTCGACCGTTTTTCTCGAATCGCAGAACCTTGGAGATACTTTTTCTGGAGCAACGATAGGCGATTCGTATCTACGTATAGCCGCGAGGAAAGAAAAACAGTGTCGAAACAGTTTGACCGGTGAACGGAAGGACTGACGCGGTGCATTCTTTACGAAAGGTCAATCTCACGACTGGAATTCTCGGTTAAGATTAAGATTCCAGAATGAATGAAAGCTCAGGCCGCGAATGGAGCACCGCAAGATCGTAGATAAGACGTGGACTGGAAGTAGAATGACGTAGGTTCGACCTCGATAATCCGAATAACGTTACGGTTTTTAAGTAGATTTCTTTAGGATGACGAGTCGGTCCACCTGATCGAGGGGCAAAGTTGCCACCTAAAGCAGGAAATATAAATTAATTCGACGCCCTTTCGGGGGTAAATGTCGTGACGTAGTAGTAGAGGGTGGGCATCCATTCGGTTTCCATTCATCGTTCTAGCAGGACTATAAATCCTACGCCCTCAGGTTCATTGTCCAGTTCGACCTTTCTTCGTGAGAACCGGACGGGTGGTTTTTTTCTCTTTCTCTCTCCTCTGGCTCGTATATTAATCCTTCGTGCACTTGTTACGACGTGGCACACTACACACAGATGTATTTCACGATTTATCGATCCTTACTGAGCTTACTCCACACCCCATAATTATTGATACACGATGATACTTTCCGTTTGAGAAAATTCACGGTCCGCTGGTCGAGGATAAGAAGACGACAATTAATTTCACGCGAGGAATCGATAACGATGAAAGAGGAGATACTCGCCAAGGTCTTCGCGGTCCAATTTCGAGATAAAATCTCGGTATTCTATTAACGGCTGGGGTGGGGCCCGGGTATTAGGTAACTTGGTGGCAATAAACGAGTCGTTTGCCAGTGATTAACTAGACAGAGAGATAGGAGAAATCCCCCGAGGGGCAACGAAAACCCCCCATGAAGGCTTTGCGCGCAGCCTGTCCTGCAGCGGAGGACCGTTTCCAGGCCGGTTAGAGGCGTTTTCTTTCTCTTTCGCCTAGTGGAGAAGCGCTTCGATGCGACGGGCGAGCACACACGTGGCGCGATATAGAGAAAAGGGCCGTTTAATCCCATTGGGAGTGCTAATCTTTGGGCGCAGGAAACCCCCCGCAAATACCCCATAAACGCCCTCCGCGGTACAATGGCCCGCTGCCACCGACCGTGAAAATAGGCCGCAATGTCAACCCCCCGATTCATCTCCCTATCGCGACTCTTCCACTCGTCAATTTGTCGCACATCCTGTATACCTATCCGTCCTTTATTTCATTGTTATATAGTAGGTAAATATACCTACTTTACTTCTGATCGGTGATTTCAACCAGGAGAAATTTGTCATACATGCACCAAGTTCGGGCAAGATTAGAAAGTAAAAAAAGTGAATCGGTCGAACGCGCATCCACCGTCCCCGCGCCGTCAGCTTTCGAGAAACGAGACGCTCCGACAGGTTGACGCGTGAGATGGAATCTGCGCCTACGAGGGACGCCCGCAGAATGTATTCTACGTGTCGCCGGTGTCAAATGGTTAAAAGACTCGAGAGACACGCCTTTGCCGGGGGACTCACGATTCGTAAGGACCGACCGTCTCTCACACTTTCGACTTCCGTCCAGTCCCCATAAAACTATCGTGAAAAATAGAAGAGAGAGAAATCCATTTCGTAGGGTGGACCTTCTTCACGACCAAAAATCTCCGCTATCCGCCTTCTACGTACCTGTTGCCCTTGCGTTAAAGAGAACGCCACCTGGACAGGTGGATCGTTCCACCTATCCCATACAGACGTAACGTGTCTCGATCCAAGTGTCTGCCCTTTTCTTTTCTCCGTTTCGTCACTTTTTCAAACGTTCCTCTCCCCCGTAGGTAAGGTAACACGATAGGGGTAGGTAGGACGAGAAAAGTCACTTTCTCTCACTTATTATGACATAGAAACGGAATATACAAGGAATGCACGACTATAATCGGCACGAATACAAGTACGTATAATCCTTGTTAACGATATTGTCTAGGTAGCCGGAACCTTTGTCAGACGATCAATTGCCCCGAATTTGCGAAATACCGATTCCAGTCCTGCTTCGGTTGTGCGGGGCATAAATCAGCGATCGCTAATTATACCTTGCTCGATTGTCGGAGTAATCTTACGATTGTCTTACGGGCATTGTCTTACGATAATGGTAACGGGTTTCGTGAAAGGCGAGGCAAATTGAAGCTCGTTGTAGATGAAAGGGTTAGGCGGTGGATATATGTTGTCTTTGTCGCTGTTGTCCAGAGCGAGCGATTTTCGGCGCAAAGTACCCGGTGAAGAATGGAATTTTCGATAGGTCGTAAATTATAGTGACACGAGGACCACGTGCAAGTAAGCAGGGTGATCGGCGGCAAGAGAGAATGCCAATTACCGCAAGTCATTGACGTCCTAATGGGGTCTCCTGGTGGTAGAGAGGAAGGATTAGCCGTTTGTCGAATACCGTCGATTCTCTCCTATTGGCTCAGAAGCTACGCGGGGACCACCCTTACCAGGGGGAGGGAATGCTCGCCGAGATTACGCTCCGGTTTTTCGGATTACACGCCCGATATCTGGAGGTTCGACGTTTTCTGGATTCGCGCACCGATTCCTCCTCTCCTATACGCGAGCACTGTAATTCGTAACGACTCGTGCAATAAATAATCGCCTATAGCCGTTCGAAACAATAAAATCAATAAAATCGAGTAATAGGATTTTCCACATTGGTAACTGGTGTGTCCTAAACCGATCGTAGCGACGTTTGCGAGCATGTTTAACGCATCGAAGGAATTACAGCCTCGGGACTAAGGACGGCATCGCCCCCTGATTACCCTAATTGCTAGATAATCCGAGGTGCTACCGTTTCTTCCCGCAATATAAACGCGTCTCTTTGCAGATCCTTGGACGTGCCTGTATTTTGGAAAAATGAAAGAAATAGGAATGCTGGTTAGATAAGACGGAAGTCGGTGAATCGAAAACGTTTCACTTCCTTTCCCAAACGGTCGGTGATTTTTGGAAAAAGGTCGATCGAAATTTACCGTGAGATCGCCCAGCGGGTGTCCCTGACTTGGACGCTCCTCGCACCTGTGCTCACAGAAGAAGAAAGCTAGATGCTCTCTGGTGCAGGCCCGGAAACCAAATTCGCCTACATAGCTGGCGGTGGATTCTGCCGACGCGACGCGACGGGTAGGTACATGCCCACATAACCTCGACGTGTAGGTACAGTGTAGGATCTATACACACGCGGCGGATAGAATGGGGAAGACGAAGGGGCACGGTCGCGTTTTCAACGCTAGCAGTCCAACAATGGAGAGTTCGATACGTGGATCGAGGCCGACACAATGCACCGCTGACGTGTTTATATAGCTGCAGAGGAGAGCGAGAGGCGTACACGGGACGACCGTGTAATTTAGTTATAGATCAGTTTGTTACAATTTGGCATTTCGTTTGTACGGGCCCTGTAAACTGTGTTTACCCAGGGCCCTGACGATCGACGAGTAAACGCAGTTTGTTTAGGAGCCGGCCCGTGCAGGGTCCTCCCCTTCGTACAAATGGCCCTTTTTTACCCTAACGCGAACCTTCTTCTTCGTTTTCTTTCGTTTTTAATATCTGTGCACGTCGCGTCGGTTACGTGTCGATGGACAAACGACGGTAGAGTTCTAGAGAATGGGGTATTTCGCGATGAAAGTAAAATTCCAGTACGATAATCGTTCTCGACGAGTCCCGGAGCTCGTCACAATAACGGACACGCCGCAGGTTAGAGATGTTCAAAGCGCCGCGGCATTGAAGGGTAGCGATACTTAAAGGATCGTCAACCCTTATTGCCGGAGAGACGAGTTTAGTCTGCTAGCTAGCTAAACAGTCGAACAATATTTCACCCGTGTATTTGGAGGCAAATAGGTGTGTACATGGCAGCGATGTTAATCCGAGCGAGATCTCGAGAAAATCTTTTAGTTTTGCCAATTATATCCCGCACTCTCTCTCTCTCTCTCTCTCTCTCTTTGTGGATGGAAAAGCGGAAGAAAGAGTGGCAAAGAGAAAGAAAGGAGGAAGGAAAGAAGGAAAGACATTGCACGGCTCTTCTTGTTGACTGCGCGCAGGAGAGAACCCAGTTTAACGCGGGCTTTAACCAATTCAATTCATAGGCTCGGGTTAAGCCAGGATTTGTGGCTTAGCACTGATGGTGTTTGCTACCACCGCGAGAGATTTAACTGTTTCTGCGGCAGACCGTGCTCGGACCGCCGCGCCGCGGCGCGCCGGCCAGGTAGAGGTATGTGTTATACATACGTACGCACGGTCCACACGACGGAACCATCGGTTTTCCGCCGCGAATGCAACCAACTGCAACCTGTTTCCTTTGCTTAATCGTCCACCGAGAATCTAGATTACCCTCGAGGAAAATTCTGGTCAAACCTTCGACCAACATCCTCCCCTCCTCGCGCGAATCTCAAGCGGCGGGAAATTTCGTTTGAAATTTGGCTCACCTTCCGTGGAATTTCATCGAGTCCAACTATAAATTCTCTTATATCGAATTTTTTCCTCTCAATTAGAAGGACGGACAGCGGGGTCTCGAAGCGGAGAAACGGAGGCTCGGTAGGCGTTCTAGGGGCGTGGTGTGTAGCCATTAACACGAAAGCAGTGTTCGAAAGGTCGGTTCTGGTATCGCGGAGATGACGGCGAAATACTTGCCAATACCCAAGTCCCGTATTCTGCTTAACGATAATTATAATTTTACCGCGTATAAAACGGGAGGCGTATTCAACGCCGCCCATATTAGGTACAATCCTTTCCCTGTCTTCCCTAATCAATGGGGGCATCAAATAATTTGTATACTCGCACGATTCGTACAGAGATGCCGGAAATTTCTTTACCCGTAAAGATATACTATACTATATCATAGTCCGATCTGTGCGCTCGGATTAAAGAGACTCCGACTAAAAGTTTCGCAAACGAGCGATTTCGCGGTATCGTCTGCCTTTCACTCGGTTTTCACCCGATCCCGCGGATACGCGAGCTACCTACGGTCCCCGTTCGTGAGATTCGATTCGAAACAAAACCCGGGTATTCTATCGCGCGATAAATTCTAAGAGTCAATCGGTCATTGTGTCCGTTTTATTCAGCCGGCACAACCGTTTCACGCGAAGCGCAACCTTTCGTCGCCGGTATACCTGACCTCCATTAGCCGACCGTAAATCATTCGCCGGTTCGTGCAACCTATCGACGTGCACGCTAATTTAAATCGGAAACGGCCGAAACTACGTACCTACCCTCCTTTCCTTTCGCAAAACCTTCTTTCGCCGTCGATTCGAAACTCGCGAGCGTTAAAAAGTGCTCGATAACGAAGCCGCCCGTTCCAGGTGCTCGACGGTTTTTTTCATACGTTTTAAACAACATATTTGAGAAATGTCCGCCGGCCGGGTGCCACGGCGGAGCGCATCGAAGAGAAATATCCCTGTCCCCTTTCCTGGCGGGACTTCATCGACGAGGCACACGCACTCTGAAAAGCCGGGGCAAGACGAGGCAAAGGCGAAGCGAGCGTGTGTGTGCGGTGGTGGCACGCCGGTAAATATGTGCCGGCCGGGGCATATATGTATCCGCACATAGCAGCCCAGTTGGGCCTCTAATGATGATCTACGGTTAGCTACCGCGCACAGCTTCTATAAACCTCCTAATTTCTCCTCTATAAATTCGTCGAGGAAGACCGGGTACCCCTTCCACCGTGGCTTTCTCGTGGTTTTTACTCTTCCGCCAGGGTTCCCGCGAGCCGGCGCGACCGATCGGTCCCATCTCTCTTTCCCACAAGCCGTCGTAAATACGCAACTGTATTTAACGTGCCGCCGCCGCCGCATGCATGCGTGAGTGCGTGTGTCTATACGCGGCCGCAGCGCAGATCGTTTATTATTTACCGCCGCTTATGTGCCTCCGCGAAGACACCGAGTGGGAGGAGGGAGAAGCTAGCAGCGCACCACGACCAACGGGATAAAAGGGAGCGAGAATGGGGGTCCGCCACACCGCCTGGTATTACCGGACGACAAAGGCCAGAGGAGTCGCGTTTTTTATCCCGACCAACTGAAAAAACATACTCCGGCTATCAGCGGCTTTTCTTCCTTTTGCTTCTTCTCTCCTCTAGAGAACACGCGCTCGAGCACGCTTGTGCGTATGCGTCGCCTTATAACTCGATATCGAGCGGAGCCACTGATATAGAGGGACATTCCGTGGAATTCGGCGTTAAAGAACTGCCGGTACGGCCGAGAAATCCGCGCGTTTGTAAACCGGTTG
Source organism: Habropoda laboriosa (assembly GCF_001263275.1). Classification (NCBI taxonomy): domain Eukaryota; kingdom Metazoa; phylum Arthropoda; class Insecta; order Hymenoptera; family Apidae; genus Habropoda; species Habropoda laboriosa. The sequence goes on along the minus strand of NW_017100190.1, from coordinate 996,987 downwards.
CGCGAACGCCATTGGAATTCGAGTGAAAGTAATCAAGTGGATGAACCACGCCACGCGGTTCACGAACCAGAGTTAGGAGTCGTAAGTGTAGGCGCAAGGTGTTCTTCGATACAACTATAAAAGTTGATTGGCCGTTAATGTATATCTTAATTCCCGAGGTCGGTGCCTCTGGCTAATGGCGATTTTATTGCTCGTTCATTTTATCTCTCTACGCTTCCGTGAATCTCGCCGATCCGTACGCCGATCGACACGTGTATGTATGTATCGCGTCGTTATTCCGATACCAACGAGAAACAGGAATTCGTGGGTGTGAAAACTCGTGGCAATTGGTATCGCGACGATCGATGCGGGCGTGCAATAGTAAAAGCTCTATTGCAACGTTCGAACCTACGGAATGAGTTTTCTTACGGTAATCATCGCCGCTGTAAAGGCTCTAAAACAGGGTAGAGAGAGTCGATTGAGGGGAACAGCTATTCCTCAGGCACCGCAATATAATTCTTTATTACGCCCTCGGGACAAGGTGATTTTTCAAAACAAAATTCTACCGCGGATAATGCCTCGCGATAAAAAGAAAAAAAAGAGGAGAAAACAAAGGAAACGGCGAGGAGAAAAACAAACAGAGGACTCGGTCGCGTCTTAAACGCGAGCCTAACCCTCGGCGAGGGAGGGTGGTGGGGGTAGGTTGACTCGATTTTATTAGGATGACGCGACAACTGTCACGTGACTGAAATTTCGATGCGAAACGTCGACGAGGTACGAGATCCCTTATGGTTCAAGAGGGATCGAAGGGCGAATAGGGAAGCTGGAGGAGGGAAAACATCAGGGCGGAGCCTGAACACAGGAGGAGGAATAAAACGCGCAAACTCGATACACGCCTCTCTCTTTCTCTCCCTTTTCTCCCGTTTTACTCTTCGACCCAACCACCCCATCCGGTTTTCCTCTTTTCACCTTTATATAGATTTTTTACCTAGTCGACCCTTCTCTTCCTTTCGTTCAGGCTTGCGCAAACTTCTCTACCTAGCAGCCTATCTTTCTCTCGCCAGTCGTTCCTACACTTCTTCCATTCCTACCCGTAACAACTTACTTGGCCGAACGTTCTCTTACTTACTCGGTTACGCATAAACCAGTTATACTTTTAGGTTATAAGAACGATCGATACTACGGGTCGATTTAGATCGAGATCGCAGGAAAGTCAGACGAGATAATTATTTTCAGAAGGTACGTAGTGACATCCTACGGATGCTGCGGTCATTACACTCGCCTTTCCACGCTTTTTATCGTCGCGTTTCAAAGTCACGCTTTCGTACTTCGCTTTGGAATCGTCCTTTCGCAACAAGTTATCGTACTTCGTTATTATCGTGCGTTTATTTTCACTCACCGTACGCTGAGGACGATGGCGTGGGTGGTCGTCGTGGATAAAGGGCCTCGAATCGACGAGTATTATCTTCCAGTAATTTACGATGCGCATGCGTTCCTCGAGGTTCACTTCACTTGTACACACAACGCGAGAACACAACACGGGTCAAAAAGGACGCGACGCGAAGCTCGTACGAATAGGACACGAAGTCTCCCGAACGCGAAAAACATTGCATCACGCAGCTGCCATCTGTTTTCATGCTTTTCGAACGCTGGACGCTTCGAATATCTGACCACCTCACCCCACCCCCCCATCCGCCCCACCCACACATTTCTTTCCTCTAGTCCGTCTTATTAAATTCTAATTTATCGCGTTGTATCGCTAATTACCGCTTTCGTTAATCATCCCCCGCAAGGAGACCCACATTTTACACGGAAATAAGAAGGTAACTGATCGCAATCGATCGAAAATACGCGATAAAACGATCAAAAATGCGTAGGTTTTCGAATAATGGACTCGTCCATTCCGCTCTAACGAATTTCTCCTTTTAACACTTATATATCGTCGTTGTTACGAAAAATAACACACTCACTGCACTTCCTGCACTCCAAGGCACCTCTGGACACTAATCGCTGTATCGAATTTGCACTAATTACGCCAAAATGGGAAAAAGTATCGCGACCGAGCGTCTTTGTGGCTATCCAAAGAATCGACGAAAGGGCACTAAGGTTCGGCTCCGACGTTGCCAATTTTTCACGTAATTCGAACAACTAGATCGAGTAACTAGATATATTTCGTCGTTAAAAATGGAAAACTATTAATACGTTGTTAACAAAATGTGCACTAACTATTTCTCCTATTGTATTAATTCTCGTTAATTATACGACCTGACGGAAATTACTAACTCATTGTCTATGAATTATTTTTCAATGCTCAATTGATTAACGCATTGCGCGGAGTGGCTGTGCGCATCGGAGGTAAATGGAGCGACCCCAAGTTATTACAACTACGCGTTTAACATTAAATTGTAATTAGTCGGTTCAGGTATAAATCCTTCGAAGACAGAGTTTTCGTGGGTAACAATATTCCCCCTTTACATTCGTCGGATATTATATATGCGTTAGCCCGTGACAAATTATACGTGGAAATGTTTTTCGTGGAAGAAGGAGAGTTTGTAAAGGGGGGCCAGCGAGAATCGCGTGTCAGAGATGCTGTCAGATCACGGATCCCCAGGTAGGTATACACGGTATTAGCAGTGTGCATTCTTAAAGACTGGTCACCGACACCCTGTTATGTTTACCGTGGTTAGTTAATACCCAGAAGGGCGTTAACAGACAATGTCCAGTTGAATAGGCAACCGTTTAAGGGTTTTCCCAAACCGAGGTACTTCTGGCCTGCTAACCGCGGTCCCCCGCAAATCGCAATACTGTCGTGCTGTTCGAGTTCAATAGAACAATGAACGCGGAAGAAAGGGTCTATGTAAAGTGTTATTAATTCCTTGATTAGGGCAGAGTATGCCTGTGGCACAGGTAGAAAATAAAAGTGCCTACGTGCTCCACGTTGACACTTGCTCCGACAACCTAGCGAAATATTTTATTGCGAGACAAAACGTACGTTGCCCGGGAATCATTTTTAAACATCACCCAGCTAATGCACTATTATTTCAACAATCTGTCCGCGAGGGTGGCCGTAAAAATACCTACTTAATCGTCCATCGGCATATCTTTCGGAATATTTATTGTGTGCTAAAGCATTTTTCTTCTTCTCTTTCGCCACAATCGCATTGTAAACCTTGCGTAAATATTGTAAAAAAGGATTCCAGCGTGTACGTGCTTCGCGCGAAATTTTGCGCAGCGCCATCTGGACAATTGTTACTAGATTTTCTTTTTTCCGTTACTCAGAAACCAAAGTGACTAACTTTGTCGAATCAAATTTGTTAAATGAGATTTATTCGTGAAAAATTACGCACGAAGCATGCGCTTCGATACTGAAATCGCAAGAATATGAAAGAGTAGAGTTAACCTTTTTGACTTTCGAGTGGTTCGTGCGTTAAAGCAGCACCGCAGATGTTAATTTTGAATTTCTTTTTTCCCCCCATACGCGTCAGATCGCTACGCGATGAACCGCGATTATAGAGAAAATTACCAGGCGATATCTTCGAAATTGTGAAGTTACACGTACAGAAGTACGTGTGGTACGCGCATCGAGACATGTGTGATGCTCGTGCAACTCGTTGCACAAGAGTTCACTATCTCTCACTCAATTTGAGCCTCATCCGCCGTAAGCGGATCGACCAGGCTGGCCTTTTAACGTCGGATAGTCTCGCCTCTCCTGGCTCTAGAGCATAGACGCCTATAACAAACATTATCCGCCATAATGCCCCCGTGTAAACATACCTACCAACGTGCATCATCGTTTCTCTCCTCTTCTCCTCCTGCCCTCTGTCCATGGTCCGTCGACCGGATAAAAACTTGCAAGTTTATTTAGCCGTTTAGCATCTAGCGGGAAGTTAAGTTTTTCGGATAAGCCGCCTTTTTAGCATCGTCCCTGCTTCCCTTCGCTTTCTTCCGGTTTAGCACGCGCCGCTACCCGACCCGTCCTTCCGCTCTTTTTCTACCGATTCTTCGTCGATCTGTTTCGAGCGAATTAAGATTTTGCGAGGAGGTTGGAGAACGTAGGGGTAATTTGCATGAGAGAAATGTGAATTCGTGGGTGGGTGAATAAGAGAGGTCGGTGAGTCTGTATTGGCAGGTCTTTCGAGGCGTTCGTGTAGCGTTCCCTTAGTCCTGAAAAGGGCCCCCATGGGAGGACATTCATACGAATATCCCCACCCCTGTCGGGCCCACTCTGAAATCCCCACCCCCGTTTTCGGGAAGGGACCGAGGTAGGGCCTGGAAAACTATTTAGGGAGGTCACGGTGGGGGTAGATCACAGTTTGACCGAATCCTTGTACGAGGCACGAGGTATTCGCGCTTCGCATAAACGTGTAGTTTGTTACAACGTGCGTTACTTTTCCAACGAGGACGAGCAGTTTAGTACGGGGGTGCGGATCTGTCCGCACTCGAAAATCGTACCAAAGACGAAGAGTATCTGTGATAGTTTGGATATCAGTGCTGTGATATACAAGTGAAAATTTGACAATCGTACTTTATCCTTTGGATTTACACGAGTGCATGTCGGGATATTTCGACTATTCTGGTACGATCGATAACTTGGTGAGTGGTCGCGCCGACTAAGAGAATCTATGCGCCTTTGAACGGCAGGAATCTCGTCGAAGGATTGGCGAGTTACGGAAGATGGAAAGGGGCAAAGGCGCGTGTCTATCATCCGGAAAATTGTCGTTCGCAACAATAGAGGCGGCTTCTTTCGCGTTGACGTCCATTGTACCATAGTTCTCCTCTCTCGGAAAGAATGCTAATTTTTTCATTGTGCCCGGGCACGTCGACGAAAAGCGTTACTATCCGCGTCTCACGTCCGTGCACCTTGTACAATGCATTTCCTAAAAATCGCGGTAGGAGCGTGTTATTGTTGCGAGCGAAAACCCGGCGTAGACATTTACCTCGAGAAAAGAAAAATCCCGCAGTTGGTTTGAAATTGGAGAAACTGAAAGGCGATCGATTATAAAGAAGCGCGTGATTATGGTTGCAGGTGGAGGAGTACGAAGGTTACGGTTGTGCAAGGAACGGCAACGTGTCGGTGACAGAGGGACCGACGAGCAAGGTGTCGGAGGGCAACACGAAGCTATCGTCGCAATCGGGCCAGAACAATCATCGGGAGGAGAACAGCTGGTGGGCGGCGGAGGAGGGCGGAGGTCAAGAGATAAGGGAGCGTGATAAGGGTGCAGCGGTGGCGGGTGAGCTGGCTTGCCTCGCGGGTTACATGGCGGGGTACTTGAAGGCGGCGGGCGCCACTTGCGCCCCGACCGGAAGTCCTCAGTACCATCCCCACAGTCATCCGGCGATGGGGGTTGGTACTCACCCACATCCGCATTCTCACCCGCACCCGGGTGCACCACATCCTGGACTGCCTTCACCCTTTGCTCTCGCCACACACGGTCATCCACATCCCCACCCCTTGGAACATGGACTCGCAGCTTTTCCGCAAGGTACGTCCACCCTTCGATTCTTCTTTTTTCTATACTTTTCTCTCTCTCCTTCGATTATCGATGTCGCCGATTCAATTGATTATATTGGTGGAGGACGCGAATAGTTGAAGGGTTGCGGCGGGTAACCCGAACGAGGAGTATTGACATTTTCGAGCAGGTGAAAGTATTGAGGTAGAATCGTGAGGTGGCGGTAGCTGTTCACTCGAGGACTTTCCTTCGGTATTTCTACCTATTGCTCTCTTTCTGCTTCTCGGTCCTTTTGCCGGGAGGTTTTTATCGTATCGTAATTATTCTTTACACCCGATAATAGGAGAGAACGAAAGGGGGTTTAGAGTGTTTTATTTGTTTAATCGTTTGAACGGTAAGTATCGTCGTTTGGAAATTTCCAAAGTTCGATTTCAACGAGTTAATTCCTCTCGATTTTATTCTCGCGTTTGTGCAAGACTTAGGAGAAACGTTTAATCAATTATAAATGGAAGATTGATACGGTTAAATACGCATTCGACGGATTTATTTCGTAGGAGCAAACATATCGAATCGTTTGCCTGGCTTTCAAGTTATCGAATCTCATTGTTCGACGGATGATATATGTCCCTCGCGTATTCGCGAATCACGCGGGTACGTTATCTCGCAGTAAAAGTATTTGCACTGTCCGCCATACTAGCTATTATTGATTGTCATGCAAATCGATGCATCGACTGAAGCCATACGAAGCCGAAGTAAACTCGGGGCTTCTTAACTATAGTCAGCTTGTATCATTCTGTGGCAGGCGCTCGAATGCATTTCTCCTCAACGTTGCCTTTCAACCATCGTCAGGAATTTTTCATTCGAAAATTCCGCATACATTTAGATGGATCCAAGCCAAATAAGTTCTTCGTAAATTCCGGATGCCGGGATCCTGTCTAACGCGATATCCGGCCGGCCATAATGGGAATTACAAACTCTTCGATCTTATGAAATTCAATTCGTTGCTTCGTACGTCGATGGAAAATTCAAAAATCACACGAATCGTTTTTTTTTCTCCGAAAAAAAGCGCAATTGTCCCACAGTTTTTCAAGCACAAAGTACAAAGAGTTTTAGTTTGAACGAATATTGCTGGAAAACTGTGGGTATCAACGCGCATTTTCAGAGTAGTCTTTCTTTTATCGAAGTTTCGTATGGACACCGCAATATTGTTTGAAAACCACAAAGCACCGTATAAAAGCACAGTGTAGGTATTTCAAAGACGTGGTCGTCTCGAAAAGTGATGGAAAAATATTCCGCTTTACTTACATTTAGAGTTTTTAAAATAACGAATAATACATCGGTGAAAAATTGGCACAATTATCTTTTTAAATGTTTCTATAACGTTGTTACAATTTTACAATTCATTATGTTAATGTAATTCCACGTAACAACTTGTTACTCGGAAATAAGAATGACTGATAGGGTAGGTAAGCCTAGGTTAAGTAGCTACCTGCATGGAGAAGTACAAGTACCAGTGACCTGTTGGAGAAGTGGTCACAGTGTGCAACTTCTAATCTAAGGATCCTTTTTCAAGGGAACTCTTTTTATTCGCAAAGTTTTACGACACTAATCTGGTCATTTTTCGTCTCGTTATGCGGCGATATTCCATGCTGAATAATTCTTTCAAAGATCTTAAGAATCTCGTAAAGACTGTTTTAGCTTTTCTTCACGTTCGGCAAGTGTTCGAACACTTACAAACGGAACAATCTGCAAGTACGTTATCGAAGGTATGCGAAGGATAAGTTGGGAGGTGACAGTATCGCTCTGATACAGAGTAGAAATAGCTCGCGTGAGAAGTACGATCGGTCAGTCGTCTTTTCTTCTCGTTTCGCTTTAGCACGCGCGTACAACCGAGAAATATACGCGTACGCGTACCTTTTCTCCGTGTCTTCGTCTTTCTCGCGGTGGTCTGAAAAGGGGTACAGAGACAGAGAGAGAGACAGAGTAGAGGGAGTGGAATGGGGGCAAGAGGGTAGGAGGAAGGGGCTGGAATGCCCCAGCGAAGAAGAGTAGAGAGAACCATGAGAGTAAGCCGCTTATCAGGGTGGCAGCAGGCAGTATAGGTCCAACCAACGCAGATAGGTGGGTTTCCATGGAAACACGGATCTGTCCGTTAGGTCCCTACGTACCCGCGTCCAGCCGCCTATCCGTTGTAGGCGTATCCGCTACACGAAAAGCCGTGGAACGAGCCGAGTGTCTCTCTGCCTCCATATGCGCTCGGTGCGAAAGAGGCAACCGGAAGAGACGTAGAAACAAGGTTCGCGGACAGCGAGGAAAGAGCTCCGCGCCCGAAGAGACTACGCTTTTATCGTTCGTTTATCAAGCAAACGTCATGGTCTGGCCGCCGCGCCGCGCCGCGTTCGTTGAATCTGCTGTCGCGACTGACTTTGGATTATTTCGTCGACCAAGCCGACAATAATTTTTCGACCAATTCCACGAACCGTCCGCGACGATAGATTAGCTCCCTTCGTCTTCTTTTCTCTTCCTCCCTTTTTTCATTCGCGGAATATACATAATGTACGACCGTCTGCGGCCATAGAGAATGTTAAGGATATTCGTCGCGTGCGCGGAAAGAGATAGAAATGTTTCGACGTGTCGTATGTTAGTATTTATTTTATTATACAATCGTGTACGTGGGGGTCGGAGTTTGGGCTAGGAAAAAAAGTGGTAGCTCCGGGCGGATTGGAGGGTGCGAAAAAGGAGGGGTGTCGAAACATTGTCGTTTGAACGCGGCGAGGTTTCTCCCCGGTGTTCAGGGACGCTGCAGGAGCCATCGGGTACGTGGGAATCGCGTCACATGCCTCTCCCTTTTCTCGTTCGGCCACTACTATTTGTTGTCGCAGAGAAATTGCCCGTCCACTTAACTTCCTCCGCCTCCCGGTGGGACCGTGATGCGTAAACAGACATCCACGCCTCTGATTTTCATTTTATGTTAGGTATCGGTGTGCGTAATCGGCCAGAGTCTACTTCTTACTTGTTCGCGTGCTCCTAAGATTTGTCGAGTCGCTAATCGAGTTAAACGTTAAAAGTTTCTAGCAGGGTAACAACGCGCGATCCTCGATTCCGGAGGCTGCCAGTTCGATAGAATTCCAATCACTCAATTAGGCGTCAGGTTAAGGGTGGCACGTGGCGGGAACACGTGCGGCCATCGGCTATACCAAGTGGCCACAAAATATCGAGCTAAACAAGCACGGGTGAAAGCACCGGGGAGAAATCTTTGTCGGAATAGGCAGGACTCGCGGCGATCGACGCGTGTCACGGGTAAATTGAGTAGGTGGACGGTGTCGTCCTCGAAGGAGGGATCCAAATACAGGTCCCGTCCTAATTGCAGGATAAACACTCGAGTCTGAGTGAAATATCACGTACAACGATATCGATACCATTTTCTCACAGAACTGCTTATTTCCCGTGTATAGGCTCCCGTCGATTCCTTCTCTACAAAGACCATTCTCCTTTTGATACAGTTTTAAAGTCGGTAGGTAGGTTACGCGAAGTAGGTGGATCAGTAGAGGGACTATCGAAGAGGAAGCGAAGGAAAAAGGCATCGGTTGGAAGACGGTAACACGAAGCTTATCCGATTATTCGCTTGTCCCGGATGCGTGTTGGTATTTCGTTACTTACTTATGCTCCTCTCTGCTATAGATTACCACGTAAGAACGACTAGGCCCGAAGGCCACACGCGTTTCTTTCCGTTCCTTATGTCAAAAAGTTGTCGCGGTCTTCTCAGCTGCAGATGCCTCGTTCTCAACCTTCGATAATGCCGTTTTCTCGGTTAAAGTCAGGGAGATAGGGAACCTGGTCCGGTGTTAAACGATCTTCTGGAAATTGCAATTGGAAAAGCACCGAAAGACAAACCGGCTCGGTGCGGTTATCTGCTTTATGCAGCGATTTCGCGGAGGTCAGCCTGTAAACGCAAAGTCGGCCGAATGTTTTCGTAACTGATGGCCTTTTAGAATTCCCTCTCCCATCGGCACCGGCACGTGCTATCATCCCACGGTCCCCTGAATAATCCATCCCTCCGCCTGCGTCCTGCACCGTCTAGCTGCCTATTCGCATTTTAGCTTTTAATTAATTTTCGATTTCCTTCTCCGCTCCTGTTCACTTTCTCTCGATCTTCGCCCGATCGCCCGAGTCCTCTTTGTTACTCTCGTCGACTCACGAATTTTGCTACCGTCGCGTCGCCTCACCTCGACTCGCATCTTGTATTCTATGAATACAGAAGTAACCGGGCCTGGCCGAGTGGGACACGTTTACCACTCCGCTAGCTTCGACTCTCCTTCGATTTTACGATATTCGCGCGGTACCGCGTAATTTATGGTTCAATCTCCGCAACTTAAACGTTCCGTGATGAATAGCCGGACGCAAAGTAGCCGGTTAATTCGCCGAATAATTACAGCCGGATTTTCTATAGAATTTGACCGATTCACCGGTGTAATTGATATTAATTTGCATTTTCTAATTCGATAAGCTTTCCAAGTTAGAAGTTTCTCGCGTTATCTCCGTTATTTATTATCCATATGCGTACACGCATATACCTACGCTCAGTCCCCGGTAACAAACCCCTAGATAAGTTGCGCGCCAAGGTTTAATCGCGTTCCCTAGACGCGCCATATTTCATCGCCGAGCATAGTTTTAGATCGTATCGCGGATAAGTAAGCGCCGCTCGTATAATTCATACGGTCGATCCGCGGAAACTCTACACCGCGTCGAACCAGCCTGGACGATAATTAAATTCACACGACGCGATTAATTAGTCCCTTTCGTTATTTCAATGTCTCGTTAAACGCGACCTGCAACGATCCTGCTAATTTGTTTGGAGGATAACAGGATCGATGGAAAAGTATCCGTACGATTGTAGGAGAGGACAGCAACTCTGTGGTATCGGGATCAGAGAAATTACTGTGAAATTTTGTTAGCAGTCCATTGACTTCCACGGATTCCGTTCCACTTGGAAGCTCGAAACACGAAACCCTGCGCGCGGAGGGAAGGAAGAATCCAATAAACAGAAAACGAATTTGCTATTAGGGTCGCGTCTGATCTCGTTGCGGGCCAATGAGCCAAAGCAACCCTTGTATCAACCCCCGTGTCTCGTATCCTCGTCCTGCTGACGATAATAAATCGAATCATACTTCAGGACGCAGCGGGTGTTTGCCGTCCCATTAGGGTTGCTTAGCTTTCTACCGAATCAAACCGAATTTATTTCGCTTCTAATTTCCACCTCTCTGATTCCGATATCTCGTCACCCTTTACCGAAAACAATCGATAAATCTGCTCTCGCGTAGAATTCAAGCAAACGAAGGGCTTTTCCTCGCGGCCCACTCGACACGCGGCGAGGAAGCAAGCGGAAGACCATAATCGGAATTCCATTGTCTCGTTGGTGGATAAGGGCCTGGCTTTCACAGGGGCCGATGTATAGCCGGCAAAGGCCGTCGTTAACGGTAGCGCCAACGCCCACTCGACAATCAAGCATCCTCTCGCTGGATCCGTTCCTCTCTCCCTTCGACTTTCAGCCTCCTCGGTTGCTCCGCGGAGGCAAACGGAACAGAAGATACGGATCATAGATTCAACGATCGCGGGCGTGTCGCGGCCATCGGTTGCGACGGTAGCCAACCGGCGTGGAATTTTACATTGTGCCCGGGTGCAATCATCCTCGACGATCTAACCGGCTACCCAACGCTGATAACCCACTCGACCAGTTCGTTAGCCGACGATCACGTGTATGCATCATCGTCGGCGTCATCGTCATCATCCTTTGCCTCGGCGCGTCCTTACGTATCGTTCGTAGCTTAAGGGAACCGTTCCAGACTCGTCGCAAGAGATACGACCGATACCAGAGAATCGACCACTCCTCGGTTTCACTTTTCTCTTATCGATTCTCCTTCTTCGACAGGGACGTTCGCGTTGCTTTCGTAATTATTATTACTCTTTAACCCTGCTGCACGTATACGATGCAACACAATGTCTTCTCCATGGTTGCTTTCTCTTCTCGTCGTAAACCACTCCTCTCGCTGTAGAAGCTGCTTCTTCTTCTTCTCGCCTTTTTCCGCCGCTTTCTCTTTTCCCGAATCTACCTCTACGAAGAACGAACACGGTAAGAGAGAAAATTTCCAAGGGAGTAATTGATCGAAGATCAACGAGATCGCGAGTTACGAGGAAACGAGAAGAATCTCGAATTTTATTTGTCGCGTTACAAACCCGTAAGAAGCAGCGGACGCGAGGTCGCGCTTTAAAATACTGGTCGGTTAGTTGGAGCACCAGTAGCGATCCTCTACACTGCTATCTACTACCATTCCTTTCTGGACTTTACGATCCAGCTTCCAACTGGGAGAGACACTGGGCGAAGCGCAGTTTTCCAGGTCCTCCTTTTTATTGGTCGAAACGTTGTACGTTGGCGTGTTGGATACCATCGTTTCCAGAGGCAGCTGGGAACGAACCGCGACTTTGGTCCTCTGGATGGTCGTGTATTCCGGGGTGTACCCCTCCCCTGCGTGGCCCCCGTTCCTCCGTTCTGGCTTGTCCCCCGTCCTCCTCCCTCCACCACCCCTGTGACCCCCTCATAAGCGGATTACGTGGGTCCCGAAACGAGCCAAGCGAGGCTCGATGGCACGAGGAAGGTAGAGGAAGGAGGGTGGGTCGTAGCGGGGGAACTGTTCAAAATTACGCTATCGCGACCTCGCAACGTTTACACCCCTCTGCGCCACCCCCTTTTCTCTCCTCCGGCCTGTGGTACCGATGCCTTACCCTTCTCTCTCTCTCTCTCTCTCTCTCTCTCTCTCTCTCTCTATACCTATATATAGTTGAACAGCCTCGTCGACTCGTCTTCCGAATCTACATACCTCTTTTCCATCGATGCTGCTCGATCACGTCAAATATTCCTACCTACCTACCGTCGTCCTCTCGCAGTTGCTTAATTCCTCTTCCGTTCTCTTCTGTTCCAGGAATGAATCAGCGCAAACAACGTCGCGAGAGAACCACCTTCACGAGAGCTCAACTGGACGTACTGGAGGGACTGTTCACGAAAACGAGGTACCCGGATATCTTTATGCGGGAAGAAGTTGCTCTGAAGATTAATCTGCCCGAATCACGAGTTCAGGTAAATTCGTTCTCCACGTATCTCTCCCTTTTCTCTTCTTCTCCGAAAGTGAAATGGTCGATAGCTATTAACACGTGTGTAACCGAACGGAATGAATTTCGGCGAGTGTGTCACAACGAGAAGAATCTCGGGCGCGCGGACGACGGTAACGAGTAGGAGAGAAGGAGGGAAGAAGAGTGCTTCGTGCTTCGGCAAGCATGGACGAGATTTAAGGTATTTACACAACGCGGTGTCGCGCCCTACGTCCCTCCGGTTTCGCCATTGTCCCGGACCGTGGCTGTATACATTGATAGATGTGCCGACGAGCTCGTTGACGCTTTTATTGCGGTCCTCGTAACATCTTTATTTCGTGGCGGGGTGTCTCGACGTCCCAAAGTCACGATCGTGACGGGAATTTCGAGATCGCGAATCACCCTCGCGAGACCCTTATTTTCCCCTCCACGATACCGCCATTAGCGTTACTAATATAATTTCATCGCGAATGTGCCCTGCCTCGGTTCGTCTGATACGCCCAATCCCAATTATCGACGATCTTTGAGCTTGCATGTGAACGGTACCTATAGGTCATCAAACTCGACGGCTACGATACATAAGGTAGCACCGCGCCGTCCTCAGATGTGGGACAAAGCGAGGAAATTCCGTCCAACGGAGTTTCCACGCGAAGTTAAGCCCTCCGGTGAATGGAGGCGCAACTGCAAAAGGGTGTAGCACACTGTACGTCACACGGGAACACACGTGTGCACGATGTACATTGTAGAGGAGTACCCACGTGAACGAATAATATCCGAGAGGGGGGGGGGGGGAGGGGGGGGGGGGGGGGGAAGGGAGAGAGGTGGGTAGAAGAGATAGAGAGCGTGGATCTAAATGTTTCCGAGGGAGAAGCAGAGGAGAGAGAGAGAGAGAGCAGAGGGCAGAGGTGTGTATAGGTAGAGGAACACAGATGCACGATGTATGGAGCTCAACATATAGTTGATTTGTTCCTGGATTATAGCCCTTCGTTCTATCTCGCTCGCGAGTTTCTATACGCGCGCGGTTCTCTGCGAGAGAACGACCCAGCTGCGCGCGATGTTTGCTACGTTTGAATGCGCCAGGTCGTTCGTCCATCATTTACGATCGAGAAACGCGTCAAAACGTTATTTCCGTCGGTGAAACAAAAAAAGAAAAAAAAGAGGAAGAGGGAGAGAAAAAAGAAGAGAAAATAGAAAAAGGCAGGAGAAGGTAGGGGATTCGCGACAGAAAAAACGAGCAACTTTTCTTCTGGTGAACAGGTTTACCTTATAAATTTATTCCTATTAAATTCTTCGTCGCGCTAATCTCGCGTTGTCGCAAGAAACATTCATATCCGGATCTCGATGCGACGCGTACGATGAGTTAGAAGTTATAGTAGGCGCCCGTCGCTTCGAACGAACGGGGCTCCACGCTTCTGGCACGGACAGACACCAGTACGAGACGGATCTCGTATTAATGGTACAAATAAGAAAATATATATATTTGTCATATCCGAACGTCAACGCAGCTGCTTCAGCTCGTGGCCAATGGGTTGGTTTTCCGCGCTGGATGCTAACCAGATGGTGATGCAATTTACACCTAGCCATCGGTACACAGAGTAAAACTGGCTGTGGTCGGGCCCGAGGGCTTCCGGATGGCACCATGGTCCGTTCCGTTGGTTTTTGGGGTAGCTGTGAGCTTCGGTTGTGTGTTGTTCCTGACGGGGGGTGTCGTTGTGCAAACATCGAGCGGTAATGGCCGTTTTCTCTCTCGTTCTTCCACCCTCCCGCACACGTAGGTACTTCTCTCTCTTTATCTCTCTCGCTTCGGGATCATTTCTCTTGCGGCTGATACGCAATATCCGCGTTTCGCCTCGGATCTTCGCACCCCATTTGCCGGGGACGTTGTTTGCGAAACGAGGATGAAAGAGCGAGACGGGTCTCCCTTATCGTCCGAACATCTTTTCACCTTGTCATCGCGTGTCAGTTCCAAACACTTTTTCGCCCTTGGTTAATTTCAACTTTTCAACCCTATACGAGATCTCTGCGACGGTCGTTTCTTCGTCCCTACAGTTCGGTCTCTCAACTCGAGCAACTAACACGGAATTCATAGCGACTCGAAATCCCGTGTCCGCTTCGGCGATTCGCGCTCTTCGCAACAACTGTTACAATGCCGTCGATAATAACAACAATGACGGCGGGTCTCGCTTTTAAAGGCACAGGCATAGATTCATAGGATCGCACCCCTGGCCACATTGTGTGCCAGGATTACAGGGGGTGCGTGAGGGGGAGTGAAAGGGGCTCTGTGCGCGCGAGTTTGCGGCCTATCGGGGGATACTTTTTGTCCTTCTTCTCTCCCCCTGGCTTCAAAGAAGGGAGAAAAAGAGAAGTCTCTCCTCGCTTCTATAAGCATGTATATATATATATATAGGATATACACACTTTTTCGATTTCGTTTCCTCGTGTTTGTTATCACAATCACGTTCACGACGTTCCTCGCGAATTATTCGATCTTCGCTATGGCAGACTGGGAAGCAACTCTATACTTTGTGTACGTACTTACACACATGTATATATATAAATAGGTTGGATGGATTTTCACTGGCACATGCCTGCTACTAAATACCGGCAACGTGATTCCCAAGGGATACACCGTTACACGTACGCCAGAAACTCGGTGCATACGTGTACGAGAGCCCCCGAACTACCACCCTTGTTCGGGCTCGTTGTTATTGTTGCGATTTAATGAAATGTTACGGCCGTCCGCCCGCGATTACTTTCCCATTGCACCGATTAATTCCCCATCGATGCGGCTCTATCCCTCCTCACGCACGGGACACCTTTTCTTCTCGACGATCCCTCGGGCAGTGGTTTCTGCGAATCCTTCGGAGATTCCCCACGGAACGTATCTAATAATCCACGCCGTTTCGAATATTCCTATCTAACGAAACGTTCCTTGTCATGTTTGCGCAGGTATGGTTCAAAAATCGTCGGGCGAAATGTAGACAACAATTGCAACAACAGCAGCAGCAACAACAGCAACAACAACAGCAAACGTCTCCCTCGAAAGGATCTCCCAGGTCGAATCAAGCGCAGAGTAACAGTAACAACGGGAACAAAATGTCGACGAGCTCATCGGCGACGCCCAGCAGGCGTTCCTCGCCGGTTTCTCCGCCGCGCGGCAAAGAGGCACCAGGACCGAATTCTCCTCTGTTATCAACCACGTCGACGTATCCGCGTCTAGGCGTGACGCCGACCGGCGGAAGCGGCGCGAACAGCGCTCTAACTACGCCGTCTCCGCCGTTGACCCCAGGTTCCAGCCAGTTACCACCGTCGTCTTATCCGCCTCCCATGAACCAGATTCATCATGGCGAGTATGGTTTCACTTGGAGTTCAGCGTCGCCCGGCTCGGTGAACCCGAGCCAATGTTACGCCGGGCAGACTTACAACGCCTACCAGAATCCGTACACCAGCGGCGATTATTATCAGACCCAGATCTCGCATATGCACCACAGCCCTCAAGGGAACTACCATCATCCCCAGTATCATCACAACATGACGCTCACTTCCTCCATGTCCCACTTGACCAGCCATCATCTGAATCCAACTGGTAGCAACGATATGGCGGCCTCACCTTCGGACTCAGACGGCTACATACTACCTGACCAGAAGTATCAGACGATGGTATAGCGGTCCAGCAGATCCTCCGGGATCTTTCATCGCGGCCAAGACGCCGCGGCCGGATCCTCCGCTGCTTACAACTGGCGCCTGAACTCCACGCCGAATTGCCCCGAGATCAACGGTAACATCGATTCCGATGATAATTCATAGACGTACACCCACGAATTTTAGCCGAGTTCACATTCAGCTGGTAGCAAACGAGGCGAGAGGGTTGAAACCCTCGTTCTTCTTTTTCGTCGCTCGCTAGACAGAGAGAGAGAGAGATTCGGACACGGGTTCGAGTTATCGCGAATAGAGAAGGATCGGAGAGAAAGAGAGATAGGTGAGCGTTGAAATAATTCACCCACCTTCGTGTACGAATTTTATCGCGTGTCCTGGTAAACGACATTGTCAAAGTGTTCGCGATTTGAACTGTTCGACGTGAACTATGTAAATATCGATGGCCACTGGTTTACAGTCTAGACATCGTGCTTTACACATAACGCTCGTTCAAAGTTTCAACCCGGGGACAGTTTCACGATTAATAACGCAACGTTATGGAAACACGAGGAGGTAGGTTAATAATGACGAAGTTTAAGAGAATTACCTATGTATATTGTAGTTCGCGGGTGCCTCGCCGTCATTAACGATACCATTCCTGGTGATTTCCGTCGCGATCGCGTCCAGACGAAATACAAAAAGGTGATCGAGTGGAAAGCGCGTAAATACGAGAAGATTTAGAACTGGTAGAATTAAACGCATCTCAATTCTCGAGTCGTTCACCGATGAGCTATTCCACTCGTCGCTTAGAATTGACTCGCGCGTTTGTCGTATTTCCGTTTCTCTCCACCGTCCAAACCTTCGACACGTTTTATTCCGCGGCTTTTCTATTCGATTTCAGAATTGATTTGCAATTAATTCGCTACCTCTAACAATCGTAGGTATATAGTTGTTAGCATTCGCGAGACATTTCCAAGACTGGAATCAAAATAATTAGGCATTGATCCCTTGCACGAATTTACCCAAGGGGAAGATCGATCGTTCGCTGTCCTGATATCGCTTCAATTAAATCCACAGACAATCGCGACAGAAACGAGAAGCAGGAGTAATCGACGATCGCGAAGCGTCTATTTAGTTTTGGGTCGATCCGCTGTAACGGGTGTATCAATTGCAAAAAAAAAAAACAAAAAAAAACGTATCGTTCCTTTATTTTTTCTTTCCCTGCCATGACGTTTCGAGGAACATGTGACTTTTTATGTTTTTCGCCGTTTAATTTCTCGTA
This sequence comes from Habropoda laboriosa, assembly GCF_001263275.1. Lineage (NCBI taxonomy): Eukaryota > Metazoa > Arthropoda > Insecta > Hymenoptera > Apidae > Habropoda > Habropoda laboriosa. The sequence continues at coordinate 979,497 of NW_017100190.1, read as the reverse complement.
AAGAAGAAGAGACTCGTCGGTCGTTACGAGTAGGAGAGCGAACGTGAAGGAGAAGAAAACAAAAAAGATGCGTATCACTTTTTCGAGCACTCGTGCTTACACAATTGCGAACGCATCGAAAAAATCGGCGAGCAATTATTTTATCGCGTAGTCGATGTTGTTTGCGAGTTCTTTAACGCGGAACGACGAGTACTCATCACTGCCGTCATTAATTCTTAGTATTATCGTTATGATCTTTATTCTTACGATTAACATTGTATTGATAATCATTCATATCAAGCACGGCCAGTAGCCGGAAGTTTCGTGTAAATAGGTAAAGCAAGGGTGCGCGTGTGCGTGGGAACGGACGATCGTAGGGACGATCCTGAGAGATCGCGGCGCGATGTCCCTGAAAGATCGCGCGGATGCGTTATCGCTGACTCATTCTTTACGACGGCTCCTCGATTATTCTCTCTCTCTCCTTTCTTTTCCGATCGGGGAGCCACGCATTTCTCGCGTTACGCTCGACGTAATCCGGGCAAAGTTGAGCAAACAAACAAACAAACAAACGACAAAAAAAAAAAGAAGAGAGGATATAAAAGTACGCGCGACACTTTGGAATAAAGGTAGAAAAAAAAAACACGAAAAAAAAAAAGAGAACACACTATCGTAATGATTTTCAGAGGCAGAAATAAAACGGAGATAAACACACACAAGTTAAAGACACAATTGTAAAAGACGCATACTTAATCGTGAGTGTATATTTCGTGTATACAACCCCTAGTGTATATTATCGTGGATTAGAGGATAAAAACGCAATTAAAAAATGAGAAAAGGTATCAGTAACATTAACGATAGCAGATGAATTAATTGTAAACCGTAATGAATATTGTGCGCACATAGATGTAAGTTACTTTGTAATAATACGACGCAAAAAAATGTACATAATTATCTAACTTGTAAGATACATGATTGTTCTATCATGTGAGAAGAAAATCTTCCTACGTCAAAATAAAACATCGCATATTATTAATAAAGTATTTGTCGATTTATTGAAACCGTTGCGCGTACGCTAGCCGTCCTATCGATGCGAAACAATTAATCTCGGCTCGATTCTAATTAACGTAACGTTTGTTCCGGCAGTGGCCTGTCTTATTTCGTTTCGATACAACGAGCTTATTGTAGATCGCGAGTCGGCTTCCTATTAATCACCTTGATGCTCGCAAGTTCTCGCCGCCGCGGGCTGTAATTTTGCTAATGCATTTGAAAGTAATTAACGTTGAAGCGATGCCGCGTCCCATTATTCCACCGAGCTTCTACACGTACATATATACATATATATATATATATCGATCGCAAACCATTAAAGGCCATATTAATTACAGACTCGTGGTCATGGGTAATCGCGAGTGCAATTTACGTACGCCACGTCCCGTGTTCTTTCCGATGTTATCCTGTTTTCCGCGAAATTAAAAAAGAACATTTTACCTCTGTGAAATAAACTTGCCAATTTATACGCTTCCATCTGCGAAATAACCTTCCATCGCCATTCGTACTTTCCTTCCTTTTTTCTCGAATCAACTCACTCGGTACTCGAACCGCTGTCGCCAAGTTCATCGCGCAAAGCGAGAGCGACGAGTGGTTCGGATAGACGCGAGCAATTAGTCCGCTTATTAGGAAACACGATCGATTCACTAGAGTTTCATCGGTGCATCGTTCATTACCTTAAAACGTCCCGTATTCCCTTTGACACGATCGAAGATCAAGAGTTTCTCGAGTATGACGACGGTCCATTAAGGGATCACAGGTGGGCGCGAGGACGCGTGTATATGCGTGTCGGTACGAAGGTGCACAGGAGAGCATAATTGATAATAGAGAGAAGGGTGGCGAGAGCGGCGTATTTCTAAATGGCCTAAACTCGAGGGACAAAGAACCCCGTTGCAGCCGAAGGCAGCACCAGGCCGGCCTGTGTGCCTGGCTAATTGGACAGATCGGGTACCTGTCTACCTTTTGACGGCGTAATCCGGCATCCTTTCTAACTCATCAAATTAACGGGGCTATAACAAATCGGCCGAGGGTGCTTAAGTACTACCGTAGTTCTTTGACGACCCTTTCGCATAATCGCCGCGCAAATCCTTTCGCGACTTTCTCTTTAAAAGAGGATCCCGATTCATAGGGAGTGTACACGACCGAATTATCTCTATATACTCGATTCAAATCCACCGTCAGTCTGTTCAGCCTCTCGTAAGTGCTATCTATCGAACGTGAGCTCGGATCGTAACTACCGTCCATCTTAACCGCGAATAATAAAGCGTAGGCAATAATAGAACGAACAAACGTTTCCTTCGTTTATCCGATTTATCGATCTTACGGCGAAGATCCTGGTCAAAGGGAGGGGGAGAATAAAAGTAAGACGGACTTAATAAACTGCCGATGCCTGTGTAAAATTCGAACGGTGGTAATAAGATTATACGCGAAACATGGCGTTAAAAAGTAAATTACGTCCATTCTTAATTAAGTCGTTCGATTGGTGAGTAAACAAGGAAGAAAACGTTGGAGGATTTTTCTGGATGGGTTAGCCGGATTCTCCTCGAGGAGAGGGAGAGAGAGAGAGATCCTGGCGACATTTTAGACGGGTTTGCGAGTGTCGACCGTTCACTTTCAGCATGGTGAAGACAATGGCCTTGAACTTGGCCGAGTGCTGTGGCGAAGAGTTAAAATCGGCTTGCGTTTAGCCGGATCCCATTATAACAACTCGGAGCCGGCCGTAAGCTTCATGGCTTGGTTCCGTTCACTGTGTCACCGGGCTAAGCCCCGACTTACCTAGTACCTATCCTTGCAAACCGCTCTCTTACCCCTTTTCCTGCAGCCTCCCTGTCTATGTTAGTTTAATACTCGCATTATGCCCTATTGCCACACCTACTGAAAACTTGCACGATGATCGAGAGCCGGTACGCGGAAGCCCATCGGCCGCCGGAACGGCGCTCCATCGTCCTCTTTCTACGAATTTTCGAAACTTCTCTGTTCACCGGTTGCTCGCTACCGGCACCACCCCTACACCTTGAAACAGATTTACGCACGAAGATTATCGACCGTCCGATTGTTTTTACCCGACGGATTTACGACCTTCCCTTGTCGCCTCCGATCGATCATGGTCCTTCCTACGGAGTCTGGTATATCCTTTTAAACATATTTAAACATCTTCTCCGAGCATTACCGTTGTTTGTTTCTAAGTCGTTCGTCGTTGTTTTCACACCCGGTGCGAGCGACGCGAGCGACAACGAAACATAGCCGAGTGAGAAGGAAAAGGAGCTTACAGTTTGACCTGTATTTTACGTTTTACCTCGAGGTTGAACCGGCTCACAGGTGAAAATACGAGTACCTATTTGTACTCGAGAATGTTTACGCGCATTATATTTTTCACCTGAGCCCGGCTCCCTGATCGGAGGGAGTTTGACACGCGAGTAAATCTGGCATTATGTACGCGATCGTGAAAAGTTGCAAACGTTGAATTTCCACCGACTCCATTTGCAGTTGCCTTGGCCATATTTCACTCGATCGTAGACACAACATCGATGCGCAGCCCCCGTCGTGCCGGCGGTGACAGGAAACTGTATAAATAATGCACCGGTGAGAATCGGTTTAATAATTTCGCGCGAATTTATTCATTAATTCGAGGACGTCGCACCGGCGACAAATGTTACACGACTGCTGCAAATCCCCCGCTCGCATTTTCCATGGAAAACACCGGCGATTATCGCGGCCTTCTCTATGAAACGGGGAAGTGAAACCGCTCCGGCGGTCGCGTCGCGCTTCTTGTCGCGGACGGGGGGCTATTCGATTAATTATTTCGCCGTTCGAAAATGCATTTACGCGTGGCGAAACGAGAAAGATCAGCTGGGAGGACGAGGTCGGCGAAGTCGCGGGATCAAATTTTCAGGCAGCCTCGGGGCTTTGTAAAGTCCGGAAGGGAATTCTTTCTCGATTGGCAATATCTCTAACGAGAGAAAGAAACGGGAGGAGGAGGCGGAAGATAGGACACAGAAGGAGAAAGAATGGAGGTGGGGGGGAGCGGCGGGATCAAAAGAGGCCAGCTCGCGCTCCCGTAACTAGATTCCCTGTTCCCACTTTGAGGATTGCTTAATGCTCTATAAGCGGCCGTTTTAAACTCGATGAAATCGAATCAGCGTCGTCGAATCGAGATCGCGCCGCGCTGCAAATTCAATTGGAGGACTCTGTGCTAGTTGGTGCGCATCGTGACGTCCTCCGATCTCGACTTCTTCGCCTTTGATCTCTTTCCACGCGTTCTCCTCTTCCCGTAGAACGTTCGCGTGCGTCATACTTTTTTAATCGATGCAGCTGTTTTCTTAATTAGCACGGTTGCTGACGCACACCTCGACACGCACATTTCGTTATTGCATCGTCTTGAACCAAACTGCCGTTATTTCCGTCGGCATTCTCGCCTTCTCTTTCGATTCAGATCGGAAATTTTGATTTTATTTTCGGATAACTACATCTTTCCGCTACGATTCTTTCGAGCTTCGAGGATTATCGCCGATTTCTACGGTCGATCGATTCTGAGAGGAAGGAAGTCGAATCGGCCGATCGCGTACAAAGTCGAGTAGGAAGTTTTTTAGTGGAACTCGCGGATGGTTCGACCCAATTACACCCGCCGGTCAGGCAGAGGGATCAGAGGCTCCGGCAGGAAGTCAAGGGGCGCGAATGCATTGTTAAGCTCCCTCTGTCCAAACATTCGGCTTGCTCCCAAGTAACCAACACACCTATTTCCCTTTCTCTCCGTTCCCTATACTCCCTTTCCCTTTGTCGCTTTCTCTCTCGTTTAGTTCTTCGGTCGTGCCACCCTCGGTCTTTCCGTAGCCTGCGCGAGAAGCATCCGCAGGTAATCCTAAAAAATGGACCGTCGGTTTCCGCCGCTATGGGGTCGGTCTCTCACACACTCTCCCGTTTCAACACACGTACGGCGTCGTAGGTTATACGGGTTTCCGTCGATTCCAGGGGGGAATTCCGCATGAAAAATGATTCGCGCTAGTTGAACGTTCGATACGACTCCATTCGAATGATACACGAGCCGCTAATTAGTCGTGCGCCGTAAATCACGTCGCTCGTCGTCGTTCGACTATTTGGAGGGGAACAGTTTGCGGCAAATTCACCGATTAAACTCACTCGAAATGTCCTTCCTGCTAAAAAAAATGTTACCTTCGTCGTTCCTGTATTTTCGCAGTTTTTAGAACAGCAAAGTCGAGGGAAGTACCGCGCACAGTACAAATATATAAATCTAGAAAAAGGTACTTCACCCTCGGGGCGACCGAACCTTTCCCATTTTAAAGAAGCCGGGGCAGTCCTTGGTGGCGTAAAAAGGACGGTATGTGTATACGTATAACTTGGCCGGCGAAGGGAGAACGCGCGACGAGTACAGAGAGAAGAAACGACGAACGGGAAGAAGCGGGGAGGAGAAGGAAGAGAAAAAAATGAAGGAAAAGGAGAGGGGTGGAAAGATCAAAGATGGAGGGAGAAAGAGAAAAGAGGATGAAGGAAGACAGAAGAGGACTCCTCTCGGCAAAAGATCTTCCGTGCACGAGAAGAGAGAGCCGGGAGAGGGTCCTATAAATAATTAGCGAGGAGTCGCTCTCCGCTCGGCGGGCGTAAGCCGCTTACAACCCCCGTTCACCCTGCTCCTCGCCGCGCTTCCTCCCTTCTCGCCCCCCTGCACTATCTACCTTCCCTCGGTTCTTCACCACCCGATTGCTGCCCCTCGCGACCAACGTCGCCACCCTCCTCCTCCGCCGCCCTCACATTCTCCTCTTCCTCCTTCTCGTCTCCTCCAGCTATTCCTCCTTCTGCTCTCTCAGTTTCTCTCCGCAACCAGAGGAGATTCCGGGCAGCCTTCGTTCGCCCTTCAACCGGCAACCCTTCGTCAAGCGCCACCGTCTCGAGAGATCGAGCAGGAGGAACAAAGCTACCTCGTTTTCTCAAAAACGCTGCTCCCTTAAACTAGATCCGCGAACGCGTATCGATTCACTCGAATCTCGATACGCCGGGAGAGGCGATTACACGAAAGGCCGCGACGTAGCTTGCACATTTCGGAGAAATCGACTCGATTAATTAACGTTTCGGAATTAACGACTCTTTAATCGATATTAATCGAGGACGACTAGGCGGAGGACAGAGAGTGCACAATGCGCTCTGCTTTTTGAAAGCGTTAGCTATCGTCGATGATCCTTCGGTTCTTGTTCTAGTAATTGCTGCCGCGGAGAAACGTGCCTGGGAGAGGTTCCTTTCGAGGAATGAAAAATTGCTATCGATAGATAGTATCGAAACTTGGAAGTTTTCACGAGTGATCGAAAGTTGGCCAGAAATTCCGGCTAATTAAGAGCGATCGCGGAAAACCTTTTAGGGGTGAGCTGAAAGTCTGGGGATCCACTTAACGCTAACGAACCTTCGCCAATGCCAAAATCTCGAGTCGATTCGGCAATCTGTTCGTTACGCTGTCCGTGAGATATCCTCGCCAGGTTTCCCATAATCACGCATGATTTTCCAAACGAATCTCCCATCGAGTCCTATCCAGAGGCCCTTTTGATGGCCCGTTGAAATTTAAGCTGGACGTGCACCCCGTGGCGAGAATGGGGTAGCCGGACGTGTGCGAGATTCGCGAGGAAAGGGAGAGAGACGTCACGAATGGGTTTGGTCTGGTGGTACAACGGATCGGCTTAACATCGGAGGCGCCGATGTTGACTAACTGGGCTAACAACGTCGCGGCGTTTGCCACCGGAACGTTTGCCAGTCGGCACGTGGCACGACCTCTCCGTGGCTGCCTAGTCGATTAGCCGAGCTTACGTTTATTCCCGCCTCGTTTGTTGCTCCTTTCGGCGTTTCGCCTCTCGTCTTCCCTTTTATTTGCTTTAAATTAACCTCCCTCGAAGAATCGCTGGTTGTGCTCTCTCGTCACCGTTTGCCTCTCCAATATTCTCCGCGATGCGAAACGCACGTCGAGTTCTGCGGGATGATGCGAGGCAGGGCGTCGCATACGAGAGTACGCCCTCGGCTTACGTGCACGCACAGAACCTTACGCACAAAGTGAATCTCGGATTACCGGTCTCTGGGGCTCGTGGAAACCCTACACCACCGGTCGGTGGTAAAAACAGAGAAGCTATCGAGGTCCGGGGAGAGTAGCCAGAAAGGATGGTATCGACGAGGAGTAGAGAGAGAGAGAGAGCAAGAGGGTGAAAGATCGCGCGTTTGATGGAAGTCTGGTGTCCGCGATTCGTCTTTCGACCGATCCGACGCGCGTCTCGTCGTTGCGCTCTATTAATGGCCACGTAATAGCCTATTTGTGATCGCTAATAGCCGAAGCCCGGTATCCTCCCTCCTGCTCCCTCGTTTTCCCTACGCTACCCGCTCGACTCCCACGGGAAATCTGGACGGTACCCTGCAAAATGGATCGCTCCTCTTCACCGCTGTTCAATCACCGCCGCGCGATTTTTTCTGACCCCTTACCACCGTCGTCCTTCTCGAGGCTTCTCCTTTTAACAATCACCGCTGAATGCTATTGAATTACGCGTGTCGAGGAGGAGAACACTGCGGTGCATTGCTATCTTTCATATTTTTTTATCTCGTGAAATTTTCCTTTCTCATCGTTTCACGCTTGAAACATACTCGCCTATGTTTATAGTTTGCTCGAGGAAGTCACGTATACGTGGTTAAACGTCCTTTCTTTGGGGGAGTGATCTCCCCGACAGTGGGCGTCGTCTGAAGAGTCGACCACCGTACACAGAAGGGAAGAGGAAGAAAGGCCGGACGAGTCAGCCGCGCTTTGTTCGAAGGAAATCTTTCGCGTCCGGCGGAATGCCGGATTCCACGGACAATGGCAGCAGGAAGAAGCGAGAAGAGATGGTGGAGCAGGTAGGGAACGATGGACGACCGGTTCAATCGCATCTATGGACCGGCACCGACAGGCCCGATCAAAAACTCGTTAGTCCCGGTTTGGCTTCAGGGATAATAAATGTGGGAACGTGGATTGCTCCCTCGGAACACCCACTTCTGCTACCTTCATTCCTTCCTGCCTCCGGTATTACGCGATTTACGGTCTCCTCGCCACCCGGAACAAGGTGAATTTTAAAGTAGTCGGACCTTTTCATTTTCTCGCCTTCCTCGAAGAAAGAAAAAGAAGAGAAAATACAGAAGATGGAACAGCTGAGATTGGTGCGCGGAGGACCTACGTCGTCGAAAGTATCGGTATTTTGACAGGGTACTAAGTCCCCGTGGTAGGCCAAACGACGGTGACGCAGGTGACTGTCGAGAATCAATTTCTTATTGGTCGATCGGTATCTCCGTTCCCGCGAGTATTACACGGCAGAATTACGTGAATGGACCCCGGGATTGAGGCCTCCGCGGGGGACTCGCTCGTAGATCGGCCATTGTTTGGAAGAAATCTGGTTACGACGAGCTACGCGTAACTCGATCCAGTTCAACTTCTCGACGTTGCCCGATACAGAATCTGCTCGATCGACGATCTTTCTATCCCTTTCAAACGTCTATTTTGCGTACGCTCGACGTAGTTGCACGGGATTTTCCGAAACACCTGCGAGACGAGCGATGTGTCGTGACAGAGAACGGTCCCGTGGGGGCGAGATGACCAGCAAAAGTGTCTCGCAGAAGAATAGCCGCTGTATCGAGCGCAGAATCCACTCGAAAACGACTCGAGATCCACCTGAACGTGACTTTTCTCTCGTGGCGATTCCATCTAACTCTCGCGCGATCAATCACTATCAATGGCGGCTCGTTGTCGCCGTAGGTAGCGGGATTTGTTCGTTCACGAAACGGTCAACGAGGATTCCCCACAGGAGCATAATGTACGCGATAGAGTCGGTCGTGTCGGTGCAGTCGATCGAATTTACATTACGACAGCGCACGGATGATTCGGTGAATCGAACGGTAGTCCAACGACGAAAGCAATACCGACGAGATCCCCGATAAAAGATCTCCGGGACGATAATCCCAGGCTCGGATTAACAGCGAAGGATCCATCGTAGGAATCCAATTAATATCAAAACGTTGGGCGACAAGTGTCTTCTCCGATCGATCGGATCATACAGAGAGAGAGAGAGAGAGAGAGAGAGAGAGAGACTCTAGCCTCCGATCGAAAAAAATCTCCACGGGATCTGGGTTTTGATCGCGAAAATCGCCGATAATACCTCGTAACCCCGTAGACGCGTGTGACCCTGGCAGACACGGTCGGCGAGCCGGGTAATTCATTGACTTAGTGTAACACGGTGACTTTCACCGGTGATTTACACGAAAGCTTCATAAGCGGCTTGCCTCAGTTTCAGATTCCGTCCTCCCTCTTTCTCTCTCTCTCTCTCCCTCTCTCGTTTCCTTGTCAATGAGCTCTGCCCTAGGAGACGGAACGGGAGGGTACACTGGCACCATCGAAAGCAACGGGACGAGAAGGCGTTGGACGAAGACTGTGACGAGGACGAGACAGAGACAGGAGGAACGGATGGGTGTAATCGGAAGGGAGGAAAAGACGAGAAGAGAGAGAGAGAGAGAGAGGTAAGAGAGCCAGAGGGGAAGGTCGGAGAACGTAGCAAAGGTTATTTGCACCGAGTTGTCTTTTTTCGGTACTTTTTGTTCGAACCGTTTGTCGAACGGCTCAGCCGGCTGATCTTCGGGATGATGAGCATGAACTACATTCTATATAAAACCCGGGAGTAGCCTTTTAAGCCTTGTTCGAATGCGCTTTCGCGGTGTGCCACGGGACGGCCGTGGCCATCGATCGCTTAACGAGACTCGCCCTTCGCCGATCGTTGCGTACCTACCTACTTACCTACCGACATTCCTCTCCTTCCTCCCCTCTAACGGTGACTTTCAATCGTCCCGCAGACGGGACACTCGTCCGAACACCTGTGTTTTTTAAGCAGGAACGAGACCAGTTACGGGGTAATCCCCGGTTGTTACCGTTTGTTTCGCCCGGTGACGCGTGTAGTAATCTTTAAGTGGTGCGTTACGCTAATTAAGATCGGCGTGGCGAGTGCGCGAGATAACAAGGGCGTAAACTCACGTTGCCGTCTCACGAGTCAGGCGAGCGTCAAGATACGCGATGGAAATGGTAGATAAATTACCTTGATTTCCGTTTCGCGTTACCGAGCAGCTGAATTCCGATTTTTCTCTCTATCGTCGACGACTTTGCGAGGGACACTTTAAGCTACCTACCAATCACCGGTGCCGTTTATTTGCCAGGGTAATGCGCAAAATGGGATAGGTAGCCGAACTGATCGCGTTATCGTTCGCTGATTAATTAAACGCATCGAAACGGAATCGGTGCTTCTTATTTCAACGCCGTGTAGTAATTGCCGATACAGCGACACCGAGGGTTCGACCGAGACTTGCAACCTTCTCGCTCGATTAAAATGCGATTAGCCCGTTAACGAGACGCGTCAAACGTCACTCGCTGGATTTTCCAAATCTTCCACTTCATAATCGTGTCTGTCTGTGTTTTCTCCCAACGTTGATCCTGAAGTTTCTTCCATTCCACGCGTGTAAGGCTTCTCTGCAATAACGGCGACGTGTAATTCGTTATCTTCGTCGTCGAAATAAGAATCGTTGGAAGATTTGTCAACGCCACCGGTTACAGATGCGGAGGAAAAAAAAAGAAAGAGACCATCGTGGTCCATGGACGTCGCGATTGTCACGTGACAGAGAGTCGCGCGACAAGTCAATCGGTCAATGAGAAAAATTGGCTAAGAGTTGGTGAATGGGCCGGCGTGAATAAAGTGGCTGCATGTTAGTAGGTATAGGTTTATGGAAGCAAGCCGGTTTTAGCTACGCTAATAGCATAGTAATGCTGGCTGATCTTTTCGAAATCCCGTAAGAGCATTAACCGCTCGCACGTGAGCAAGTTAAATTGCTATGTTGTGGGTATACGCCCGGCTATGTACCTATCACCTGGCTACAGGGCGTAACGAAAGGAGGAGAGTATCGCGGCCGGGGATCGACGTTTCGTGAAAAAAAGATAACCGCTGCTCCGTCGAACGAGTTCCTTTTCGCCTCTATAACAAGATTAACAGCGAACGTTTCGACGGCTACGACGAGACGGTGAAGAGATTCCCCGGTATATCGAGCTCGATCAACGTTCAACTTGCTGGTGACGACTCGACGTTCATCGCCATCTAAGACGATCTCGTAAAACGCGTTTCCGTTTGTAATAAAAACTGGCTTTACCGCGACAGGTCAGCGCGTATATACAGCAGGTATCTTCGAACTTTAATAGCTGCGAAAGCACTTATTACTCCGGCTTGCAAATAGATCAATTCACGTGATCGACGAATGGTTTCGCGATCTTCGCTTCCCCCTTGGAGGTGGAGGCAGTATCCACCACCTACTTACTCTCAAGTTTCGGTATATACCGAAACGAGAATAACCGGCAGCTGTGTTCGTCCATTTTCCCCCAATCTATTCGCGCATCTCCTTCGAACAGCTCGAAGAAACAGAGAGCGAAGGGAAGAGGAGAAAGCGGGCGAGAGAGTAAGAGAACTCTCCGGGCTCGAATATATTTTTAGAGACGGACTGTACGTAACGTGGTGGTGAGCAAGCGTTGCCATCGCGGCTGGTTAGGTTGGTTCGCGCGGACCAAGCCGATTGGTGCCCCACCGCGTCGGTTAGATCTCGATGCCACGGCCCTAGCCACGCCAACTTTCCACGGGCAGACGCGGTTCGCCGTTACTCACTCGCTCCGTCTCCCTCTCTCTTCCGCCACCCGGTACGTACCGCTCTCCCTCGATTTTCCCTTCTCCCTCGTGCCAGCACACCTCTCTCGCCCCCTCTCTTTTCCGCTCGAGACCGCGTTCCTTCTCTTTCCACGCGCAAACGCGCCGGATCCGTCCTCTCGTTTCCTCTTCCGTCCAAACAGTCTCGCTCCTTCTCCCTGCCACGCACGTCCATCCTTCCGTTCCACGGTAACGCTACCCCCACCTAGATCGACACCCCATCCCCTCCGTGGTCTCGTACATCCACTCGGTCCTCCCCTCGACCGGTTCGCGGTCCGGTCTCCCGCGGCGTGAGCCGAGCGAGCGAACGAGCGCCCCCCTCGCGCATAACCCCTCGGCCAAGAGAGCGATCCGTAACAACTAAAGTTCTCGTGAAAAGTTGAGCAGGGCTCTCCTACGCCCTCCTGCTATAATAGCCGCGCTCGCTGCTCTCTCTACCTACCGTCTATCCCTGTCCATCTGTCCCAGGTCTGTCCCACATCCCGCACACGGAACGCAAGCGGAGAGTAAGAGAGTGCGACAGAGCGAGAGAGCGAGAGAGAGCGAGAGAGAGAGAGAGAAGAAGGAGAGTGAGAAAGAGGGAGAGAGAGGGACGAGCCACGGAGGAACAGAGACAATCAGGACGAGGAGAAAGAGAGAGGGACAGAGGGACGCGGCCGGATTAGGGAATAGAATAGTCATTATCGGTCTACATATCCGTGATATACTCTATCGGGCGTCCTCGGTAGTGCGAAATGTCGCGGCAGTAGCGACAAGCGTGTGTGCCGTGCCGACCGACACCAACCACTGGGATACCTAACCTTTTCGTTTCGACACTGTCGAACGCCACCGACGCCGGCCCGACTTCACATCCGGCCGATTCCTCCGAGGGGATTACCCTTATCGAGAAGAGGAACGCCACAGAAGACGCGGACCATTCGTACGGACAACGGGTGAGTAGGTATCTTGTTTTGACCTCACGTGGAGAGAGGATGCCCCCGTTCGTTTGAGCTTCGCGTCACGCCAGTGTCTGCATCTGTCTGTAAGATTTCGCGAGTGCCGCTCTCGAGAAATCACGAGGAATTCACGTCGTCGGACCCGTACGGTCGCCGAGCGTGCTTTTTGTTTAATGGTGTTGGGACGAAAGTTTCCGCGAGAGTAAGTGTGTGCGGATTTTGAGAAGGTCGTTGAGGAATTTGCAGATTTGCGTCGCGAGTTACGAAAACTTTCGCTGGCAGGAAGCTCGTTACGGTGATCAAGAATCACCAGCGGCGCGTCTATCGATCGGATGTTAACTCGTTTCGTAACAGTGACTGGGCTTCCCTTTGCGAGTACGTTGGAATCTCGCGATATACGGGCCGCGACTCGACGTTTACCTGTGACCAGAAGAGCAACAACCATTTTCCCTTCGGTGTACAAAGTGAATCGCGAATCGTAAGTGAGTTTCCTTCGTTGATTCCACGAAAATCCTCTCTGTTCGTACGCGAATCTACGGGGTTGAATCGGGGTGAACCGGAGGAATAATACGGGGAGATGCGGTATTCGTTTTTACAGACATCGGCTAACCCGTACCGTTACTTCTCGCGGTAAACGAGGAAAAAGTTGGTGGGACAGAGGGGCTAGAGGGACGGGGGAGAAGAGTCGACTAACCGAATCAACCAAATTCAGACCCTGCGGTGCGCGAAAACCTCGAAAAATGCCGGCCGTTTAATCGGCGAGACGAACGCGGAGCTTTCATCCAACCAAAGAGAGAATATAAATTTGTACGCGAACGTGTGGCTGGAATACGTGCTGCGATATTCCCAAACAGTTCTTTTTCCGGTCCCAATCGCCGGAAAAAAACACACACACACACATCCACGAATCAACAGTGATTCAGGTATACCTATCTATACCTGTGTGTAACCGCACGTTCCACCTTTCATCGCGTTTCCATTTTTCCCCCGTGTAACGGGTATAATCGCGGGTGAACGCACGAACGTCGAGAGATTAACATTTTACTCGTTGTTGTTGCTGTTGTCAGGTATACCTATCTATACCTGTGTGTAACCGCACGTTCCACCTTTCATCGCGTTTCCATTTTTTCCCCGTGTAACGGGTATAATCGCGGGTGAACGCACGAACGTCGAGAGATTAACATTTTACTCGTTGTTGTTGTTGTTGTTGCTGTTGTTGTTGAAAAGAGCCATTGGAAACTGAGGCTTTCGCGAAACGCTGAAATTTACGGCTATTAGGTATTTTCCACGGAACGAATAATGCACCGTTGAATGAAAAAAAGAGTTGGATCCGTTGCACTGTTTCGCGCGAGCGACGACGCGCGTTTTGTTAATTACACCCGGCATTCGAGAGCTTTTGCCGAACGTTCGTTGTCTGTCCGTAGCTAGATAACTGTTTCATCGAACGATACACAGGCTACGTGGAAAAGTAGCCTCGGCTTTATTACCAGGCACCTACGGTCGGAGTTGGCTGATTTCAGGAGTCGAGGAATAGATAAGAGTCGCGTGCGTTTCGAGACACGAACGACGAGGGAAATGACGCGCGAATTGAAACGATGGATCGTCGGTTCGCGCGCTGCGATTCCACAGGCAGATTCGTCCCCCAAAACGCTGGAGCGTGGCAGCGTGCCGAGAGAGTTGGCCAGCGGGATTTCCACGGAAATAATCTGCTTACGGTAATCTTCTTGGCTTGCCTCCCTCCCGGTTTAGGTCCGCCTTCCACGAGGAGGACCTTCGTCTCCTCGTCGTGTACACGCGGTGGAGAGTCCTCGACGAGAGCGGAGAACGCTTCGAATCCTAGTCCGCGACGGGTTTGCGCATCTGTCGTCGTTTCCTATTCGTTATTCGCTTCGTATAAACGGCCCACTTTCTCGCGATCGCCAAGGATCCAAGGACAACGAGGAGAGTACCCGATAGCAGAGCGAAGAAAAAGATACCGCGAGAGAACGGTATCAGGTTGGAGAACGCCGAAAGATCGAGGAAAGTCACTTGGAACGTCGAAGACCGAGAAGATCTTGTCACGTGTGATTGGTTTTAAAATGACGAGGCAGCACGTGAACGCTGACCCGGTGGAAGGAAACCTCCTCGAAATTGGCTCGGAGGAATCGCTAACAAGTTTCCAGAAAAAAATAGAAAAGAACGAAAGGGAAAGAAGAAAGGAGGCAGAGGTAGTGGATGGAAAAGAAAAAAAAGGAAGAGCTGATCCCTGCGGAGAGGAGGGTAGCGCAACCCCATTGGAATCTTTTTTTCTTTCGTCTGAGAATAAAAACTAACTATCCAAGTGAGAGAACAGCCCCCGAAGATGGGTATACATATATACATACGTACGCTATATATACCTCAGCTATACGTATAGTTGATGGCATTTCCACGGGAATTAAGTTTTCCGCTCAATGAACGCACAACAACGCCGTCCTCCGGGGCTAAATTGCATTGAATGCGACTCGGTGAAGAAACGTTTCCCCGTGACTACGCGGATGCCACCTCTTACCGAAGGTATTCAAGTACGATCCCGGTGGCAGAAGACGTTCGCGGACAGGTTTTGTTCCGTGGAAAAGCCCGCCCTCGACTTTCAAGCACCGAGCACACCGACTCCTTCTTTCTTCCCCGAGGACGATTCGTGGAAGCGTAACGAGTCCTGTCCGGTGACATCCATGACGCTTCGCTGCTTCGACACCTCGTCACGCGATCCTTCCAGATAGAAGAAGCCTTTGCGTCGCAGAGAAAGACGAAGACAGAGAGAGAGAGAGAGAGAGAGAGAGAGAGAGAGTTTGCAATAACGATCGTGGGTAGAAATAATGGGTAGTTGAAATGCATATTTGGTAAAATCGGTTAATACCCGGCAAGTACTTTCTGGCTTTTCCTGGTGCTATCAGCGCGCGGCGTTCTCCTCTTCACGCACAGACTGCACGGCGTACGGTACACGTCCATTGTGGACGCCCGTAGCGAGAGAGTGCTCTTCAGAAACAATGCGGTTGTGTGCAAACACTCCTGGAAACAATGCAGCCGGAACTTAACTTTCCGCGGTAACTCCGCTAGAGTCGCTCCTCGTGCGCGACCGAATATAACTCCGGCGCAAATTGTGCCCGCAGACTCCGCGGAAACCCCGCTATATTTCTTCCTTCGACCGCATCGTGCTGCCTCGAAATTATCGTCGAGAACCGTCCTCCGAGGAATCTGCTCTTCGTTTCCAATTCGAATTTCCCCCAACTTCTGTCCTAGAATCCCGGTTATTCCGTACCTTTTTTTTTCTCCTCTCCAAATATGCCAACGTCCGGTTTAATCGGATCGCGGTTAATTAAACGTTATCTGGACACGACGGAATTCCACTTGACGAGGCGGTAAAGACGAAAAAGAGGCGCACGTGGCTGCGTCGAATTCGCAGATGCGATCCGTGGAATTTTGCAACCCCCGGAGACGAGCGAGCACGCACGGAGTACGCAATAATGGGGATTTAACAGTCATTAGGGACAACGTGCCGGTGTATACGTCGATTGGTAACACAAAGTGTTTGCAGTAGGGCCGGACTGACGAAGGGCGAGGGTGGGGGTGGCTGGTTGCAGCGGGAGATCGATTCATCGGGGGTGGAAAAGGCAAGCTCTCCGTCTTTCTCCGACTCGCTGCCGCTTCTCCCGTGTCCCTCTTCCGCTACACCAGGGTCGTAGACTACTCGAGCACCCTCGAGGGCCAATCGAGTGGCGACTTGGGCATTTTGTCCACACTTGGCGGCCTGTAACAAGTGCATTGTCCTCTGCGCCGAACTGCACAACGATAAAGAGACTTCTGGCTACCCGCGACGTTCCACGGAGAGAGGATTCTCGAGCGCTCTCCTCTATCTCCCCCACCGTTGGACCTTGCGACTTCACCGCGGGCTTTTAATATCACCACCAGTGTAAATAAGTGTGGCAGCTTGGTAATAGAGTTGCTCTCTCTCTCTCTCTCTCTCTCTCTTCCTTTCGTGATTGAAATCGGTGTTCCGCGTGGTGTAAATTAAATGTTGGTGCCGTTGGTACTGGTGGACTGGTTACACGTGGATCTGCAAGGACGAAGATTAACGCAGGTACGAAAGAGAGGAAGTGCACGGTGGAAAAATTGAAACAGCGAGAATATTGCGGGACGATGATTGTTTGCACGTTTCTCAGCCGTGTACGTGGTACACTGGGCTTGTAACGAGTGCTTTGTGGCTAGTGTAAAGCGCAGGAGTGCACAAAGGTAGAGATTCGCGCCTGACTTACTTCACGAGGACCCTCGAAAGCAGCCGCCCTTTCTTCGCTGGCCTTCTTTTCATAGCGAGCCAAATTTTAATATAGCCAGCCGGGAAAGAGGCGTCACGGGGAAGCTCGCGCTTTATGGATTCTCTTTCATCGGGCTGAAACTTCATTTCGGTGGAAGGAGCTCGCTCGGCGAAGAACGTAATTAAACGGGAAAGTCTCATAGTTGCTATATTGTTTCGAACCACGCGTTTTCACATAGTCCGCGCGTTTTTTAGTAACGGTCTTTCCATAGAAATATGTAGCCCGTAGGGGCGCGCGTACGATGGAAAATTCGAACGTATTCGAGAGTTCAAGTTCGACAAGGGAACAATAGTTTTTGCGCGGCGATGCATGCGTGAGAAGCAGCGACTCGGAAACGTTGTACAAGTTTCGACGACGAACCCAGCGGGCCACGATACACCGCGAAAGTCAAGTGGTAAAATCGAGGGGCGAGTCGCGTGGGTGTTTCATCCATATTTGCGCGAAGGAACTTTCGCTCGAATAATCGTACGAGTACCAACCTCGAAGCACCCTTCACGTGACGTGTCGTTCCTTTCATACGAGAACCGGTGGTTGCGTTCCGGGGACCATCGAAACGGGAACAATGCTTTATTAAAGAGGGTTTATCGATGCGAAATTTCATTTCGACCAAACACTGTGCGTACCCCGTTGAAACACGATTTAGTTTTACTATTCACCGCAGAATTGCCACCGTTGCGAATAGATATTCCGCTCGCGTCCAATATGGAACATCGCGTTTGCTTTTCTCACGTGGCTGGAACTTTTAATCGTCGTTCCGTCGTTTCGCTACACCAGCCTGCGACGAATCGCCTTCTGCGTCATCCGATTGTTTTTCACCTCGCACATGTTAATTACCGGACGATTAGCTGTCTTTAATCCGAGACATATGCGAGGCGTCCGTAGGAGTGGACGTCGCCGAGGAACAATACGTTGGTTTGGGCAGACGGCGGCGCAGATGCGAGACGCCGAACGGGGACGCGATAAACGGGAAGGCAAAGAAATTAATAAGGTTGGTGGCGGAGGTGCGAGATCGAAAGAGGAGCGGAACAGGGCCGATAGACCGACGTTCTTGACTTTGTAATCGGAGAGGATAAAACGCGGCTTAGGTAAGTAGCGGCTAAACGTGAAACGGAAAGGCGTACCCCAAACGCTCCCTCGCCCCCCTTTTTCGACGTTCCTTCTCGAAAACCGAGAACGCGGACGACGCGTTTTCGGAATTAGTCGTCGACCACGAGGCCGAGCAGAGTTGAGGGAGCCGGGGAGTCGTGTTGCATCTTCCACGGATTATCCGGCGTAGCCAGCTGCCAACCGTCTCGCTCTTATTTCCATCTTCCGCGACAGCTTTCGATATTCGTACAGAGTGCCCGTACAGGGCAACCTTTCATTATCCATCACTTCCGTTTCGTGCTAGCGGTTGCTCTGCCGATCAAATTACCCTTCTACTCGATCATCGGTAACTCGCTAATTATTTCCGTTTGGAATCGCGCTAAAGGCGCGACGACCAAGTATCGAGGCGCGAGCAATTGACGAACCGAGTTTTGATTTCAGACGCAGCGGGTAATTCGGAGGAGCAGAGGAGGTTCGCGTAGAGTCGGCCGCGCGGCGGGGGGGTGGTCGGCCACCGATCTCGGGGGCCTCGCCGCCTCCACCACCTCGGCCTCCGATCTGTTCGGGCCCGGTGCGTTCGGCGCGTCCGCCGCCGGGCCCTACGGCGCCCTCAAGCCCAACCCTTACGTCAGCGCCCTTGGCATGCCACCGATCGAGGCCCTGCACTCCACCATTGGCTACCCGGGTTGTACTCCCGCGGGTGAGTCCTACTACTGTGAGTGCCCCTACTTTTTATATACTACTTACTTCCTACCTACGCTCTCAAACTTTTCTCCGCCGAGACGATTGTTCTCTATCGAGGATGATTCGTTGTACGAGAGTTGCGATGCTTTGTCGTTGAAGGTAATCCGAGGAAGCAGAGGCGGGAAAGAACGACGTTTACCAGGGCACAGTTGGACGTATTGGAGGCACTATTCTCCAAGACCAAGTATCCGGATATTTTTATGCGGGAGGAAGTGGCGATGAAGATCAACCTTCCCGAGTCGAGAGTGCAGGTATGTCGCGTGGAAGTTCTATAGAAGCGCAAGGACGTTGGTTTCCGCGGGCGACGAAACGATACCTACAGGGGTACGACGGGAAGGTGTCTCGTTTCCGAGGGGTAGTAGTGTCGGCATGCAGATACGGCCCGTAGACACCATCGATTTACACTCGGTGCTCGTGTTTCCTGGATAGTGGGTGTTAACCGAGTTAGTAGTTCACCCCGTAAGTGAAAAATTCCAAGAGAAAAGGAAAACTGCCGCGATCGGAAACGGTCGGAACGGTGCTGGAATCGTTGATTTGCGACGTTGTCACGAACGACTTCGTGTCGGTCGAATCGACTTTCGAAGCCGCCAGCACCCGAAAACGTGTCCATGCATATTCCACCCTCATCACGAGCGAAAAGAGCGCGTCGCATCCGCAATTGCAGGCCGAACGCACCTGGTCCCAGCCTCGTAAATGAATTGAATGGCTCCAACCGGACTCATAGTCTTCTGCACGTTCGTCGCCGACTACAAACCGGAGCTCTCTACTCCCAGCCTCGTGTTTTCTGACCCCTGCGCCGCTTTTCAATCGGACGTAACCGGTCAACGCGATCCAGCCTCCTGCCGACATCGACACATCGCAAATCTACCTAACCTTTTCACCATTTATCTTCTTCCTTCCCGAACGTTTACCGTAGTAGCCAGTGTCGAGCCGTGTTTCAAAGGCGTCGCGAAATAGCGAAATTCCACGACAGGGTTAAACACGGTGAATTCGTAGAGAGTGGAGTACGTAGAGGAATAGGTGTACACCGGGGAGAGCAGCTTCGGTGGAAGAACGCGGGTTGCCCGTGTCGTTCCCCAGAAAATCCGTAGAAACCCAAGCTCACCTCTCCGCTTCTAACATTGATCGCGCAGGGCTTCTCTAGGCTCCTCTCTTTCTCTCCTTCTCTCCCTCTCCTCCTTGCCCTCGCCTCTCTGCCTCCTCCACACCCCTAGCACTCCTCGCTCGCTCGCTCTCTCGCTCTCTCGCTCTCTCTTTACTCTCTGTCTCCGTTCTTCCAGCCGTTTCGTTCACTAGTGTCCTTCTCTAGAGGTCGTTCTCGCGTTCTGGAAATCTAGCAGGGCGAACGACGTGGATCGAAGGACGTGCCGAGTCTGCCGGATACTTGGCGAAAGTTTCAACTTTGATCAACCCCCGAACGAACGTTTCGTCGTCTGAAAAACAATTACCCCTTTCGTTGTTACCTGTCGCTTTCGTGTTCACACGGTTGTTGGGGGAATTGTTGGTCGCACGCGTGCCGTATCGCGCAGTCGGAACGAAAAATCACAGGTTCGCGAAATTATTCCATTAAGGGAAGTTTACTCGCCGGTCGACCTGTTTGCTTTTCCGTCATTTCGTCGCATAGACTGCACAGCACGAACGCGAACGATGCGCGCAGGTTTCCGCTCGCGTTACCGAAGCCGGCTTCATTGGTAATTGATAGTTGCGTCGGTGCTGCATTCCCTTATAATTGGCTATTACGACAGCTTTACGAAAGCTCTGTACACCATTCTGTGCTCGTTTCCCATCCGATCTCTGCCTCGTCGCGTTTCGACACAGAAATATCAATTGAAAGCTGCTCGCGGTGATTCGTAACAAAAATAAAGAGGCAACATTCGCCGATTCTCGAAACACAACGCGGGGAGAAGCTTCCAATTATTTATTTTTCCCAGATTAAAAATATCCCCGTGTTCGTACCAGCGTCCCCGCGAGTCCCTTTAAACCTCGACACACTTGCAGATACAAATTACACGTGCCGTAGGTGTGGTTCAAAAATCGCAGAGCCAAGTGCAGACAACAGCAGAAGCAGCAGCAACAACAACAGGACAAAGCTCCGAGGTCGAAGAAACCCTCGGGGAATCCGACCAACAATCCGCCCTCTGGAAAAAGTCCTTCGATTGCTACCACGCCCACGCCTGCTGCCGTGGTGCCTGCCACAACACCCCTGTAAATATCGCTTACATTAACACCTACTTTTCTGGGATCAAGCTCCAATTACACTCTGCCATTTTCACCTCGTTCAAAGAGACAGGGAAGCTTGGACGTGAATGGACCGATTCGAACGACTGATCGAACGGTGACAATTTAAACAATCAACCACCGACTGCGTGCACGTCCCACTTGTACAGCTACTATACACGATAACTCGTTCACTGTCACGTTGCTCACCTGTGACAGGTGATTGTTTCCTCGATGGGGCCGTGGTGGTTAAAAAATTAAAATAAAACAGCTAAAATAAAATAGCTAACTAGACATTCTGTTGAATTTCAAAAAAGAAATATAACCTTACGCTTAGAATAATAAACATTTTCTTGTCGCCCCCTGAGAGCAACATGTCAATCTGACGTGGCAGTCGGCAATAATCAATTGACCTCTAACTAATTCATCAATCGATACTAAATAATTGACCTCTGAAAAAAAAAAAGACAGCGCGATCGTCGGCGTAACATCTGTTTTCTATAGTTAGAAACTTGTGTCCGTAGAAGCGGAGGTACAGCTGGTTCAGCGGCCAGTTCACCGGCGCTCCTGAGGGACTCTCCCCAGTACAAGCCAGCAGGCAGTGGGACCAGTTTACTCTTGGCAGCCAGTACAACTCCGCCAAGCGTAAGTTACCGACCCCACGAAAAAGCTTTACCCTCGGTGGATAAGGGTCTGAGCAGAGAATATTGATGGGTTTTCGCAGTTAGGGGGAACGGTGTACAGTAGTGGCGGCAGTAGCAGTAGTATCTGGAGTCCAGCTGTGACGGAGAGCGGCGGAGGATTCCCCGGTGACCATCAGAGGTTAGCATGGACAACAACCGCGTCTCAGCAGCAGTGCTACCAAAATTACTCGTCTTACTACACCAACATGGATTATCTCTCGCCTGCCACGCATCAGTTGAACGTTGTGGTAAGCCTGCGCGCTCTTTTCAAATTTTCCGCCGTCGTCTTGCAACGAGAGCGATGAAAACGAAGGAGTATTTTTTTTCAGGACGGCGGAGGAAGCGGTTTAGACAACACATGGAGCAAAACGAGAGACGAGAGTGCTTCGTCCTGGTTTTACAATAGCGCCGGTTGGGGCGACCGGAAGTGAATTGCAGAGGCGCCGAGTACGCGAAGGCTTTGGTACATATCATCGAGAGTAGCTAAGCGGAGGACTATGGAGATCGATGGCAGTTGTTGTTAATAAGAGAGACACGGCCAAAGACAGTCCTCTTTACGCTAGACATATCGTTAAATCGCGACCGCCAGGCCTCGACACGTTACCGTGTGACTCGTGAGTGCCATATTCGTTTCCTCCTGTGTTCCACGAAGTTCAATTTCTCCCCGCGTACTGATTTGTCTCGATACGATCGACGAAACAGCTGATCGCGATCAAGCGTGGAAAAGGATGGAATACCGAGAGAGAGAGAGAGACAGATTCGTGTCGAAGAGTAAGTCGTTCGCGATCAGCTGTTTCACCCACCCAACGTGTTTACTTTCCGTTCCTTCCTCTTCGTTGAAACGTGCAATTTCCTGATAATTATCACGATCTCCCCACCCCTTCGATATTCGTTCCCACTCATTGCTACACTAGTCATTCAGGGATAAGAAAGATCGACGAAAATAATATTTTAAACGGAGAAAAGTATATTTGGGAGTGGAACGATTGTTTCGTCTTTCCTTCTCGCGTAAAGTCAGTGTTACATGTGATACCGTTTCTATGTGAGAATGCATCATGAACGTTCGCCGCTGCGCGAGCCACGAATTTTGTAATTATTCCACCGCGGCGAGGATAATCTCGCTCGCTAAAATGGACTCAGTATAGAGAAGAAAGAAATCTCCGATGTACATATATAATATAAATAGCCTTGCGTCATTCAGAGGAATCAACGTAGTTAGGTCGGAATTTGCAGGAAGCGACGAGAGAAGAAAAGAAATAGACCCTTCGTTACCTTCGTTAAGGATTTCTCGAGCAAAAGTTACGTACGTATATCCGTCTGCACACGGTGTATACTGTGTACATAAGTTATATATAAATATACGAGGACACGCTGATCGTCTGTGTACATATGTACCATTTTTCCGAAAGATAATTCCGAACTTGTAGGATACTCGAACAAGCGGTCATCATTATTCGAAGGTTACTATTATTTTTCATTTCGCGACGTACACATATATATATATCCGTTTGATTCGTCGTTGCGGGGTTCGGTCCTATCGACGTTCAACCGTTTACGTTTTGTACATGAAACAATTGGAGGATTCACGGAGTGAGTGCCGGTCGAGATTTACGTTTACGATCTT